>NC_133981.1:11363712-11666742 GCF_047716275.1 Strix uralensis
GAAGTTAATGCTACAGGGTCCCAAAGGGCAGGAGGGGGTGGTAGGAGGCTCTTGCCATCACTGTCATCGTGAAGTTTTTCTCTCCCTGCCTTCCATACAATGAGCCATAAATAATTTCCAATAAAGAGTCTAGGCAGTTGTGGCAATGGAAAAACATTTCAGTCTGAGATGTAACAGGGTATTTTGCAATCACACAGCAAAAAGCCAGCTTCTTTCCCAGCACAACCTAAAGTATACCCAAGCACTCTCAGTTCCTTTCCCTGTATATGCTGGTACCAAAGGTCACACAGCAAAAAGCATTAGGCTTCCAAACTCAACACAGCCGAAGTGGGAAATCGGGTGAATTGCATTCTGACATATATATTTGACCCTCGCACGACTCATTTTTATCTTATTACTCTTGGGAGGCCAAGTTGAAAATGAATAAAAACATGCATTGCAGTTTACATGGCACTTCAGTGTCCTCCCTTGAATACCGGAGCAAGGGTAATTTTCTCCTACAGAGGGAAAGGAAGGCCAGGAGATAGCAATGACTGGTACCTGTCACCGATAACCAGATGAGAGTAATGCACTATAAACATTCATAGTCCTCCTGCTCTGTGAACCAAAAACCCAGTACAGAGGACAGATTGGTTCATTAACCCTATTCTATATTAGCTCTATCATTTCCCGATGGCCTTGGTTTCCAATTACTAAGGCAATAGTAGCATTATCAAAGCCATAGAAACTTCTTTTTTCCACATAATCTCAGAGAGAAAGGACAAAGGTGGGGTATCTGAGAGGAGAAACTGCATTTCTTTAGACTTCATACTTACTGTGTATTGCTGTACCAATGATGATTACAATACACAGGAGTTCCTGATGGGGACCAAGCTCAGCAACGCTTCTGAAACGCTTCTGGGAGGATTGGTGGTCCTGGGATCACAAAGTGGAGACCAGCATACCTGGAGCAGCTCTGGCTCTGGATGGCTGTGATTTGGCAAAGGACTAAAACTGGTTAAATAAACTAGGTGGGATCACTCTACGTTTAAATTACATACACTTTTAAATAGCTTGTGAATCAGGCCTTAAACTCTGTCTTTTGATTCCAAGCTAAAAGTTGTAGGGAATATTTGCTTTCTTCCCTTCTTTTTTTTTTTTTTTTTATGTTTTTCTGAGAACATTCTAAAAGAAAAGATTATATTTTACAGTATGTTTAAATCTCTTTTCTCAGTTAGGGTCAATAGAGGCAATAATTTTAACCAAGGATCTATTCTAAGTTTTGGACAAGCTGTTTTAATGATTATATTCACATGTTAATACCCAGATCTTTCAAGGTGTTGAGAAAATAATAATGATATTTTGTTAAATATCAGATATTAGAAATAGAGTTGTCTGATATAATTGGGTAATATTAATGTGTTTTAGGATTTATGCTGACATTTTCATGCAATAGTGGTACTGTCTGGTGTGAGGATTATGGACACTGTAGAGATTTTTAGTGCTCTTAGATTGTGGAGGATATTTTTACACTACTTCCATCTGAACTATTTAAAAGTCAAGATATTGAAATGTCTAATTGGATGCCCTGATTAGACCAGAATGGAGTTTGATTTCATATTGATATAAATCAGAGAAAGCCGTCCTGATGTCACCAGGAATAAACCCACAGAAGACCAAGGGGAGAGCAGAATCAGACCCTTTTTATCCTTATCTGGTGAAATCTGAGCAATGAGAGGCATATTGTTTTTCATTGATTTCAAGGGCAATCAGGATTTTAACAGCCTTTAAAGGAAAGGTATCTCTCACTATGTTTCATTTACTACTCCCTTGCCCAAAGGATCACATGGCAACTCCATGACTCTGACTCTGACTTCTCCCTTCATCATCTGATACAAATCTTTGTCATGATTCAAGTTCACACGATATAATTTTGTCCTCAGATTTAGTTTTGCAACTGGCCTCCAATATTAATTGTGAAATTTATTTATTATTAACTAGGCATGAATTTTAAATAACTCTGTTGAACATCCCAATGAATAAAACCTGAATTTCTTTTCATTCCCACAGCCAGGCTTAGCTGTTCATCTTCATTTATTTAGCATTTTTGTGTGTTTCTCACCCACAGGAGAAAAGGATATGATCATCTCCCACTTTACATATTTATACATATATGGATGGATAATTAAAAAGTAAAAAGTATTCAGTATATTACTTGCTGTATTATTTATTGTGATTATTGTGATAACATTTTATCATAACTTAAAAGCCAAAATATTTTCTTTAACCATAGGGTCTGGATTAGTACTTGTGGGATGTCACCTTTTTCCTTTCCATAGTAGGAGCACTTTAAACCCCATATATAATGCAGGCTTATCTCTGCCCTTCCTAGCCACATAGCTCTAGCGAGTACATGGGAATTCAGTGCCAGTTTTAGGGGCAGCTGCCTAAAACTCAGGGGACCCACAAGACCAAAGGTATGTCTCAGTGGCACTTTGCAAGCAGATGTCAGCTTGTTGTGCTGGGGCTTGGAGCCAGCCAAAAGCCGTGCAGCTGCAGTGAGCGTAGCAAGCCCTGCAAAGAGCCGCCATGTATTCCCTCGGGTACCACCCCACATGGCCATATGGCTCCTGGTCAGCGCGGAGATGGGCAGAGCCGGCCAGCAGCCCCTTGGAAAGGGTCCACATCTGCCAGCAAACACTCTGCAGGCCCTTTCCAGGGAGGGTGGCAGCACAAAAGGACCTCGTTCTAACTGGGTGACACTCAGTGCCAGCTGGGAATGGCAAATCCGTGCTGGAAACAAGGACGGACAGCACAGAAATGCCAGCTCTGAAAGCTTTGCTATTTAGAGGGGGTGCTTCCAATGGTGCTTTAGCCTATGAAATCTGTGAGCTAAGCAAACAGCTCTCTAAAATTGATGCAGCAATAGGAATGTTCCCAGATTTGATGTTTGACACTGTGTCAAGGCTTTTAATTTTTTTTACTTTTCTTTTCTTTTTTTTTTTTCCCAACAAAATAAGTGAGAGACATTTAAATAAATCTTAAAGGCTTTTGTGGAAAAAAGTGTTTGTTAAAGGTCACTGCAGAAAGTCCTTACTCAGATGGGCAGGCTGAGTAAGTTTTGTGAGCTTAAGCAGCAGTGTACCAAAAGCAGCCATAGGTGGAGCACAAAAGCTTGAGCATCATTTTGACAAGAGAGATTATATAAAAAGACCACCATAATCATCAAGGGAGCAGCAGTGCAGGAAAAACAGCCAAGCAGCAGTTCTGCCCATCTTTACCCACACTGAGTAATACCTGTCTTGGTCACCAGCTCAGGAAAAATCAGGCATCTTCAGCACAAGTGAGCTGGCAGGTTTGGCTCTGTTCATGTTAAGAATGACAAATAAATGATTATTATTCCTGTTAGCTGTTATTAACAGTGGATCCACACCAGTGGATCTCAGCGGGAATCACAGATGCAGATCCCTAGTGGGAAATGGAGCTGTTCCAGGTTACCCACTGGGTTGGGGTGAAGCTGCAAATGGAGGGCAAGTCTCTCCAGCTACGGCTCAGTGCAGTATTTACTAGCCAAAAAATGCAATAGAAGCAGTCCATGAGAAAATCTGTGTGAGTCGTGATTAACATTTTTCAAAGTGCTGAAATTGCTTGCTTTTTTTTTTTTTTTTTTTATAACACTTTTTGGCAGAACTTAAAGTAATTAATAATAGTAAAATCCCACAGCCCACCTCACTCCCTCATAGGCAGCAGATGCAAGTGTAACTGATAAGCTAATTAAGCAAACAACAACAGCAAAAAAAGGAAACCTCAACAAAACCCCAACATTTCTTAATAGCTTCAGATCAAGTAGTAATCACTGGATTATTTTAAAACTATAGACCATTACGGAGAATTCAAAGTACTCATCTTTGATTTGCAAGTTTTTAAAAGCTGTGTATGGATGATAGCTGCCTCATAGCAAAGCTGGGTATATTCTAAACACCACATTTCTTCGCACTGATGGTGACAGCCATTCTGCTCTCTCAAATCTGACCTGTCTCAAAGATGGTTCATCCAACCTGTCTCAAGGTTGCAAAAACTGAAGCACCGGTTTCGGGACTGTTCATTGCATACTGGGACCCTACAATGTGTGGGGGTAGAAGTCACACTGGAAGTGAGTGGCCTAGCATTTCCATACTGAAAGTTATTTACCTTTTTGCAATTTGAGTTTTTTAATGAGTTTGGACTTGCTGTGTGAGGCTGAAACAAAATCAATATGACCCAGTCATCCTCTGCTATTTTTCTTTTAAAGGTTGGATCAAAACACAGTGGATATACTTTCATTTATTTAAGATCATGAGGCACTTAAGCTCTGTTGTGTGTAGAAGGATGACTGGAGCTGTAATAAAAAGAGTGTTTTACAGAAAATAAAACATAACTACAGAAAAAAAGTCAAAATATAATGGAATCAAAGGGTCTTAGCCGCCTGACCAAGGAGGCAGAAATAGTTCATTCTGAGGTTTTCAGACTTACTCTGAACTCCAATAATTGAAGAAAACTCTGGTATATCTCAGATATTAATCTTGCAATAAAGTCATTGTAAATGTAGTATTACAAAAGATTTAGAGTGCAGTTTAATTCTGAATTGACATTTACTAAGTTTTTTTATCAGCAAAATAGGAATGTGCTTCTGTGAGACCGGAGTCTACCTGAGTTCAAGTCCTATCTGCAGAGTCCAGCACAGAAAGCAGAGCCAAATCCCAGGCACAGAAACTTAGAAATCATGAGTGGAGATAATTTCAAATATATTTGTGTATGAAGTGGTTCAGCTTTGTTTTGCACCATCAAAAATTGAAAAGGTTTACAATTACATCCAAGTGGTATTTGGTATTAGAAATTATGTGCTATGGAGCTGCACCACTTCCCTCTGCCCTTCATTTACTTCTACCAGAGGAACAGATGGAGTTATAGACACAGGTGTTTTCCTTCCTCCAACTAATATGACCTTGTGGGAGCCAAACTGGGAAGATCAAGTGGCCTTTGGGAGATATGGGAGGAATCTGATGCCAGAGGTGCTGCCAAGGGCCCTAGTGGATATATTTTGTCTAAGGAAATCAATACTATTAATATACACTATAATTAAATATGCTATAATCAAACTAACTTAAAAGTCAAGCCTGGACAACTTCTTTGGGGCTGTCAAGAAGGATCTCAGCTTGTTGTGGGGAGGACACCACCACCCCCGCAGGGCCACAGCAGGGAGCTGAGACATCCCAGGCTTGAGCAGTGGGTGAAGTTTCCCTCCTCCGCTGGACAGGGCAGCTGTGGATGAGCGTGGTGGCTTGCTCAGAGGTTTCAGAGATTCAGGTCATGCTGGCTGGAGGAAGGACTTTTCTAGGTTTTGATCATTCTCCCTTACTCATTGTTAGCCAGTCCTTCTTACATACGTAGCTGCCTAGTTAGTACACATAAATACCTGAAATTATTACCCAATTTTCAGAATCTTTTTGTTTGATCTTTAATGTTTTATTTCTTTTCTCCCTGTGCACAGTCTGACAAGTTTTTCTAGTTAGCCCAAGAGAGTTTTCACAATACACTCATGCTTTTTATGCTTTCATCTTTTCTGCTAATCTGGTTTATCTATATTCATCTTCCATTAGTCTTGTTATTTATGTTTCACGGGATGGATATTTACTTCAGGGATAAGTCATCCCTGTCGTTTTTTTTCTAGAAAGCATACTTCTTCTCTGTTATTAAAAAAAAATCCTGTCAAAGGTTGCAGTACCATAAGTCAGAGAAACCAAATTCTTTCCATTTCATTTAAAGCCTGCATTTTAATTAGTTTATGTTTTCTCTTTCTTTTTATATTGTCAGAGAAAAAAGTTTAAGACAATATTCTTCAATACTTTATGCTTTCAATAAATAATTTATACCAAGGTATATCCTAAGCTACACTGACTGCTTACTTTGCAAGGGCAAGGGCTCTGCAGAAGGAGAATAATATCCATAAATATTCTAAAATGATATACTTAAAGGAAACAAATACAAAAGAAGCTATTACAAGCAGAACTTTGGAAACCAAATTGCAAAAACTATATGATAATTTTGATCACTACCAGACTTGAAGTGGATATCTGGGTCATGTTTACCACAGCACTTTCCCTCTGTAGACTTAAAAGTTTTAGGGAAAAAAAATTGTGAAAAACTGGATTGGGATACAAAAACCTGAGAAGTATAAATTTCCCTAGGAGGTTTCCCTAGCAGCTGCAGAGTGCATGGGCTGGGCTTGGTTAAAGAAATAGAGAAACATGTGTGCCCAGTCTCACGCTTTTCTATTTCTTTATATCCAAACATATCCAAAATTTGTCTGCACTCAGAATATTCTAATTTTCAAATGCTTTGAAAAGTTTTTCAAAAAATAAATAGATATCCTGAATTTACCAATCTGATCTGTTAAAGTAGAATTATTTAAGTCCAAAGTTTATGTTTAGTACCAATAGAAACAATTATAAAACAATTAGGAAAAAGTAATTGGCTGCAACAGAATGATCTACCCTGTTCATGGATTAACAATTCCCCTTCCTATTTAGATATGCAACATTTTTAAACAAATATTTTGACCCAGTTTTTGCATTCTGCTTATGCAATCTCTGATGTTGAACTAAAATACTTGTGTTTGATGTTTAGTGAATGAGGTAGCAAATCATTTCCTTTACAAGGTGTATTTCACTCACAGAAAATTCTCTTATTTTCTATGCTGCTGTAAAAATTCAATATATAATTACTTGCCAGACACACTCTTAATACCATCTTGCATTTACATTAGTAAGCAATGTATTTTTATAAATTAATGTCTGGTTATAGTCCCTAAAAACCCCAACCTTGCTAGAACACCTTCACCATGCCAGTATGGGCACTGTGCACACTCTGCACATGCACTTGTTACATTTTTCCTCTCCAAGACAGTTCTTCTTCAAAGACTATGCAGATTTGCTGTCTTTTCACATCACTTTAGGAGTGTGCTGGTTTCTGGTTTAAATTTTGGATTCAGTAGCTTGTCATAACCAGATGCAATTAAAAGCAAAACAGATCCTTCAGGCTGAACGAAGGCTGTCTGTGTGCCTACCCGGCAGTGGAGATGACAGTGTTAAGTAGCTGATTGCAGAGCACGGATGTCATTTGCCTTTGCTTTCTACTACAAATTGAAGAATTACTAGAAATATCATTAAAAAGGTAGATAGAAGGGTCTTCACCAACTAGGGAGGCCCTGTCTTTGTGTGAAATGTCACACAGATTCCTAAGAGAATTTGGGATCCAAGACTTCCAAATGTTTTACATACGCACACAGACAGATAACCTCTGTACAAACTGAATGTGGAGTGGATAATCTTTCCCACAAATCTATCTACAAAAAAGTACAATAGCTGGCATTTTTCTGTAATTGGTAATCTAAATCTTTGAGTCATTACCCAGTTTGATTCTTGCAAAACATCCACTGACTTCCAAAAAGTTTTGTCATAGTAGGGATTTCAGAATTTTATAAAAAGACCTAAGTGGTCTTCTCCTCCTGTAAGGAGAGATAGAGTGTTAATTATAAAGCTAAAATATGCCACAGGGACAACAGCAGCATAATAAAGTCTAGAAAGTTGTCCTTTTATTTTAGCCAGTCTCATATTTCATGAGAAGTTGTTGGAGGGGAGGGTGTTCTTTTGTTTTTAAACCTATGAGTTAATTTAAAGGTCTTCTTCCCACTCCAACTCTGCAAGTTCTCCTATCAGATGCAGGAATAACTTGAAGCAATCTCTTAATACAAAGGGATGAGGAAATCACAAGATGCATACCCTTAGCTGCATGCAGTCACCGTGGGAAGTCTTGCTTTGACCCATGTGTAAAGACCATTCAGGAGAGTTTTCCTATGCATTTACCCTATCACTCCTTTCTAGTCCTTCTCCATACGTGGCCACTGGGAGCTCCTACAAACTGTGGGACTCCGCATTTCTGGTCCTTTCACATCAGTAGTCTATGTTGTGCAGCACAGGAAAGCAGTATCATCACCTAAAACCACAGAGCAATGGTAAACAGCTGCTCCATGTCCCAGGCACTAAGACACTACCTGCCACATACACGCAATGTGTAATTAGGCCACCTTTAAACAGAAGTATATTCTACCGCAGTATAGAGTAGATAATGTGAAACTTTGGCACTTTATTGGTGCTGGTGCCAGTGTGGTGGAGTAAGCTAAGCCCTGAACTGCAGTGTAACCAACACAGACTGGTGCTGGTGGTGTAAACAGCATATGTTAACCCGTACTCGATCTGTTTGCTCATTTGCCATAAAATGTAGGTACACACTGCATTGCCAATTAAAATGTTCTGTAGTTTTGCCTGGGTAGAAGTTTTCATTTACATAGCAGCACATCACCCATATTTCACTAAACAAGACTGCTTATTTATATTATATAAGTGTATAATCCTTGAAATATAGCTGAAAATTAAGTTTATCCCAGTCTTATATTCTCCTGCAACATTAAGAATGTACATAGCAAAATTTTGTCTCTTTAGATCATGCCACTTTACTCATTGATTTTCATCAAATCAGTAATTCACATATATTTACTACATGTGAATTTTTGCAAGGGTAACATTACTTTTTATGGTATCTTTGCTTTCTCCATTTCTGTGTTACTAGATTGATGTATGACATGATGAATGGGAATTTTCTTTGCTGAAACCAAATACTCTACAGTGAGGAGACTGTTCGAACACTGCAAATGTGATATATATACCCTTAAACATCCTGTGAGTCTGCAATTCTGTATCCAGTTGATATCACCCCAGTCTAAAGCTCTGCAAGACAAATTTCAGGCTGAACAAAGTTTACACTACCATTTTATTTCCTGATTTTGGACTCATTAAAAAGTAAAACCAGCACAACTTTACATACAGAAAGGTTATCAGAAGTAAATCACTTAAGTTTTGACCACTGCTAAAAAACATGGAACCTTTTTATTAGGTACATCACATGTTAAATTAGAGCTTCATTGCAGTTAGTAGCATGATGTGTAAACTGATGAAGCCCCATAAAGCAGATGGTTAGGGCTCTGGACACAAATAAAAGAAAGAACATGTTACACTTGTTTTTAAGTGGCAGTTCTAGTATACTATAACTAAATGGTAAGTTACTGAATGCAATGTAATGAATAATATGGCAAATGCACTCCAGTGCAAATAAACCGTTATGAGTTACACTTCATTTTAATTAGGCACTCAGTTCATATTCTTCTATGCTTTGAACAGAAAAAAACATGGCATAGTGCTTTGTATACAGTTCATGCAGTGCTCAGTACACAGTTCAGTTCCCATGTATTTTTATGATAAGTGTATAAGCAGTCTGATAACCATAGTATATTTATATTGATTGTCACTTGGAAGAGGAAATTTAAATATTGTTGCTCAATAGAAATAGCTGTTGGAATGAAGTAGGTCATTAAACCAGGCAACTTGCACAAGAGAGAGCTAGAGATAGATCTTCTATAACGTCATATACACTCTGCACACCAGGAGTTGTTAGTAGACAGTCTGGTTAGATATTGTCATAATCTGCAGACCATGAAGCTAAGTGCCAAATCAACAGCAGCAGTTTTTCCACTCCTTTGTAGTTCAATGGTCAGTATCAGTGCAGACTCTTTTTTAAAGTGAATTTAAGCTGCTCTTCCAGATGCCTACTACTTCGAACTGACCAGTGCTTCTGTGGCAACACGACCATGTCTCACACCCATGGTGATGGCATTATAAACTTGATTGCTTCACATGCAGCCAAAGACAGATTTTTTGGGGCCAAAAGAAAAGATTCTTGGAGGCAATTATATAGTGGGCAAACAGAAGCAACAGTTCTGAGTACAAAAATTGCTAAGCAGTGTGTCACACTTTAAGCAAGTCTGCCCCAGTAATTTAACCCAATCATAATCGCAGCCTTGGTCCTAGCTTATATTCTCAGGGTATTGTATGCAACAATGCTATATATGCCATTTGTGGTAGTGGGACCTATCCTCTAGGCAGTGTATCGATAACCCAGCTCATTCTAAACAGTTTATTAGTTCTACATTCAATGATGACAGCTTTTGGTCTGATCTGGTCTTGAATGAAAGACTGAGAATGCGAGAGATGCGAAATACACTCCGTGTACCATTACCAGATAATGCATTTTCAATCAGGTTCATGCAGCTACAATATGGTATTTATATCTAACATTCAGGGATTTTAAATGTCTATTGTTAACACATTACTTGAAAGCAAAGAACCATGAAGAACATGACAAGCCTTAGAATCAACATTAAGACTAATGGATGGCCCTTAGCAAAGTGGATGGGAGGTATTTGTAAGCAATGAGTTAATAAAATGATCAGAAGGCTCATTTTACTTCAACTGTAAAGCTAGGCTTCTAGGAAATGATCTTATTATGTAAAAACATATACATACCATTGTTACATATATATGTATACATATATAATACAGTATACATATGTATAGATATCTAGATAAATAAATATGTATGTATCTCAGACATTTTCAGTCCTTCAGGCAATAGCCTGCCACTGACCTTCATGTGGCTGTAATTATCTATATTCTCAATTACCACATTATACATTTTACTTTCATCTCACTAGTAGAAATCCAGAGTTACAGAGGTGATTTTGATTCCCCTCAATTTCATCTACTCTCACTGAACCTGTGGGCTGAAAGCACTGGTACTTATTTAAGGCAGGTGTAGTTGCTCTCTTGGCCACTAAGGTTAAAAGAAGTAGGAGCAGGCTGTGTCTGACCTGGGAGGCACTTGGAACATGTGGTAAGCAGAGATTTTTGTGAATGCTTTATGTACTACAATTATTGGAGACTGAGACATGGACTCTATGCCAGATATAGGCTTGCTGGAGAGTGAAGACTTGGGAAAGATGTCTAAGGTCCAGGTATAATATGGAAGAGGGAGGGAGCAGTGGATGTGATGTGCTTTGCTTATTTTCTGCTGCAGCTATAAAAACCTGATGGAACAACTTAGCTAAAGAGGCTGCATTAGAGAGGTCTGCATTCTGCTTTTCTTTCTTAAAGCAAACCCACCAATATGCAAACTTTCATTAAGTATTTCACCTTTCACTGCAGACCACAGGTTTCAGCTACTGACATCAGACAAGTTCTTGTGAATTTACAACCAAGAACAGAGAATTTCCTGTTGCGTTTAAGCTTTCAAGATTCCTAGAAACTCTAGAGAAGACTTGATTGAAAGGATCAGTACATATTTCATGCAGAGTGAATGTTTTTTTTTTTTTTTCTATTGGCAGGGTTTGCATTATATGCCATCAGCATTATGGCATCTAAATAGTGTTAATACATTTCCTAATCTTCAAATATTTCAATTCAATTGACCAGTTCATTTCAAATGGGGTCAGTGCTGCATTTTTTCCAGTGTGCAGCGACTGGTTGATTTCCCTATGGCAGTATTAAATTGCCATAGTAAAATGGAGTTCAAAATCCCCTGAAGTAAATGTATAGTGTTATTTTTGACCCTAAGAATGGGGTCAAAATAGGACAAATTACACTTGCAAATAATCTCTTCCTCAAGCCGGAGGTACAGAGGCATAAACTCCAAAGATCAGGAAATGACTGTTTCTACTGCTACTACTAGAAGGTCAACATATTTAATAAAGAGCCTGATATCAAAGATACCTTCTTTTCAGGATGTTATGTGTTTATTTTACATTGCTGTTCAATGACTTTGCTAAAATGAGGAAGAGAGGCCTCACAGTACTTAAAGGGGCTACAGGAAAGGTGGGAAGGGACTCTTATCAGGGGGTGTAGGGATAGGACCAGGGGTAATGGTTTTAAACTGACAGAGGGTAGGTTTAGATTAGATGTAAGGAAGAAATTATTTACTGTGGAGGTGGTGAGGCCCTGGCACAACTTGCCCGGAGAAGCTGTGGCTGCCCCCTCCCTGGAAGGGTTCAAGGCCAGGTTGGACGGGGCTTTGGGCAACCTGGGCTAGTGGAAGGTGTCCCTGCCCGTGGCAGGGGGGTGGGACTGGATGATTTTTAAGGCCCCTTCCAACACAAACCATTCTATGATTCCATGATGATATAGGGTATGCTTGGGTCAATATGATGTTACTGTGTTGCCCAGGGAGATCAGAAGTGGTGTGAAGCACTGTGATAATCTGAGCAGTTTCAAATTGGTTGCGAATTACATGCTATCTGGTCTGCCAATTACCTGTTAAAACTTAATGGTGTTAACCTGTTCTTAGCTCACTTGACTAGATGACAGCTATTCAAATTCTTCTCAAGGTTAATTAGGAAAGTGTAATAGTTGACTTCTTACTTTTTACTTCATCTCACTTGCTCACATCTTCATCAGGAGACTCCAGATTTTTCTAAAACTTGCTCACTTTTTTCTTGTGTTAGTAAGATCTGCCTAACACCTCATGTCCCACACTTAAGCTCTTCTACAGGATCTATATCCACAGTCTCTGGAATTTGCTTTGCCCACTTTCCATGTGTACCATAGATATCTCTACTGTAATACTGAAAATGCTGGTGAACAGAAGTGGCATACTGTTTTGATGTTTAATTTAAAAGTCCCACTAGTTACTCTCAGCTGGTAGGAAGAGTAAACACCTACAGCTAATATTGCTGCAATACAACACAGATTATAAATTGCCAGTAATACTGGAAAAGAAATATTCCATGTGATCCATCTAGTCTTTCAGATTTTTCACTGAACGAGCAGAAAGTTACAGAAACAGGAAAGATGTGTAGGAATTAATGTCCAAAGAGAGGTCAAGAATGATTGCTTCACACAGTGTAGAGAAAAGAACTAATAAGTCAGTCAAAACAAAGTCTTCCAGCAAATCAAAGACCCAAGAACTGAAACCACAGAATTTAGATCAGCTCTCAATGGCAAACAAGAACAAAAAAACCACACACCCAAACCTTGCTCCCTTCTTGGTCAATCAATTGTCCAGAACTCAAACTACTTAACTATCTTGATGCAAGATGCTTTAAATCACACTTTATGTCTCACTAAAATCTTCAGCTTTCTGTACCTGTGCTCCTGCCACTTTTCAAGCACATCTTTATGAAAAGGCTTGTTTTCCAAATCAGGGGTCAGCAACGCTCTTCAGCTGTGAGAAAAATGCTGCTGTATTAACTGGTGTTGATTGGTGAAGTAGATGTTAATATTGTTGGAGGAATGACAGTGGTTTGAGAATTTTTAGCCTGTCAATGCAATTTGATAAGAATTAAATCAGAGAAACAAATTTGGTATTGTAACAGCTTTGTGGACTTTAGAATATGTGCTCCTTAACACTTGCAAGAAGCTTCATTTGTAATTTAGTCCATGTAGTTGTTTTCAGCTGATAAAACCACAACGGAGCCCTTTTATCACAGTAGGAAACTTCCCTCTCCCCTCAGATTCTGAGCAATAACAATTCTGTGGGGTAATAATTATTCCAGATGCACTGTACCATGTAAATTAATCTGTTGCTTTGGTAGTACTACTCCAAAAGCAATGCTGATGGTGTATGCTCAGAATGAGCAAATTAATTAGCCAAACTGTGAAATCAAATAAATCTCACAGCAGTGACCTCTGTGTCACTGAATGAAGAAAGACATTAAGTTGATGTGTAGTTGCTTTAGTTG
The DNA here is from genome assembly GCF_047716275.1 of Strix uralensis. Lineage (NCBI taxonomy): Eukaryota > Metazoa > Chordata > Aves > Strigiformes > Strigidae > Strix > Strix uralensis. The sequence continues at coordinate 11,377,355 of NC_133981.1, forward strand.
ATGTGAAACCAGAACTTAAAAGGGCTAAATGTTCTCATTATTCTGACTTAAAATAGACATTCAGGCTGGCAATACATTGCTGGCAGTGAAAGATTGATATTTGATGTCCATTTAGCTTTTTGTCTGGATCTGCTGTGAACAGGCATATAAAGCAAATGCCACAAACCAGAATGTTTCATTGGAAAGCTGCATCAGGGATAAAAATCAAAACCTATAGATTTCCTATTGATATCAGTTTGCATTGTACAGTATCTCTGCCATACACAGAAGCTCAGTGGAGCTAGCATCTAATTTGGCTTTGTGTAGCACTTGGCCTCTCAGCTGCTGAACTTGGAAATACCCTTCAGCGCTGATGCCTTTATCTCATCCTCTCTGGGGGGGTGAGAGTTTCCAGAAACTCTGAGGAGCATTCATGATTTCGGATAACAGCAGTTTTCTGTTCTCTCCCTTCTTTCTATACTAACCAAAAAAATAAAGCCTGATATTTGTAGCTTTTTAAATAGCAAAAAAAGGAAATTTATGAATGCAGTATGAGGATTGTACAGCAGCATATGCTCTGCAGGGTTGCAGATGTTATCAGCCATGGTGTTACCAATATATGCTGATGGGACGGGAATTTAGTGATGTTTTGTAAGAAAATGATTACAATCAAAATCTTACGAGTTTTTATGCTGTCACCTATCATGGAATTACTGAAAGACAAATAAGTATTTTTCACCCAAGGGAAAAAAATAATAGTCTTTACTGCATTTATTTAGAAAAGGCCGGAGTGATGTGGAAAAGATCATTAGGTTATTCTATCCAGAATTTGATGTTCAGCAGTCAGTGGGTATGCTTTACTGCTGGGGACGTATGTAAGAAGCAAAGGAGCTTTTGCCTGAGTGGTGTTGGTTGCAGGAGGAGTTGTCACTGGGAAACCTGTCTCAGGAGAGGAGGCTTTGTGGGATTCAGCACCAATGGTCACCCAGCCAGCAATTCCCCTTAGAGGCAATTGTCTTATAACACCTTCGGTCTGCAAAGTCAGCTTTGAGTTATTGGAGTTTGTTTCCCTTATTGGTTAAATCCTTCCACATCCTAACAGTGAGCAAAATCATTGATGCTGGGGGGTTTCTACAGTAAAAATTAGAGTGTTGGTAATTCTTTCTCCACCCACTAATTTTTGGCTAGGCTGCAGTAATGATCCTAGTTCCCCTAAAACATTTTTAGATGTCTAACTCACCAATTTCAGTGAAGAATAGGTGTATCTGTAGGAATTCAGCACCTAAAATCTTGGATAATCAAAACCGTATGAAGACTTTTCATGTATAATCAGCAAAATGAGGAAGAACATTTCATTCAGCTATGGATGTATTTGTTCTGTGGGGTAAAATCATTAAAAATCACTGCACTGTCACTAAGGAAGTTTATGTGTGTATGATGCTGATGCTTATGAGATAGACATGTACTGTATATGAATTGCAATATTCCTGGCCAGAGCACTCAGTGTTAATCCCTCTGATCAGAACCTATCATAAACTCACTTCCCCCCAGGCTGGTATCTGTAGTATTGATAGTGAATGCATTTGTCTGTCAGTTAATTCTATCTCTCTTGCAAAATACATGAATAAATGAAAAGGATTTTTCTATCTGAGGTGAGATGTGAAACCTCTATGTCTGGTTATCCATATGCAAGCAGGAAAGTGATTCTTAATATAAGTCTTGAAAGATAGCGAGTAATAGTTTATATATATCTTTTACCGAGGAGGCAATGATTTTTGGATACTTCTCATTTTACAGCAGGTGATTAATAGTAAGACTTCAAATGTGACAAAAATTTTTGGTCTTTCAAAAGCAAAGGCCTCAGTACGTACAGCTGCTGGTTCCTGCCGTGCCCCAAATAGAAGGCTGGCATTGGGCGTAATTCAGTGTGGGATTTAGATGAAATGCAAAGACAAAAACCAATAGCGAACCCAGTGGGAGACCAGCGCTTCATTCTCCATGTCCCATTAGGTTTGTAATATGGATACTTTAAGCACTGAGGGTTTTTCCATTAAAGGAACAATATTCCTTTTTAAGGAACCTGTTGGTGATAATTTTACTTCAGAGACTTAATTTGAACCATGCTTTCCCTAGAAAATAGCAAGCCAACTTTCTTGTGAAGTTTTATTTAATCCTCCCAAAGATGCACCCTTCTCCAGCACCTCTGCCTTGGCTGCAGCCTCAGCCGCCTGCAGGCTGGGGTCAGTTGTTGATGAGATCATAATGGTACAGATATCTCCCATAAAATACTTGTTTGATAAAGCAAATTTGCAGTTGTTTCCTATAGGTGTTCTGTTCCATTCTTCAATTCCTGTTAAAAACCACTCTCCCAATTCTTGTTTTCAAATCCACCCATGAGATTCTCTTCAGAAGATGACAGTTTTGGAATTTTTCTCTTCAGATAAACCTTGTAAGAGTAAGTTAGTACAACTAATAAATGATGTTTCAGTAAAGTACATTTCATCCAATTCTTCTTTTGACCATGCTGATATAACTTTGTTGAATAATTCCTGATTTACGTCAGTATCACTGAAAGGAAAACCAAGCTGACAGAGTTCATCTGAAATGCAGATAGTAGGAGGAGAGTGGAATAACCTGCCTGGAAACTTGTATAGAAGAAAAGGTGGAAATAGTGGAATGTATGTTGGAAAATTCCTCAAAAAATTATTTCAGTTATATGAAAATGGCATCATTTTGAAGTGATTAAAATTTTATTTTTAATATTATTTTGATAAATCCTAGTCTTTCAGAGTTTGAATTATGCATTATTGTACATAATAATACATTATTCAAACCAATATTTTAATATAAACAAATTGGAATAAATCAAAACAAAAAATTTATTTTATGCTAAAGATATATTTTGACATTGCTAAACTAAATCAGGAAATCATTAATTTCTTTTGCTTGAAAACCTTCTTTAAAACTCTCCTCCACAACGGCTGCTAAACTGCATATTCCAACCCAAATACAATCCTTCAAAAGCCTGTAGACCAATTGTAATTTTAATGTTTCCTATTCAGAACTAAAATATACTTCAAGTGCCACTCTCAGATTAGATAAATATACTATTGTTTACAGTTATGATAACCTTAAGATCCTGAAAATGCCTTAAAAAAGCTAATTACATGCTTTTATTTGCTGTTAGTAAAAACAGAAGAATAACAACCCAACTCATTTCATCCCTACTGTGATTTCCTCTGGGCTAATTAAAGTGTACTCGACTGATATCTTAACTGCTCAGCTATAGGCAATCAAAATATTTAAAGGGACCAGCACCATGTTAGTGCTGTGCTGCTAAACAGGACTGAGGGTGCTTTTATGGACACTGTTGAGTTGAGAGTGTCCCAAGAAACTGCCCTGGAGAAAGAGTCCATGCCAGACTGTCCTGCCAATACTCACACTGGGGGCTCAGGTCACTCAGTGGGGGTAATACCAAGGGCAGCCCTGCTCCAAACACCTGCAGAACTCTTAGCAAGGCCTCCTATTTCCTCCTCTCACACCCTCTTGCTCCAGCACTGGTATCACAAATCCTCCTTGAAACCATCTCATAGGTCTAAACCCAATGAGGTCAGCCAGCACATACGCAGCTCTGCCTACACCCACAAACCTAGGCAAACTTTCCTGTGGGTGGTTGTGGAAGCAGTAAGAGAAATGGGATGCTGAAGTCAGAGCTACTAGTAAACGCACTGCCCAAGGGTATTATTGCATTCCACAGGATCTTGCAACACCAGTTACTGCCACTCTTGAATTTTGGAGAGGATGGACTCTTTGCTACCAAACTCTTCCAAAAATAACAAGTCTTGTGTTGTCTATAGCTATCAATATGTCTGCAGTTTAGGAAAAGGAACCTTCAAAATACTTGTATTCAAACATCAAAATAGGCTTTACATGCAAACATATAGTACTAACATACGTAATAAATATTTTGAAGGAAATGAAGGTGCCATCGAGGTCAAAATGAGAGTGATTAGACAAAAAAAATCACCCTCTTATTCAATAATTCCCCTTCTATGCCTCTGTACAAATGGATAGATTTTCATAAGTAACGGCTAGATTAACGCTTTTCAATGTCTGGCTAATGCATTGTGGTGCTGATGAAAGAATGAGCTCTTAAGAAATGCTGATTCTTTACAAGCAACTGCCATTGACTTTTTTGACATTGACATTTACATTTATAAGTGGCATGAATGGACTATTCTTCACCTTTAAATGCACATGATATTTGTCTTTCCTATTTCTAGGTGCTCCAGCTTGCTGATGATGAGTCTTTAATGCCAAGATTCAGTGTGTATTAATTTTTATATTTGTTAAGGAAGAGATATGCTAAAATGAAAATACTAAGTCTTCAGCCTTTCCCTATCATAATATACTATCATGCTCGGAAGCAATAAATAACAGTGATTCATTCAGAGTATGTAAACCTCTCCATTAAAATACTCAGTAGGCTAAAGAGAGCATCATCGGTCTCCTGTGGTTTTTGTTTTCTTGAAATGTTAATATTGAGCTCATCTTATTTTCTATCTACCCTAAACAGTAGTGTTCTCTCCTACTACTCCTGAGATAGAAATGGGTATATGTCTTACTTTTTTGGGCCTGAAGGCATTAGCCAAAACAAGTTTTATTTGCTTTTATGATATGAATGTTGATTATGTCCTAACTTCTGTTGTGGCTTTTTCTTATTCTTGAGAAATGAATCTTTCTCCTTTAATGTGGATTTGTTCTACTGTGATTTTCCTCAAGAACTTTGTCCCCTCCAATAATATTGTAGTATAGCATATGAATTTCCAAGAGAAAAGTTGTTCTTTTTTTCACTCTTGCAGTTGCTTGTAATCCAATGGATTAACTATTTTTTATTCTACATCATTAAAATACATTTCATTGCTTTTGTGAGGCCAAACAAGAACTGAAAAGACCTTTTTTTAAAAAAAAAAATCTTGTTTTGTTTCTGGCTTTGACCTGAAATTGCTGGGGAAAAAAATAACCCCATTTTTCTGAGTGAAGCTTTGCTATACTAATGAGATTTAAGTAGTATGTATAAGATGTGATCCAACATTTAAGTGCTTAACCTGAAACAGTTCAATTTAATCCATCATCCAAAGCATATACAATAGCTTTATTCAAGTATTAAGTGAAAACAATTCCTTCTGTCTTTACCAGAAACCCCAATCATTGCCCAGTATGTCAGGCAAGGTCTGGCTGCAACATTACCATTAAGAGTGAAGAGCACCAGGGCTTTGTAGTAAAGTGAAATCTCTCCTCCTGAAGGCCCCTTTTCCTTTTAAAGTCCTAATTGTAGAGAATTATGGTTATTATTTCTTACACTGAATATAAGAATTCATATCCACTGAGGTTGACAGATGATAGGACTTTATAAACATCAATAGGAGTATCAGAATTGGCCTCAAAGAGATGACCCATTTTGTCTCTTGTGTTTTACAAGTTTGTACTTTGAATGACTCATAGAATTTCTGCAGTCATTTGCCTTGTCCTTGAACTTTCCATGTTTCATGTGTAGTAAGAGAAAGAGACATGCTACTAATAGGGAAAATTATCAGGCCAATCTCCTTTTTGTTTTTGTTTTGTGTTGACAGCAAGAATACTGAACGTCCAAGGAAACGTGCCACTTCCCAAGGTAATGCATCAATTGTTTAACAATGAAAAGTGCTATAAGATATATAGCAAAAGATGACTGGGAGAGAAAATCTGTCCTTGGCATGTATGTGTTGTCTCTCACGTGCTCTCTCCATCTTTAAACAAATGCTAGGAGCACAGTAAGAGTGCTGAATTGGAGTTATACATTTTCAAGGACAAATACAATATTATTAGAATAACAGACACATGGCTGACCCAGAAAAAAAGAACTGAGGATTTAAAATACCAGAACATAAAATTTGCCAGAAGACTGGGTAAAACAAAAGAGAAGTAGTGATAACACTGATAAGGGATTATACAGGATCTGCAATGAAAAACGATCATATTTTGGCAGACAAAACAAGAGCAATTTTGATAGACTGTTAGGGCAACCAAGTTACTTGTAGCTTTTGTTTTTCTGTATTTCACTTTGATTTAAATTTTCCCTTGTGAATATAATTTATAGTTGTTATTAGAATTGAGGAAAAAAAACAAGTGTCAGGCTTTCCCCTAAAAAGGATTGCTCCAGTCGTAGTCTGCAGGCTATGTAGTCCTGGATCTATGTAATTGCAATAAGATTTATGCAGTCATAAGGCAGTTCAAAATGACACCTAAAATTTCACATCCCCAAATTTCACGATAACTTAACTCCTCCTTCCACCACTAATACATCTGCCAGAAAAAAAGGGAACTTCTAAAAGGCAATTGAAAAAGCTTTATCTATTAGGGATTTCCCTTTTCTCCAAAAGAACACCAGATAGCTGATTTGGCCAAATACATAGCTGTTCTGTATGTCAGGCTGACAGACATCCATCCTGCAAACAAATGCAATAATTACTTAACATAAAGTTGGAAATCTCGTGGTTTATGTTCTGGCCATCCCTTTAACACGATCTCGTGATCGCTTGCCCTTGTTCTTGTGGGAGACTTCAACTTCTCAGACGTCTGCTGGAAATACAACACAGCAGAGCAGGACCAGTCTTGGAGATTCCTGGAATGTGTGGGAGATAACTTCCTGACATAGCTGGTGAGTGAACCAGCCAGAAAAAGTGCCCTACTGGACCTCCTCTTTGTGAACAGAGAAGGACTGGTGGATGACATGGTGGTTGGAGGCTGACTAGGGCACAACGATCATGAAATAGAGTTCTCTGTTCTTAGAGAGGCCAGGAGAGGCGGCAGCAGAACTGACATCCTGGACTTCCAAAGGGCTGACTTTGTCTTGTTTAGGCACCTGCTAGACAGAACCCCTTGGGAGACAGTCTGGAAGGGTATAGGGGTTCAGGAAGGCTGGACACTCTTTAAGAAAGTCTTAATGTCACAGGAGCAGGTGGTCCCCAGGTGCTGTAAGAGAAGCCGGTGCCAGAGAAGACCACCCTGGCTAAACATGGGGCTTTGGCTGCAACTCATGGAGAAAAGGAGAGTTTACGGCCTTTGGAAGAAGGAGCTAGCCACTCACAATGATTACAAAGATGCTGTGAGGCTATGCAGGGAGGAAATCAGGAGGTCTAAAACCCAGCTAGAAATTAATCTGGTTTCAGCAGTCAAGGATAATAAGAAATGTTTCTATAAGTATGTCAACAGCAAAAGAAAGACCAGGGAGAACCTCCATCCCCTGCTAGATGCAGGAGGAAACATAGTAACAAGTGATGAGGAAAAGGCTGAGGTGCTTAATGTTGTCTTTGCCTCAATCTTTAATAATAGTCTAGTTGTACTGAGGGAATCCAGCCTCTTCAGCCAGAAGACAGAGACTGGGAGAATGACCCCCCTGCAATCCAAGAGGAGATAGTCAGTGACCTGCTGCATCACATAGACACACAAGTCTATGGGACCAGATGGGATACACCTGAGGGTGCTGAAGGAGCTGGCTGGGGTGCTTGCCAAACTGCTTTCCATCATTTACCAGCAGTCCTGGCTGACCGGGGAGGTCCCGACAGATTGGAAATTGGCCAGTGTGACACCCGTATATAAGAAGGGTCAGAAGGATGATCCGGGAAATTACTTGACTTCGGTGCCCAGGAAGCTGATGGAGCAGCTCATCCTGAGTACCATCATACAACACATGCGGGACAACCAGATGATCAGGCCCAGTCAGCATGGGTTTATGAAAGGCAGGTCCTGCTTGACAAACCTGATCTCCTTCTACGACAGGGCGACCCACTTATTGGATGAGGGAAAGGCTGTGGATGTTGTCTACCTTGACTTTAGTAAGGCCTTTGACACCGTTTCCCACAGCATTCTCCTGACAAAACTGGCTGCTCGCGGCTTGGATGGGCACATGCTTTGCTGGGTAAAAAACTGGCTGGATGGTCGGGCCCAAAGAGTTGTGGTGAATGGAGTTAAATCCGGTTGGCGACTGGTCACGAGTGGTGTCCCCTAGGGCTCGGTTTTAGAGCCACTCCTGTTTAACATCTTTATTGATGATCTAGACGAGGAGGTCAAGTGCCCCCTCAGTAAGTTTGCAGACCCCACCAAGTTGGGTGGGAGTGTTGATCTGCTCGAGGGTAGGGAGGCTCTGCAGAGAGATCTGGACAGGCTGGAGTGATGGGCTAAGGCCAACTGTAGGAGTTTCAATAAGGCCAAATGCCGGGTACTGTACTTTGGCCACAACACTCTCTTTAACCAAGTGACAAGTGATAGGACAAGAGGTAATGGCCTCAAGTTGCACCAGGGAAGGTTTAGACTAGATATTAGGAAGCATTTCTTTACGGAACAGGTTGTTAGGTGTTGGAATGGGCTGCCCAGGGCAGTGGTGGAGTCCCCATCCCTGGAGGTGTTTAAGAGTCGGGCCAACATAGCACTGAGGGATATGGTGTAGTTGGGAACTGTCAATGTTAGGTTAATGGTTGGACTAGATGATCCTCAAGGTCTTTTCCAGCCTTGATGATTCTGTAATGATGGAGTACAGAGACTATTTAATCGCAAGTAAGGAAAGGGAAGACCTGCAGAACTTGGGGACCAGCTTTGGTGAACAAAACCTTATAGAAAGACTGGGTTTGAATCTCTGCACAGGATTTAATAGCATGAAAACTGTCAGTATGTAAGTGTATTTTATATAAAGTGTCAGCAAATAATCTGTCATGTTGAAGAAAATAATACCTGGAACAATTTTACCAGTGGTTTCCTAGGGACTGTGATACACAGCTGTGTCTGCACACACATCAGATGCCAAAGGCCCTGGAAGGCTTTGAGGACAACCATTCTGCAGATGATAGTACAGCAGAACAGCCTTCTTCAAGTAAGCAAAATAAAATTGGCTAAAGATAATCTATGAATAGCAGCCCATAGAATTGCACTGTTGTGCCCAACTTCCTCTACAGGCCCTGACACCATTGCCACAGTCTCCATAGCTCTGCACTTTATCTCATGTAGAGAAGATTCAGCTTTACATAGAAAAAAACTATTCAGCTTTTAGCACAGTTCTACATTTGTAGACCACTCTCATCCTTTTTGAAACATAGGTAAGGAACTGCCATTTAGAAATTCCTGTGGATTTGCACTAATGGAAACAAAAAATGGGTTTCCTCCCACTGAGGTGCTAAAAGACTCATCTAGTGTCAGTTAATTTCCTTATTAGAACAGGGGGAGAATGAGGCAGTGGCATCAAAATTAGACATTCTTTATTTGCAGATTACAGTTATATTGTTTTGTGCTCTGTAGCAGTTTTTTGTGTTCAAGTCTTTGCTGTCCAACTTGAGATATAGGATTTCAAGTACAGTCAAACCTTGTTCTTAAGAAAATTCCCTGTTGTTACTGATTACTGCTGCACATTGCAATTGTCTTCTCAGCATTAGAGTCTTCACTTTGTTGTGAAACCTTTAAAGTAAAATTCATTATCACACCTGAATAACAAACACAGGTTTTAAAACAGAGTACGTGTGCTATATTAAGGGTTGCAACAAGGAAAAATTAGCATAGCTCTGCAACTAGCTTAGCTTTACGTTATCATTGATACAAAATATTAGTTTGTTCAGTTGGTATGTGTGTGTTTAAATGGTCATTAAACATAACAAAGCAAATAATTTAGTTTCAGTTCTCTTCCATTCCATCATACCACATTTTGATTCCTGTTTGTTTAAATAGTCTTGTACACAGCAAATTACAGTTTGAGTTCAGTGGGGAGTCACATACCCAAAGGGAATCCTTTTCAGCTGATTGCTTCATCAGGTTTACAGGCAGGTACTAGAATGTGACCTTCCCAACCAAGTCTTTTCCACTGCAGATCCAGAACCATGAAACAGCTTCATCCATGTGTCTTTACAGACATCAAGAGAAATTTTGGCTCTATGAAATCAAAAGTTCCTATTGGGTTCAGCTGGTCCAGAACAGAGTAGCATTCCACTAACAAATGATTCAAATATTCAGGAAGCAAATTGAGTAAATTTGGAAAAAAAAGTTACCTTAGGTTGTGCATGCAACACCTAAAATCCCTATACTAAAGAGGAGAATGAATAGACTACCAGTAGTACTACTGTAAATGAAGAGTATCTCCATGAACTCAGAAAAACTGTAAACAGAGAATGCAGGTGTTTTTCAATAGACAACAAATGAAGTCATATGCTTTTTACAACATCAACTCAGTGAAGCTATTCATCTTCATCAGTAGAAGAGGGATAAGTAGCTGATTAATGAAGTCCTGGTACAGACCTATTGTAATTTTTGAGCACCAGCATTTTATTGGAAAGAGATGAAAATATATATTTACTGAAATCATTAAAAAAATTTGTTAAAGAAAAAATTCAGTTTGTTCATGGCTCTGACACTTTTTTAGGCTATTCAAGGTGATTCTACATTAAGTTTAATTACAGGCTTCATTTTAATTTGGAAAAGATTGGTTCAGTTTAATCAAAATAGTTGGCTAGAGTCTGACCACCTCTTTGGAGGAGCAGTACTTTATTATACTTTTGAAAAAAAAGATAGTCTAATGTTTTTGTAAGGTGACATTGAATTAAACATCCCCTTCAAGTCAAAATTACCTGGTTCCCAATTCATGTTTTCCAGACAGATGAAACCAGGAAACCTTAGTTTTAAGAGATTTTTTTTTCCAAGTAACACAATAGTTGGAATTAATTTTTCTACATAATTTTTATCTTTCATGAAACTATAGGGTTGGATGAAAATGTGTTTCACTCAAAATTCTGAAAAAAACACAAATATACTTTATAATCCATATGGTTAATAAGATCTTCATTAAAATGCATGTTTAGAAAGAAATATTTTAAGGTTAACCTGATATTGAGAGACACAAGGTGAAATTCATATCCTCCTTACTCTGTGGCAAAAATTTCATTGACACAAGAAGGGCAAATGCTTTACCTCTTAGCATTCTCCTAAATCTGAGTTGAAACTGCATTCAGTATCTTTACGAGTGGTTTATCTCTTCATTTATAAAAATAGAAGTGTATTCATGCATACAACACTCAGTTTTCGTAGTAGAACTTGTATTTTCAAAGTAAATTTTAAGTCTCTGTTCAAATGCTCCAGGCCAAGCAAAAATACCACAAAAAAATACATTCCCTTAGGCCCATATCCAGCCAACTTGCTAAGAATATCTTAGCTATAAACAAATCACAACAACAAAAATCTCTGAGGAATGGTTGTAGGGACTTTTTTATCCCAGAATGTTGAAATTTTTAATCTGCTGTGAGAGTGCTGGGTGTCTGGATGAGTCATAGGATGGGTCAAGTTGAAGTACTGGGTTCCTACTCAAGGCACACAAAGAGTGATGAAGCTGTCAGCCCAACCATGTAAAATTCTGTGAATTAATGCAGCTGCACTGGTCTTTACTGGGCTGTAGAAGAGGTTACAAACACCTCCAACTCCCAGTGCAGTCAGTGGGGGGGTCTGCATTTCAGTGCTTTGCAGGACACATTTCAGCTCCTCACACCTCCTGTGAACCCAAGCACATGGGCATAGAGTTATGCAGCTCAGTAAGTGTCTCATTGCAACCATCCTGACAAAACACTGTGATAGAGAAGGGAACTAAATCTGAAACAAATGATTAGAGCCAAGGCCAACAGTGTAATTTGATAATTTTCTTTGGTTGTTCATGTTCGTGCACTGATAAGCCACTTCAGCTAGCGGCAAATCCTGCAGGTTAAGGAATATCCAGGTGAAGTTTATGATATGAAAGGGCTTCACATGCTAAGAATTAGGAAACAAATATAACCCTTGCAGACTATTTACATTTCAAAACATGTTCGGAGGAAAGTGCAGTAAAATATGCAGAGGAGACACACACCACACCCCCCCTCTTATAAAACAGCAACTACTGCAGTGTAGATGGTTCTTTGCTACCCCACAGCCCTGCTGGGAGGGCAATAACGGGTTAATTCATGTAGCCATCATCATCAGACCTGCCCTCTTGGGTCTGTTTTGCATGATATAAGGCAAAAATAGTTCTCCATAGTAGGGTCCCAGCATCATGCCACAGGATGACTCTGCTCTTGCAGGTGAGGCTTGCAGGAGCTTTCACTCCTGTGAAATGAAATAGTTTATACTTCCTTTTTGCTTACAGGAGTATTTGATTTTAAACAGATCTCCATTTCTCAAAGAATATGCTAAATTAAGCCACTCTTAGAAAGTATTGGAAGGTATCAGGAATTATGTTTTTATTGAAACTAAATATGAGTTACTTGTCTCTGCTGAATCCAAGATACAAGCTGCCACAGCATTTCTAGGAGTTTATAATTACTATTTCCATTTCATATGGAACTTAATTGTAAATCTGCCAATGAATTTACTTTAGCATTGAACTTGCCTGCCTGGATAAGTTTGGAATTTATTATTTCAATTTTATTCCCCACACTTTTTGTAGGAAATATTTTGTATTCTTTAGTGAAAGAACTCATGGAATTTACAGCCCTTTCTTCATCAATAAATTCAGAAAAATCAAATTATTTTTAGGCATAAAAGTCCAAATACTATATTATTAAAGTACGTTTTGAGACAAAGCATCCTCTTGTTTTATGAGACATAGTTCAAGGCTATAGTGGTGTTAGAGCCTTGTATACAAGACATTTGAAGTGATTGTTTTTTGGTTGAAAGATTGATATAGGAAGTAAGTAATTACTAGTGAATATTTTTACTACTATTAATTTGCTTCTGTTTATGTTATTTTCAGTGCTTCCATTTTTTTGTTCTCTTTGCACTGACTATTTTTAATTAGGATCCAAATCTGAAGGTATTACTCATACTGATGAGTAGTAACTGCCTTACATAGCTTTGCTGTTTGCAGGAAGCTATTTTTGCAAATCAGCACTGACCAGTGTTTTACAGGAATTACCCTGCCTGGCAAGGAGGAGAAGGCTGAGGGAGTGTGTGTTCCACAGGCTTCCCATTATACAGGGCATGCTTAGTCCACCACGGGCTGGTGAGATTTCTTATTAGGAAAATGCGAAGGATGAAAAATCATGCTATATTTATGACTACCATATTCCTCCATCACTTGCACCATCAACAACAATCACACTGACTTAAGAGCCTTCCCTGGAAATAAGTACAGAACAGGGCTAAATATTGTTCTGAAGCTGCTCCGAAAAAATAATTACCAGAATCGAGGCATTTTACATAAAATTTTGTAAGCTCTATATGATAAAATAAGAAGCAGGTTGGAAATCCAGGGTCGGCTAAACAAAATCAAAGCAACGGATGATTTATAACTTGTGACCTGTCATATCCATCCTAAATCTCGCTAAGATAAACCTGTAGCTTAAAATGAAGCTGAATTCTAGGCACAGACTAAAAATTATAAAATGTGAAGGTTCTCTAAAGAGCATTGGAAGGGTCTACATCCATTAATTTAGCCGTACATTAATGAAGAGAACTATTACATTGGAGTATATATTCCCTAAAAGGCAGAACAAAAGAACAGTGGTCTTAATGCCAGAACTGTCAATATTCAAGGCCAAAACCAAATTGTTATACATTTGAGGGTAATAAATACAAAAATAATGTTGTCTTGTTTGGACCAGAAATGGATGATTTATTAATTTGGGCTCCTTCTGAAGTTTTCTAACATGAAGAGTGTTATATCTATTCATGAAACTGCAAAATACTCGAGTCCAATATCAGTTGTAAAGAGATTAAATACTTAAGCATTATACTGTCCTCTAAATTAAGAAAGTTGTATAAGCTTAATTTCCAGAGGATTCTAGATGTGATTAAACTGGATATGGCATGATTAAATATCTTGCTGCTATCCATTTCTGGGTGGATTAACTCTGTTAAAATGAACTCTTCGTAATATTTATTTCAGATAACTCCCTGAGAGATTTCTGATTCTGTGTTTTAGAATCTCACCCATATTTTGGCAGTTTTGCACAGAAAATAAAAAGTCTGACTGAAAGCATAGATATTAGAGAAATCTACTGAAAACTCAAGGGTACACCTCAGATTTGCATGCTAGCACCAGCCCTCTCTGGCAGCTGCATTAAGTTACAGGGGAATCTGCTTTGCACAGTCTGAAGATCAAGCTTCTCATGTTCCACCTTTGGAGATTGCTACTGCTGGATTCTCCACTGCCTCCATGACTCACCCAATACCTCACAAAAGCCTTCATACAACTTCCCACCAGTCACACCTCTTGCACAACCCTAGTTTCTTTTTTTTCTGTGTTTGACACTGATATGTGTAAATGGACAAAATGGTCTTTTTGTAAGAATTAAGAGGTAATTTCACCTTGCACTGGGATTTACAAAGAGGTCCAAAAGATTTCTTTGTGGCCTTGCAGCTTTCCCTACTCTTTACAAATATATTGAAACTTATTTTCCTTGCCAACTAATAGACTGGGAAATATTAATTTCGTGCAATCCATTGTCATGAGATTGTGAGAGATAACCAAGAGCTCTGGTTTTCAATATTTCTTAAATGAGTGCATTGCATGAAAGTTTTCACTGGCCACAATGAACATTTCAGCAGGACTATATGCTTCCAGAACTGCAGCAGATTGCAGCATGGAAAATGTTCCCTTTTAATAAGATATTTAGATGTAAACTGTTGTGTGAAAGAGGGACAAGGAGAAGTCCAGCCCTTATGGTACCTGTTTGTGGAAGCTCCCACTCTACTCCACCATGCTGTGATTCAGTTCACTCACAGCTGATCTGTGCGTTAAATTTCACATGTGAGAAACATTTCTTCAGTTACACATTTTCCCCTGGCAGACCTTACTTTTTCTTACTCTCACATTAGATATGGGATTTGCTGGATGAGAACAGAAGTGAAAGTGCATTGACCTACTGCTGGCAGCAGTTATGAGAAGTATGTCCAGGAGGATAGAGGGAGACCTGGAATAACCTACACACAAACTTACAAAAATACACTTAAATCTGCATCAAGATAGAGTAGCATCCCCTCCCAGAGTTGCACATGACCTGGATCAAACACATATATCTAATTTACTCCAAAATTACCCCACCACAAAAATTCAAGAAGGCTCCTCCTCTGCTTCTCCATGGATCAATAAGGGTATAGTGTATGTTTCCTCATCTGCCTACTCTGTCCCATTGCTTGTGAGTACAGAGACGTGTAGGAACCATTTACCAATGTTTTTAACCTGCAAAGATATTAATGTATGCAATTTTTTATATACTCATTATCCATTTATTATGAGGTGAACCACTCAGAGTTCGTTAGTATAAGCCAGCTAAACTATTGCTGAGGTTACTGTTGATGCTTTAATGGTTTTTGTTGAGTTCATCCATTATTCTTATCCTCGGTGCTTTATAAACATGAGTTGTTCCCTCTGTAATAGCTACCTCATATTCTTTCTTTCTCTGACCTTATGTCTATATGTATAAATGTATGTATTTGGCTGGCTTGCTATCTCTGCTTTCAGCTGGTCTAATGGATAAATCATATCCAGAAGAAAGGTTTTTAAGCCAGTAGTTTTCTTCTTCCATTTAAAGCCAGTTCAATTCAAATAAACATCAAATCTACCTGACTGCATCTGCTTGTCAGATAGGTGAATGTCTAAAAT
Organism: Strix uralensis; assembly: GCF_047716275.1. Lineage (NCBI taxonomy): Eukaryota > Metazoa > Chordata > Aves > Strigiformes > Strigidae > Strix > Strix uralensis. The sequence goes on from NC_133981.1 coordinate 11,392,980, forward strand.
CCGTAGCCTGTATGTACAAATGCTCGAGATAGCAAAATCGGCAGTTTGGTCAACACCCTTTAAAAAAATTCCCCTGACACAGGGAGTGTTCAACAAAACTCTGGAAAATATTGAAAAAATAATAATAATTTCAAAGAGATACTATCACACTACATAATATCCTTCATTCCCCCAAATCCTGTCTCACCAGGAGAAGATAAATCACAGAAATGCTATCTCATTGGAGTGAAAGTAAATAATGCTCTCTTCTCCAAGTTTCTTACCCCAAATGCCAATGATCAGGTCAACATCAGAAAACTGCCCCAAGCACCTGCTCACAATGAATGAAAGGTCTGTCAACAACGAAGTTAGCACTATTCATGATCTGATTTTGGATGAAACACTAGACCTAGCCTGGAGCACAAGGACCTAGTTTAATGTCACCACTTCAGCTCAGTCCAGTATTACAAGTTTCTCAGTACAGTACAGAAAAAGCCCTCCAGAAAAGAAGCAGCAGCAGCAATCTGTCAGATATTTACTGAGCCTTTCCTTAACTCAGTCTCTCTTTGCTGTCCCCAGCACCTGTCCACAGAGGCATGGACTTGGGCTCTGTTATAGACAGTGGAGAGACCAGCCCTCATAGGCTTCCCTGTGTATTTGTCCTACAGAAAAAAGAGATTTTCTCGAGCTCACTGACTTCCACTGGATACTGATCACTCACTGATCTCTAAAAGGAATACTGATATCGGGCTGGAAAAATTAAACCATGCTTATTCCTGTTTCTGTGTAGAAAAAGATACTTTTCTTACATGGCATTGTAAACTCATATGTGCGAGATAATGGACTAACCTGAGCACCTTATTGCTCAGACCCATTGCCAAAGGTTCAGAAAGCACATACTCAAATATGTGCATTTCATGGTAATTCAATTGAAGTTAGGAGCTGAAAATGTTGTTTTTTCATGGAATATGCAGAGTCCTAAATAACCGAAAGAGTGTTCAGGCTGATCTGAGTAAACATGATTTTTCAGCCCTTTCGTGAGACAGCTGTCAAATGGCAAAAGGATCTATTGGCAATATGGCTACTGTTGAGTTAGCTACAATATTCCTCTCTCCCTATAATTTTCCTTTTCACCTGCCAAACCTATCCATTTATATGCTTATATCCTGTTATTATATAAAATCAGGATGACAAATTGTATGTCTGCAGCCCTCTTTGTTCCCATTCTACAGCCCAGTGAACATTCCTGATGTACATCAGTTTTATGTGAATGTAGGATGTTTGGGGTTTGTGAAAAATGTTGCTCTGCATGATTCATTTTACTGCAGCTAATGCCAGGGAGAAAAAAACCACAACACCTGTATTGAAAATAATAGCCTGCTTCTTGGACTTTGCACATATATTTCTTTTGTCTGGTTGTTCTTTTGTTTAAGCCACTATCCAGGTGGAATAATCAGGTCTCTACAAGCAGAAACCTATCAACTATGGCATTATATATTACGGTTTCTAAACATCAGTCATACATGTCAGTGTACAGGGTTTGTGCTTTATTTACTTATTTTTCAGGTTTCTAAGGCTGCACCCATCAGCAAGCCAGGGAGCCAAGCGCAGCCTTGGCGTGGGCAGAGGGGAAGCGTGGCGGGCTCCGGCTCAGAGGCAGAGCATGGCCCCTTTGATTCATCCTCCCTCGGTGACAAGGCAGATGCTGACACCATCAGCATGTACTTACACACAGGAGTAACTGTAAAAAGCAGAGATGAAATCTTGGTTCCACTTGCATCAGGCATAAAACTCTCATTGACTCCGTTGGGGCCAGGATTTTATTCCTGATATGAATTTTCTCTGTCAGACAATTTAAAGATGCTTTTATGAGGAAAGGAATCTCACCATCTAAAATACCATGTTTGCAATTCTGGAAATCTCTGACATATGTTTTAAGAGTGTGTCATATTTCCTACCGGGAAACTTTATGATGCTGTAGCACTGTGGGAAGATAGCTTCACGAAGGCTGTGATAAAGAAGCAGAGATATTCAGTGATGGTGCTGGAGGTCATTTTAAAGTTACAACTTTTTCTTTTTTTAATCAACTTCCTAAACCTCACTGTGTTGTTTAAGTAAAAAAGAATTGTCGGTACTTTTCTTTGGGCCTCTTTCATTCAGATCTAATACTATTTCATGTACTACTGAGAGAAGCCATACTTGCCTCTTTCATTTTTGTGAATTTCATATTTATTTTACTTTATTATTTCAATAACACACTAAGGGCCTGATCCAAAAGCCTTTCAAAGCAATAGGTGGATTTCCCTCTGGTTTCAGTGGAGCCTGAATCATTAATATGAAGAATATATGCTTTTTTTTTGCAAGTGCCACAAATACTCATGTGCTTCTGAATCTTTAAGTCTGTAATTGAAAATAACCCACTTTACACTGCCTTTGTTTCTTCCATGAAGCTACCCTGTCATATACCAAGTGTGCAGTTATCAGCAAAATACCATGCAGTATTTTGTGGTAACACAATATATATCTTGTGTCACTGCTCTATGTGAGTTTAGCACAAAATATAACCCTATTAAAATTACAATGCATTTATCACCTAGCTCAGTTCAAAGAACTCACAAGCTGCAAAGAATTTAATTAAAACATGATGATTTAATAGGCAGGCTCCATCTATTGTTTACTCAGGAGGTTGAGATTCTGTTTAAAATTAGGTCCCAAATTTAATTTAGGCTTCCACCAACCCTGTCATAGAAATGAGACTCCTGTAGAAAGAAGCTAGTTGCAGACAGTGAGAGCGGGTCCTTTCCTTTTACGTAGCTACAGAATAGTTTGGGAAGTTGAAGAAGATGGTGTCTGCATTTCTTTTCTATTGAGGATCACAAGAAAAAAAAGGATGTTCACTTCCAGAAGGTTTCAGTGATGCTCATAAACTGAAGGTGGGGACACAAAGTGACCCTGCCTGCAGCGTGGCCTAAGGAGAGCAAGCTTTGCACGGGCAGCTTTAGGAAAGGTTTACATTCCCCTTCCCTCACCTTACAGAGGCCCTGGAGACCATAGGCAGAATTTGTCAGCTTGAATTGTTTTGTTTTGTACTAATCATCTTTTCTGTTTTCAAATAATGAATCGTTCCCTGAGGCAAAGGTCTTTTCAGGACTAAAGCTGGTTTTAATTTCTTTCCAGGGCTTACGATATCCAGCTTACAAAAGGATACCACAAAAGGTCTTTAAAATGCATTTTATAATAGCAGCTTCTCCTAAAAATGTAACTAGTAAAGAAAAGGTGCTGCAGCACAGCAAGTCCTGAGAGAAGAGAAGAGAGTCACTTCCATTTTGTACAGTATTGAATGTTTAATAGCACAGGGGACCTACAAAAACAAGGGCTTCTCCTCAGTGCCAAGTGCTTTCTTGCACCCATATATCCAGGGAGATATTTTCATGCCTGCTCACCAGCACCGCTAAGGTTGCCATAGACTTGTCCACAATCGCCTTTCAATAATTTCATTTATCACTCACACAAAGCAGCCAGCACTGGGGAGTTGTACCTGCAGGAGCACGCTGCAACAAAGGATTTGGGGGGCAGTACGTTTTTAACATGCACCTCTTCAAAAAGCAAATATATCTTTCTTTATATAAATGGATCTTGGTGTGACTCAAGGAAGATATTGTACATGGCTTCTATAAACAGAAAAAATGTAAAAATCCTGCCACGAAATGCATGATTTAATGTACATATAAGAAAAGGCACTGTGCCAGTTTCTCAGTTTCTGTCACAGTTTTAATGAAAAGTGATTCTAGCATTTGAAAAATCTTAAAAGCTGTCCCAGCCAAATGCCATGTTTCTATATATTATCTGAGCTGTAAATCTAAGTTTTAGTAGGATATTACCTACATCGCTTGATAAAAGACAGTATTTAATAATTTCTTATTATGAAATTAATTCTTATTTATTATAGCCATAGCTATGTAATGAAACATTTTAGGGAAGTTTCCTCTACATTGCAAAATGATCCATGGGAAAAATATGTTAATTCAGTTTCGCTGCACAAACCTATTATGTACTCACTGGTAATGTACTGCAGTCCTAACTCACTGGATCCAATCTGTTTGGATAGTCAGTACATGTGTTTTCTCATCAGAGACCCCAGCTTTAACATCCATACCTTGACTCTTAGCAGAAAATTGAAGCTGAAATACCTGCTGTGTTTTGCATATCAGTAACCCAGATTATTCAAATTCACAGCTCTAAAACTGCTTGTGCCCATCTGGCTTTTGAAAATTGAGAATTCTGCCCTTGCCCTCAGGCCAGGGAAGGGTTACGGTCCAGCACACATGGGCTATGTCAACATCACACGTGCTTACAGAAGCTGACCAAATGTATTATAAATCCAAGGGTTTGGAAACAAAATATTTAAGCGGCAATTGGACTGCATGGTACAAGGGTGGCGTTGCTGCTGGTGGGTTCAGTGACTGCCTGCCATGCCCAGGCTACCTACAGATGTGCTACAGAGAGCCATTGGCTGGTGTTATAAAGTTGACTCAGCAGCCCACACCTCCAGTCCCTGCTGCTCCATCATTTCAGACTGTCTTTGGATTAAAAGACTGTTTCTTCCATTTTCAGAAAGCGCCAGTCCCATTTTTGTATTACCCTGAGCTGACCAACAGCTGAGGGCATGGAATGGTGTAGCCCACACCCAACAAGAAGCTGGTCCTGGGCACCTCTTTTGGAGGGAGTCTGGAACAGTGGGAGCTCCACTAGGTACTTTTGACACCCGCAGGCTCAGGTCACTGAGTTTTAAGTCGCCAGTGGGTTTTGACTGTCTATAGGGTTTAATTGTGATTTTAGTGTAGCTTGGGCAAGTGCCTGTTCCCTCGCTTTGGTGGAACCCTGCTCTGCTGAGAACTGCAGACTGTTTCTGCTGAATAGTGCCATAAATTATTTACATTACCTTCATATAGCAACTTATTGACTACAGCATTGTAAAGTACCCTATTAATGTTTTAAGCATTTCACTTTATTTTAATACAAGTAAATTATTTAGGAAATGTTAAAATGCTTTATGCTTTGACTAATGAGAAGGAAAAGTGTACACTGCATCTTATTTTAATTGGATGTTTACCCTATCCTGTAGAAATCAGGCATTTATTATTTCATACTTAATTAACTATGCATACAATCCCTGATGGATATGCATACAGTTTTTCCACTTGATCTAGTCATTAAGAGCCATAAATGTGCAGATTATTTTTACTTGGAAATACGAAATAATTCTGGTTTTCAGGTAAGTTGGTTACCATATAAAGAGTCAGTTACTATATTGCTGATCATACTGATGCATTCAGTTTTCTAAATTAATGCAATGCAGTACATTAAATTTGGGATAATGTAAATTGATTCAAGTGGTGCAAAACTCAGTCAACCTGAAATGAATGATGTCTTTGAGTCTCTCTTTTCTCTTTGTTAGCACAGAAATATTCTGCAAGATTATTATGTCATAGTACATTATAGTAATTTTTATGCAATATTGCAGTGTTGTATGTGGACTTACAGAATGTTTGCCATATCTCAACATTGTCTTGATTGCCGTTTGGATAAAGATGTGAAGTATCCGCTTTTGTCCTAAACCATTTACTTACACCACAAATAGCATCCACAGAGGTGGGATAAAGGGCCTAGCAGTAAGTTGAATTTTGCTTTATCCCCCACCTGCCCAGTAGAGCTTTGTCTTAGGAGAAAAAATCAGAATTGAATTTGTGAAAAACAGCAGAGCAGTCTCTAAAAATGCAGTCTCTGCTTCACTCTGAGGACAAGACAGCCAAGTGTTGCTCCTTGGCTTGCAGCAAAACTCAGCTTTAACTCAATCTTGTTATTATTTCACTTGTTAATGTTTCAATTTTGTGTCGTAGATCTGAAACCTGTTGATTAATGAACATCTAAGCTAATGCCTGATCCTGAGCAATGGCAAGCTAGAAGTCAGGAGCAGTTTAATGCTGAGTGTGTGTTTCAGGCAAGGCCTTTGACAGACAAGTCATGTAATATGCTATAATGTTGTACCAGGGAAAAGGAGAGTTGGATGATGACTACAGGAAAAAGAGAGCTATAAAAGACCAGGCAGCAGATTCTTCCTTATGTATATTTGATCAGCCAGCTGTTGTCGTTGAGTTTCCTTACAATGGTTATATTTTCTTCTGAAATAAACAACTTTAGGCTTCAATTTGAGAAGAAGGAGATTAGAAAGAGCAAGTTTCTAGCCAAGGGAGATGTTGAAGGGGGAAATTAAAGCAAAGAAAACCTGCAAACAGCACAGGAAGGTGTTAGTGGTGGAGAACTGCTGAAGAAGCATCAGCAGATTGGGAGGATGAGGATGAGGATGGCAGACAACTTCCAGAGAAGGCCACTGACACCCCATTCACAAGACACTTGAATAATGAGGATGTAGTTGCTGTGGTTTTGCGTTTTTCAGTGCAAGTACTTTCTAACAACAGAAATGCTGTGAGACAGTAAGACCCCACTTCACATTTATTGGTGGAGAGCCCTCCTAAAGCTTCCCCTGGCAAAAGGGGATCTGAGCACGCAACATTAGTAACAGGGGCAAAAGTGGGACTAATAAAGCAAACCCAGGTCTGGTCTGATTTACCAACCATTAACATCAGAGCATAAAACACCATCACATCAGATTGCTTCATGCCAGGTCCTGATTAGATGAAGTGGAGGTCAGTGAAGAAACAGGGCCCTTGCCCATTGCAGAAGTTCACAATGTTGGGTTACGGTAATTTAAACAAATTAGTCTTTCCCAGCCTGCAATATCTTAGTAATTTTCTTAAAACCATGCACTTAAAAACTGCTTTCCAAATTACTATACAGGCTTCATAAAACAATTATGAGAGTGCAAACAAACCCCATCACACTGATGTGCTAATTACCCTCCAGGCTCCTGCTCTTTTGGGTTGCCTTTGTGTTGAGGAATTGAGGCTTAGAAGTGAGTTCCTGCCTCCATGTGCTGTAGGAAATGGCCATTTCTAGATGCACACTTCACTTGTGTGTAAATTTTCAATGCAGAATTTACTTGTCTGTAACAAATTCTGTCCTTATGGTAGCTGAGTTTTAGAAGTTGCCCAGATATTTCCAAATATTCTACTTTTTCTGGGGAAAATACATTTCTTCTTACAGGTAGTTATGAAACATACTATTAATCTATATAGCATTGATGCCAATAAGAACTCCCGCTGAGGTTTCAGCACGAGTTTGATGGGAAGAAATGCGTCCCTGTGATAAAGACTCAAATAAAAAGCTACATGGAGTGTTTAGCTTGGAAAGGGAGCAGAGATATTTCAGTGTTAGTGATCTCTTTAGTCCAGAGGTAAAGCTGAAAAAATACTGCACTAAACACTGATGCTATGGGATAAACCTGACTGCTCATTTCCTACTTTTCATCAGGACAAAAGGGTAATTTCTTGATATCTGTCTTAAAAGATGTTGATATAAAAATATTTTCATTTAATATTTCTGCTTATTTTGTTCACACCACTTTTCAGGACTTTGGATTCCTATTACGCTCCTGGATTTATTGCTTCCCTGTGTCTGTATGTTCCATGGGCAATTAGCCTCAAAATGCATTAATTGTGCATGCAACCCTTTCTGTGGTCCTGGATTGTCCCTCTGTTTTCATGTTGTGTAAAAGACAGAAAGATGTCTAGTTTTCAGTATCATTCATAAATCATTTTTACTCACTTGTAAACCTGCTGCAGAATATAGGATAACAACTCTATTACGTTGTATTAACCCATTGCCGACAGCTCCTTGAAACAGGTTTACATGCTATAGATATAATGGAAAATGTGCCAAGAGGAAAACTGTTACCTCTTTACAGATGGGGAAAAAAAGTCATGCCAAGATGCGATGAGCTTATGCTTTCCTGGTTTTGGGGGTTTTTTTCCCAAAAAATGCAGGTCTACTCTTTGAACTCGGTACAAGACTCAAGCTTCTTCTCTCCTAATTAGCAAAGTAACATTCATGAATGCAGTAGAAGCTGTGTGTGGCCAGAACTTTTCCTGATCCTACCCAGGCAATTCCTCTAAGAACTTTCTTATGTTTTTCCGAAATATAGAAAAATGGAGACGTAAAGAAAAGCACATATTAGCTATTTTTATCACTTAAGCCATTTTGGTCAAAACTGACTTTTTAGAGATGAAAACCCAGCAATCTAGATACAGATGGATAAGAAAAAGGTTATTTCCTATCCCAGAGCAATTCTTTACATCTTGAGATGCCAACAGCCTTATCATTCCTGCTGGGGATGAAGTGGTGCTCTGAAATAAGAGGGAAAAAGAGTTCCTCCAAAGAGTCACAGACTTATGGTCAAGATACTAAATCAATATCACCAGAACTGTAGCAAATGCAGGTAGAGGGACCTCAAGAAGTCATTTATTTCATTTTACCCAGAGATAGGATTAACCACATCATACCTGTCCTTAGAAATTTCCAATGATAGAGATCCCACAGCTTTAGAATGGAAACAATTGCATTGCTTAATGGACTTTCTTGTTAAAATGTCTTCTTTTTTTTTTTTCCTGGTGTTCATCCTGCATCTTTCTCCCAGATATTTCTGTGGCAGAGTGGGGAATTGGTTGCCTTTGGTGAAGTCTGCCAGTAGTGCCTTAATAAGTCTGTTCTTCCCTCTTTACACCACAGTAATATCAGGTTTATCATTAGAAATACCATTTAAGATTGACAAAATCGGTAAAATCCTCCACTGGGGACTTGATTTTTTTCCTGCTTAACATTCGATGGAAATCCTGCAGGCAAGTTCTCATGGTGTTGCAGAGTCGAAGTGGAGTAGACGTGGAAATCATTTGGGAACACGTCGGAGCAGGTACAGATAAGAGCAGGACGAGTGGGTTCACCATCGGCACTATTATAGACCACTTCAATTCCTGAAATATTAAGAAAGAGGTAGCTTAAAGAACAGAAATAATTTCAGTTCACTATGAAGAGCCTGCCTGGGGAGAAGCAAGCGGCTGCTGCTGGAGTGCACATTTTGGGAGGATTTCTTTCCCAGCAACAGCAACAGCCAGAGAGAGCAAAGTGCTTGAGGTGCTCCTCGGCACGGCTGCCAATGTAGGGCATGGCACATTGAACGGCAGCCCTCTTCTCTCTTTCTAAGAAATTCTATTTTTGCCAGGTGGAGTCAGGCAGACTGTGACATTTGTGACTTGATGTAGTGCTTTTTCTTTTAAATATAGGCTCATTTAAACTAATCAAAAAGTCAGGTTTTTTTCTGATTGATTTGTGACCTTCTGAAGCATATTCCTGTGGGTGCTCTGTATCCTTTCTCTTTGTAAACATGTATTAAATCAATTACTTGATTTAGATTTGAATTTGTATACGTGTATATATACACAAACAAAAAAATGAAGGGGACAAACATACATATATATAGCTATACATATACAAAGGTTTAATTATAATAGTGAAGACACTCATTTCTGTTTATTATAATATAATCTTTAGGACCTATTTTTTACATCCAACCATATGGTGCTCTGACGGATGGCTAAGCTGTTTGCGTTATTCACAGTTTACCATATATGTACTGCAGATTTTATGTTCTACATAAAAAGATATGTCTGGGTGGAGGCAGGGGAGAACTGCTTGTTGGTGCCCTCCTGGAGGCCACTTTGTGACCAGGGACCTGCTGGAGGGACGCGAGCTACTTCTTCTGTGACAGCCGGGGAAGGCAGGCAGACTGGGACCAGTGGGCGAGACAGAGGGAAATATCCCTGGGGAAAGCTCCAGGTGTGTTGGCAGGACAAAACAGGTTCACACAGACCTGATGGGAGGAAGATGGCTCTTCCAGGGCCCAGGATGAACCCTGTGGGTCTGGTTCAATTTAGAAGCCATGAAACCTGCTGGATAGCAAAGCAGGGCTTGAGGAAGTTACCAGTTTGTCATGGGGTGGGCTGGCAGGGAGGGGATGCATCCCACTCCATGCCCTGCATTTTCTCTGGTTAAAGAATTCCTCGCTGTTCTCTGGAAAATAACCATTTTCTATGTCTGGCCCAATGACTCTCCTGTGCATTTATCAAGAGCTGTGTCCCCTCTCGAACATCTGATAAATGCCATCACTCCCTATCGCTCCTGCTGCCCTGAGTCCCCCTTCAGTGTCTTCCACAAATCACCCTGACGTGAGCGAGCCCAGAGCCTGCACCCTGGTCACCTCAGTGCTGACCAGCTCTTGTATAAGGAATTTGTGTGATCAGATGCAAAGAAAACCCTAATCTAACATCTACCAAATTACTGAGGGGTGATGAATGGGTGTTTGTCAGAGCCTTCTGCAGCTGGGAGGGAAAATACTGCCTGTTGTGTCGTGTGAGCTGTTTGCTCCTCACTCCTCTCTCTGTTTAAGATGGCTAATACCTGAAAGAACATAAAAGGGACAACCTTTCGGCTTTGAAAAATGGAACAGCAAGAAATGTTCTCAGGCAGTATTTAGAGTGCAGGATTGTATAACACCGCCTTTCCCTCTCAGCTTCCCTGCCCAGGAATTGGCCATATCACAGTCTGTTGCTGAGAGAGCCAAGCTGCGGGTATATAAAGGGTTCCCATGTTGAAACATATCAATGGCTCTGTAATTTGATGTAATAAAGATGGGGTCTTTGTCTTTCTCTCCTAACACAGCTGCTAGTCTTTACATAAATATAAAGATTCTGTAACTGTATCATCGTGTAAGATATCAGTCTACAGTGATAGTTAAATACCACATATATCTGTAGGAATAAGTTTTACCCAGGCAGAAAAGATCACTACATAGACTACTTATCTTGCCTAACTTTTTGGTTTTTTAATGTGAAAAAGATGCTGCCAGTTTTACAACTATTGAAATTACTTCACCCCAAAGGATGGTGAAGCCAAGACTCTGCAGCCAGCACTTGCAGCCTGGATCCCTGACCCCCAAAATCTCCACTGACCCCACACAGTGCTCCCAGCTCTGCGCTGTACTAAGTGTGCCCAGAACTGTCAAAGAAGAGTAGAAAAAGGAAGGATGTATGTGGAGCAAAGCTGAGCCCGTGGGCTGAACCCACCACAAAGGGCTAACTGTGGGCACACCAGGATGGGAACTGCAGGTGGTAGGTCCTGCCCTCCTGCTCAGCTCTCTGCAGAGAGTTAGTCCTTCTGCAAGAAGGAAAATCTTTGTTAATCCACGTGGCAGCTGTGACCCCGCAGCCATAGCTCCTCCCAAGTCTCACTGCTTCAGCCACAGCAAAACACTTTGCAAGAAGTAAGTGGAGCTTGTTGTGTTAGACCACAGAGCCATGGTGAAGGAGATCAAGATCTTACCATGTGCAGAGGTGCATACGCCATATCACTGTGCAACAGATAACAGCATGAGAAAGTTAAGTGGAAGAATTAAGGTAATTCTTTGTCCTTCAACCACTGTGCAATTTTATACTTAGTTATATTCCAAGGAGATATGCAGGTCTGCTGTATCAGAGCTAAGGTAGGATAAACTGGCAGAAATCCCTAGTGTGGCTGTCCGGAGAAGCAGGAAATAGTATTAGAAAATTTTGCATGCAAAAATTCTCTGTGATAGTGAGCACATTTACTGCTGATCACGTCAGGGACTGTTGCTGCAGGTTAATGCTTAGGAAATAAATTGTAAGCAGTATTAATTTTTAAAAGTCACAGTGTGGTTAGGTATATATTATGTAGACTTTTGTGCATGTATTTTATCATGCTCAGCTGAGTGGGTTTATTTGCTGCCTTCTTTGAAGGCAGAGCATCATTCTCTGTGTTCCTTTCCAAACCCTCCTGCACTGCAGCAACGCCACGTCACCAAGATCACATTTGGATGGGGAGCAGAAGTGACCACAGTAAACTTTCTGAGACTAGGGTAATCTTCTCCTTCTCAGGAGGACTGCACTGATCATCTGTGGTTTTACTCCAGCTGGAAGAGCTTTGCTGACATGTAATAAGAATTTCGATTCCATTTATTTCAATAAATGGACGGTATACATTGGAATATCATAATATATATTCTATATATGACTATAAATTTCTATATAAAAGTAATATATATATTTATATGTAGTAAGAGTATAATAATGTAACTAATTTCAATATAATAATATAAATTTACTTATAATATTATAACTTACACACATATGGACTTTCATACCTTTATCTCTCCATGTGTGAGGAGGGACCACAATAATACACTGTATGTGTCTGTGTGTCTAAGACAGCAACAGATATCAGAGGCAGGTCAAAACCAAAATATTCCACGTAAATGTTCAAACCACCATGATAATATAAACTGTTGTTTTGGGAATAGCTGCACAGGCTCATCTGTTCCTTGGGTACCACACAGGCCACAGCTTTTGTAGGAGAAACATAATGGGAAAAAGAAGAATGTCCTGATTGATCAGGTGAGATGAGGCAAATCACCACAAGACCCTTACAAGCTGTGGGTCTTGGTTCCTCAGTGAAATTCCCTCGTTCCCATTTTCCTTCCACTTGTCTCTTGGGCCTGTCAAGAAAGAGTTTGCTGTGAGTGCCACCACAGCTTGACCTGATGCCTGCAATGGGTTACATCTGCTCGGGCCCAAGCTGCACATCGCTCTCGGCAGTGCACATGGCTGTCATACCCCACCTTCAACAGGGAACAGGCATCAGGAACTTCTCAACTTATTAAAAGAGTGTTTGTGCATCCTTTTTGAAAAAGAAAATGCTTTACAGCATGTTTTACACACCAAGCGGAGCAGACCCACTTGGTGAGTGCAGAGCTCCAGACGAAGAAAAGGAGTGCTTTGTTTATGACAGATTTCTGTTTTCAGTCCCAAGGTTCAGAAGTAAATTACTACAAAAATGCAGACAGAACCTGCAAGATTTGCCTCAGCATTATTCATCCAGCAATTCAAGAGCTGCAGATCAGCATGTGAAAGACAACAGTTAAAATACAGGGCTGCTCCAGTCTCTTCTGCACTGGTGTAAATCAAGAGTAACTTTCACTGAAACCAATGGAGTGTAAAATTGGTGTAAGTGAGAATTGGTACTATATCCTGTACCTATATGTCAGTGAAACTATTTGTTTAAAGTGTTTATAGACACTGCTATCATAAATAGCTTATTTTCTTACACATTAAATAGATCAAAGGTATCCAGAGTAATTTTCTAGCATGACTAAAATAAACATGTATATTTATTGCCACATAACTTGCAGGAGTCACACTCTTGTTGAATCTGAATCCAAAAATAGTGATTGATTTTTTTCTTAGTTTAATAAAAGGAATCACAGTGCTCTATGAAAACATGCATTCATTTTATTTGATTGACATCTTCAATTTTGGATATATATTCTAACTAATGGAATGAATATTGCAATACATGAATCAATTATATTTGTTCAGTTGTCAGGTTTGTAAAGTGAGAACTGTTTAAATTATATATGATTCAGCTGTCTATATATTATGTTGTCTTAATAGACAATACTACCATCAATACATTTGTTTTAATGAGGAGCTTATCAGCATACATATCTCATATCTCATACACTGTTATTTATTGAAGCAGTAGAGTTTTATCCATGTACCTCAAAATATAATCTTTCTCACTTCAAGACCAGAGGAATAATATGGCTGATGAAGAAAGATTTGCTGTGTAATTAACATCACCGTTAACATTACTAGAATCACTAGTAATGTCATAACTATTTATGCTATTGTAACAGAGTATTTTGCCTTGGAGTTTAGGCAGTATGATCAAAATGCTCTAGTCTTAATGATGGGTTAATTCCTAAAGATACTTCAGAATGGACTTGACTTAATAATTATCAAATTGTTAAATTATAGGAAAGGGCAAGAAATGGGAAAATTATAGTAAATAGAAGTTTGCAATCTTTTCCATAACTCTGACTCCTCAAAGACCTTCAGATTTGCTGAATTATATTCTCAAAATGATTGCTTGCATGTTTTAAGATTTTAGAGAGCATAACCTAATGAAACAAGAATTGGCTGCAAAACTCATTAGGCAAACATACTTAAAGAATTCATGATCCCTTATCAAAAGGGAAGGGTATATCAAATGGGATTCTGTAGGAGTAGTTTCCAATATTTTTATTAATGGCCTGGATGATAGAATAGAAAACTTTCTTATCATATTTGTGGATTTGGAATAACTGGGAGTACTTTGGAGGATAAAACTTGAATTTCAGATTACCTTGATGAAATGTCATAAAAAATCCAGTCCAAAATAAAATAGGGACAAGGATAATATAAAAAACAGTGTAGTAGGATGTATAGGCAAGAAATAACAGACACATTAAAATAATTCTCCCACCTCATTGAGTGTTGATTTGTCCCTAACAAAATTTGAAGGTGTAGTTTTAGAGACCTAGGTAAAGAAGCAACAGGAGTGAGCTGGCATGTGGAAGACAATGAGCAAATTTCAATAAACAGGGAAACACAAAAAAAAAACCAAAAACCAAAACCAACACCTTAAAGAAGGATATGATAAGAGTCTTCCAGTACATACTAGCCTACAGAAAAGGTAAATACAGTGTACTTCATGTCCTTGAAGAGTGTTGCATCCTGAAATTCTGTTTAGCTACCAGGCAAAATCTTCTTTCAAAAAACGGGTAGTAGGGCAATGGGATGGACAGTCTGTGTAGGCTCTGAGCTCTCCCCCATAGGAGGTCTTCAAGAGAAAGATACACCATTCAGAAATGGCTTTGCTATAGCTGATCTCATACTTGGTAGCGCAACCTTATTTTTCTATAATTCTATTATAACCTGTATGTATTTAATATATTTCCATAATAATTTTTTTCAGCTTATATTAACTATCTTTACTATGCAAATAGTGAAAATGGCAAAAACATTACAAATCAGTCCAAGAAACTTTTCCAAGCAGCTGGGTAAGTTCTCAGTTTTGTTATTTTAGTTACTTCATATTTGCAGAGGATTTAAAGAACTGAATTTGATGGAAATAGGATGAATATTTGTTTGTCTGACAAGTAAGTTTAGAAACAGCATGAGAAGTCCTGAATAGGAAAACTAGCTTGCCTTGTTCTTTTCAGTACTTTAAAAAGAGACAGCACAGAAATTCTGATGAACCCTCTTCGATGCTGTCTCATCTGGTACCTGAGCTTTTATTTGAAGGTGGAAACCTCCTGAGCATAAAATGCAAGTGGCACTGTCAATTGGCTTATCTGGAAGAATTTGACCTTTGTCCTTTCAAACTGGAAAGTGTGTCTCTCTGCTTATCAGACCCGGTGCCCACACAGGTTGTCATGTGTCTCCGTTCCCTTACGTTGCCTGGAGCAGAGCTGCTCAACTCACCTGGGACCTCCAGATAGGAATACAAATGGAGTATTAAGTCATCTAATACTATAAAAGTAAATAATTTTCTGCTCGTATGCTGAATTCATACACATTTGAGTTGAAACCAAAATGAGATGTTTTTCCCTACTAGATCACAGTGCACTGCGTAACAAGATTTGACAGAAATGTTTTCTTTTCTGCTCGGTTTTAAGGAATCAGGGCATGTAGGCAGTGAGACTTACCGGTCTTGGGGAGTACAGTATGCAGCATCATGTGCTGTTGGAAATGAATTTTTGCAGAAGCACCCATGCTTTGTTGGAGCAGGGAGCAGCCCAGAGCCCACAGTGCCCACCGTGCATGGGCACAGCCACAGCTTTGCCACTGCAGACTGGCCCGTCTTTGAAGGGTCTTTCCTCTACTGTTGGCTCAGTGATCTGGGAGCTAGAAGAGAGCAAGGTAATAGAGTATAGCAGATGCAGATGATTTATTGTGCCCTACCAGGTAAAGAACACCATTCCAGAAAATTAACAGGCAAACCAAAATAGATGCTAACCCGATGAAATAAAATATAATCAAGATATAGATTACATAACACTTACTGCTCCTAAAAAAATCAGCAACACAAAAATGAAATAAATATTTTCTTAGTCCTTAGGCTGGAGCTACATGTCAGCTTGCTCTCACTCCCACGTCGCAATCCCTTTGAACATACACAAATGTCACTAAATCAATCAAGAACATTCAGACATGATTGTAACTCAATGGGTCTGGTAACAACTGAAACAAACAGGATCATTTCAAGAGTATAAACCTTCATGCCTCCAGGTACTAAACAACCTCTAATTAACACCAGAAAGGAAGGATGTGAGCACGTTATCTTGTCACTGGCTGCTGGAGACCGTGGCAGCACATTTTTCCAGAGTTTCTTCTGGCCTCCTTCACAGAGAGGACGGGACATCGGGGACATCAGCTGCTTACTAATTCCTGTGCTCTGAACCAAATCCAGAGCCATTTTTCCCTCCTGAGAGGAAACAGCTGCATTGCAAGTTAAGGGACCCTGTGGCAAGATGCAGAACTGCTCAAAGCGATTCACCTATAACAGGTGCTGGTAACAGGCAGGATGGGGACTGCAGCCCTGCCTTGATGGCACTTGCTCAATTAATTTAATACCTTCATATTTACAATATCCTATATACTCTGTGTTCTCTTTCCATCTATAAGCATCTACTTTCCCAAGAGCACAGGACAGGAAGGTCCATGGTACTGTGCCATCATCCGCTCTTTTCAACTCTGCTGGAAGTCAAAGAAATTGTGCCTTTCTTAGACACAGACTGGTGTCTGAATTCAGCCTTGTCTGTGGCCATGAATGTTAATTTACACACATGAGGGAATTATGTGACTGATTTCAAAGCTCTTCCTAGACCTCCAGGTGCCCTAGAGAACTGAGGTAGTGTTTGTGGAGGAGAAAATATGCAGAAATTATACTGGAAATTCCTTTTTTGTAATATTGACGCTTTTTCACATAGGCTTTGGGTGCTCACAGGCAGAAGAGGAACATGTATCTGTCTTCAAATTGAGGGGTTTTTTTCAGCAGTGTGATGTTCTTGACAGTATTCTCAGGACACTAATTTGTTACTTTTAATGATAATTCTTTGTCCACATGAGAACAGACATACATCACACACACACACATATACACTGGCTCACTTTCATAAAATATTTATGAATCGTTATTGGCATTAGGGATATCTGAAGCCAAAATTTGTAGGAGGCAATTTTGTAGAAAATGAAATTATGGAATATTTATTCATCCAGTAAGCTGCCCTGAGTATGTGTCTCCAACAGAATTAGGGAGTTATTTATTTATGAGCCGGTGTCCTATTCTGTTCCTTAAAGAGAAATCGTGGAACAGGTTGAACAGGATGTTTGTTTACAAATTGGCCAGAGAGCATTGTTCTCAGTTTGATTTGCAATGACTAATGAGCAACATAATTTTTAATCATAGGTTTTCAAGCCTGACACACTGACAAGCATATCCTGCATTTGTTACATTCGGCATGGCATAATGCAGGCAGCTGTGTATGCTAACGAGAGAACAAAAGCAGTGTGAAAAAGATCAATGTGTCAGGAGAGAATAAGACTTTTCTAGCAAGCAAACTGCGATGTAAACATTTTTCATTTTAGGACTTGCTAGGACATGTTTTCATGCACACAGAAATCCTCAGCTTGGGATGCAGAGGAAAGGGGCGGAAGGAAATCAGTTTGTCTGTGCTAATGAATCAAAGGCCGGCAGTCACCAGGGACAAATAGAGCATAAGATCTCAGGATCGGAAGTTCTTGAGGATGGCTCCTAAGACACTCTGGACTGTGCGTCAGGGGAGGTTGGAAGCAAATTGACATTGACAAAGCTTTTAAAATTTATCTACCTGCTCACCAGTAGTTCGGCAGGACAGATGCTCATTCTTTCTTCCACCTTCTGCAAAAAGGACCACATTTGCAGTCTGGTTTATCCTCCTCCTCAGCCCCCTTGTGCCAAACCATCCCAGAGGAGACCCAGGAACTCTTCTCCTCCTGCAGTCCCTGACTTGCAGCATCCCTAAACACTTGAGTGACCTCAAGGAGTTTTGCAACCCTGTGTTTCCCACCCCAAAATTTGGAAAGAGTAAAAATAACCTTTTTCATCTCCCAGGTCCAAAGAAGGATTTTCAAAGGTGAAAAATGGGAGAGGTCAGGGCAGGACAAGAATTATCCTGGGTATCAAACCACACCCTCAGCAGATACAAGTGCCAAATTCAAGGGTAGCTCTGCCTCTCCACTGCACATGTGTATATCACACCATCTCCCCTCTCTAGCTGTGCAGAAGCTCAGAGGTCCCCTCTGCACAAGCCCAACGTGATGCTTAGGGTGTTATTATTCTCTTACTAACCATACACATATATATATACTATTATTCCTTGATAAACTCTCGTTTGAGTGATCGTAAAGGTGGGTTTCTGTAATACACAATTGTTAACACAGCCCTTCCAAAAAAGCTATTTTGGCTTGAAAGTGGTTTTCATCCACTTTTTCCTAGTAACAAAGAGCCTCTTTAAAGCGGAGATAACTCTGATAGCACTGGAGATATTAACACATGTTGTTGATGCAACCCCTTTAAGACTTCTAGGAATTTAATGTTAATTAATTACGTTGTACTGACAATGGAGAAAGCAAGAAATAGATCACCTGCTTTTATGGGGAAGAAGAGCAAAGTTCAAGACTTCTTGAAAGACTTGGAAAACATGACTGCTACATTTTCTGCTTCTGATTTAGGGCTGAAAGATACTTTGCATTAGATTATCAACTCATTTTGCATTTTAATCTACATAAATCCCATCAGCATGTGCCAAGTACTACCAGAAACATGGTCTGTGCTGCCACTTTTCTGATCATGTATTACAGGAAAGGCTGGATGTAATGTCAGCAATCAAAGAATGTAGAATAATGACACAGAATTTAGCCAGGAGCCTTTATAAGACCAAATAAAAGGTGCACCAGCTAAACTATGTGTTTATAAAGAGACTGGGCTTCCTCATTTTAGAAGTGCTTGAGTAGCTTTAATGGAGAAGGATTCTAATGATTTTTGACACGTGTTAATGGTGTATGTCACGTTCTTTATATTTTCATAATGACATGTCTAATTTCTGATGGCATGTGTCACATTGCATATATTTGTTAAATATAGGTCAGAAGCTAAAAATATGCACAATATTAGCAAAATATGTATGATAACCATTGCATATATCTCACTCACTGCGGCAACCTCAACTGATCATAAATCTGATTCTGGAGGGTTTTCTGAAACTCAGTGGCAAAATGTTTTTTAAAGCCCCACCTTAAAAGATGGTGGCAAAAAGTTAGGCTTTGGTATTGATGAGAAAAAGGAATTCTTTCTCACTGGAGGTTATTCTTAGTGTTGGTGCCTCTTCCCACCTAAGAAAGCTTAAAAATGCTGATACGGTAATGTGGTAGTCATTGATTTATATGGTTTGGCAAAAGCTAGAAACAGCACCTCTGGGAGAAAGGGTAACGGGAGAGACGCATTTTAGGCTATCATTGAAAAATGACTGCTCAGCATTATGGCTGTGACCTTCTGTCACTTGAAGTGTACGGTTGATATTATTCTTCTTCAGGGAGGAGCATGTGTGATAGGTAACCATTCTCTGGGTCCCATGATTCACATAAAAGTTTGTGATAAAAAGCCAGAGCCCCTGGAGAGGTGGCAGGTGACTGTCCCTGTGGTTGTTATTCTCTTACCAATTAACTATTGCTTTCTGTCCAGTGGGCAGTGGGCATGTAGCTAGAAGAGAGTGTCTAATCCAGATATTTCCAACATTCAGATTTCATGCTTTGGCTCAATCTGACAGGACATCTTCTTGATCTTGATGTGACTTTTTCCTTTGCAAAAAATTCACATAAGGAATAAATGGCTCTTAGTCACCAGACAGAAGTAAGTTAGGTTATGAGGAGAATGGTAGCCACATACCTTTTAATAAACCATTATCTTACTGTCTTCTTAGAGGAAGATTGTACTGAGTCTTTTTGCCAATTAAAGAAAGAGAACAAGGTAGTGATGCTTTTCCTGTGCTTGAATGTCAGTTTTGTTTTCACAACTGTTTTCATTATAGTTAAATAAAACTGTAAGGACTGTTATAATACCACCCTTCTCCAGCATGTGCTAGGTCAGGCTGTGGTACTGGTGTGAGCTGAGTGATGCTGTTTGTGTGTGTATGATGTAAATGGGAGTCAAGCTTGCTTTTGCTAGCTAAGAAGAAATAGACACCCTAATGGACTAACAAGTATTACTGAGAAATGAATATGAAAAATAGATAAAGTAAGTTCTAAAAGCCCTATGATTGAGAGAGAGAGAGAGGGAGAGACATGTCCAGTCCAGCCAAGCTCTAAATGAAGGAAACATGATAAGAGATTGAACAGAAAACCATTTCATACCAGTTGGAGCCTATCTAATCCCACTTTAATTTGATGGTCAACAATTTTAAATGAATTGGTGGAATTGCCTCTGTTACATACATCTATCTGAGCTTTCAAAGGGTTTCTATACTTTCACTTTGATTCCACCAGAAATGATGCATTGGGGGAAAAAGGACCATTATTTTAACCAAGAAACTTTCTCAACTTGGTAACTTTACTCCAAAAGCATTTGTAAACCATAAATTCTTTAAATAACAGCCCCTTCATATCTGACCTACTTCTGCCTGTGAATGCACCACTACTTCAGCTTTGGCAGACTCTCCCTGTTTTCTTCCTTTTGATAATTTTTATCCCTAGCACAGGGATTAGGATGTGCGCTCCCATCCACCACCTTCACTGGAGATGCTCCAGCTCCCACACCCTCTATCAGCTCCTCACATTTTCCCTAGTTGTGAATCTCCTGTGGGAAAAGCATTTTTCCATGAGTGTGTGCCAGCCTTTGAGAGAGAAATTTGATGACCAAGTACTGCCGCAACAAAGGCAATTAGAAGTCTGCTGCATATGCATTAAATAGACTATATAATCCTAAAATGAAGATGTTACTAAGAACAGCCCATGAGGATGCTGAGCTAGAGGAAGCATGACAATAGATAATTTCAAATCCAACCATGCTTGAAAAAGGTGTGTTTTCCTCCTTCCATGAAGTTAAGAAAGAAAATCCCCTGACTTCAACAACACTCACTTTCTCTGTGTCTTATCCTTAGTTTTACACTACTCATCAGAGATCATTTTGTTCATCTTTGGGGATAACAATTAAGCAAATAAAAAAAAAATCTACATTATGGGGAAACAGTAACTGTC
This sequence comes from Strix uralensis, assembly GCF_047716275.1. Classification (NCBI taxonomy): domain Eukaryota; kingdom Metazoa; phylum Chordata; class Aves; order Strigiformes; family Strigidae; genus Strix; species Strix uralensis. The sequence goes on from NC_133981.1 coordinate 11,414,099, forward strand.
CACTTCAGTCCTATTTCTGCAGCAGATAACATCACAATGCCACCACAGTAAGGAAAGCAATAAATCACTGACAAGAAATCAGTCACATCTTCAAATTATTTCACTGGTACTATGAAATTCTATTTTAATTGAAGATATTTACAGCTTTTCCCATTAAAGGCCAGATGATTTAAAGAACAAAATACTGAAGACACTATTTTTAAATACTTTCTTGGCTTTCATAGGACTCAGATGACTCACATTTCATGTCTATCACATAAGGTTATCCATGATACCAAAAACTGACACTAAAAATCAAGTTTTCTTTTGGGTGAAGTTATCCCCTACCCTGTAACATTAAGGTCTGGTTAGAGGTTTACAGGAACATTAGCACTTTCTGTTTGTAAGAGAAATACTCACTGCAGAGCCCAAAGGTAGAAGATGAAATTGTTTCATCCCACCATCAGATTACAGAACATTCTTTCTATTGGCATGAGAATGTGAATTCTACAAAATCCCTGATATTTATGGCTGGAAAACTTGGTTCAGTATCACTCCAAAAGACCATCCACAACAGAAGGTCATCTCAGGTTAAAGACTTCTGTTTCAACACTCTTAGAATAGAATCATAGATTCTTAGAACGGTTTGGGTTGGAAGGGACCTTAAAGACCATCTAGTTCCACCCTCCTGCCACAGGCAGGGACACCTTCCACTGGCCCAGGTTGCCCAAAGCCCCGTCCAACCTGGCCTTGAACCCTTCCAGGGAAGGAGCAGCCACAGCTTCTCTGGGCATCCTGTACCTGTGTTAGTATATCAGTTTTTCTTCAACCTGAAGGCTTTGTTGAAGTCCAGCCAGGGCTGATATTCACCCTACAGAGCCAGATGGGGCAAAGGAAGCTTTGGGGTCCATAAGTCTTAACACTCAATATGGTCATGGAAGGATTGAGAGGTACTGTTGATATTACCAGTATTAATATCAGCAAAATGTCATTTATAAAATAATAAATTCAAGCCATAAAAAAAAACCCCTTCATTATGAGAAAGGCCTATGGAGTATCCTGGGGAGCTGAAACACTCGCTATTATAGATTCATATAGCTGAAATTCCCTGATGAATTCTAGAGAATTATTTTTAAAACCTGAGAGGAGAGGATTGGAAACAACAAAGGAAACTGTGGTTTCTATATAATGCTTTTCTTTCCACCTTTTTCTATTCTTGTTTCTCCAAAATCCTGCATGTGTGGGGCTTTTACCATGAAGATGGAGTTGCTTATTTGCCCTTACATTTGTGCTAGCTACAGCCTAACTTCTGAAGGACATTTTCATAAGAGTTATATCAAAACCCCATGAAGTTGTATTTTACCCAGATTAGAGCTATGTCATGTTCTTCACTTACCCTTCTGTCGAAAAGACCCATTTACTTATCCTTCACTGAAAAATGGAATGTGCAGCGTTCAGCAGAGTGAGCACTGAAAACCTGATGTAGTTTGTGAGTAAATGAGGTTTCAACGCCTCTTTTACATACCTCAGGAATGTTACTAATATCCTGATGTGATGAACACATAAAAGACAGATCGGTTAGCTCCCATGTTTAATATTCTGAGCATATTGCAATGCCTACTATTCTCCTTGTGAAGTGAAACAAAGTGGCTGTGCATGTAAAGGAAGTGCTTAGGTGATTGTATATAGCTAGGAGAAGAAATCATTGAGAATTAGTCTAACAAATGAAAGAAAACATCCAGTGACCAGGACCACAAGTACCTGGTATTCTGACAAAGATCAAGAACTCTGGAATTTGCTTGAAAGTCCTCTGCAATGTTCTGGGCATGCTAGGTACACATTTTGCTGCACTTCCAACAAACCATATTTTGCTTGTAAAGCAGAAAGATGGAAGAAGTGATTCCCTTGTCATTGTTGCTATGGGCTTTATTCATGTAAAGAGAGAGATGCTAAAGCCAGAATGGGGCCATCGGGCTGATGCAGTGGAAGCATGGACCACAGCACAGTGGTATTAAACTCGTGTGGGAAAGAGCAGGGTACAGGTCTTGGTTTGTCCCTGCTGGGTGTCCCTCTGTGGAGCCCCTGGGCCATCACTGCTGTCCTGACACATTCCTCCTGTGCCAACAGCAGCACCCGTGGAGCCCAATGGGCACCCCGTGGCAGCTCACCTCCATGTCCCATGAGACCACTCTAACACACATGTGTTACAGCAGCAGGCTCACATACACTGGAGGGACAGTTTGGCTGCTTGATGAATAATATGGCATAATGTCTGCTGTACAATCTGAAATTAAATCTCTCTATAGGCTTAAACAAGGAGCCCCGGGTTTGTCCCAGCTCACCAGCAGTGCTTAGGTAGGAGGTTAAGATGTCAGCGGCCACCCTGTACCTCTGAACGTCGTCTCCTGCTATCACAGACAGCTACAGCGTGTAATTCCTTCCCTTGCAAAAACACATCTCGTTACTCAGACTCTGTGAGCATCAGCAGGTGACAATACCAAATATCCAGAACTGCTGCTGGGTGAGGTGTGATCCCAAATATCAGTACTGAAATCAGCCCATTTGCACTAGCGTATAATAGACATCTAAGTTTTCAGCAATTAGGCATCAGCTTACACCTTTTCCTGAAGCTGTTGTGCAGTTTTTATGTCAGATATTCTTTGGCTTATGTCAATAATGTAGAAACAGAGAGCATTGCTTTAAAGAAAAAAAACCAACCACAACAGCAAATAAGATACAAAAGAACGATGCAGGCTATAAAAAGCCTGGAAAACCTGAGTTTTTATTTTACTATAGCACTATCAAGAAAAAAGAAAAATAAATTATTTTTGAAGTTCAGATATTGAACTTAGGAAGAAAATCAAAAGTGCTTTACCTGCTGTTCTTTTCAATATTCACTTCATGTTTTATTTGGAAGTTAGATTCATCTCCACTCTAAAATGTACTCTACTTTTATCTTAAGTATTGCTATTTCCAAAGGAACAAAGAACATTTCTTATCAGCATCTTCCGGCTGGACTTCCTAATGCATTTGATTTCCAGCTATTAACCTAGGAGCCCTATATTCACAATCACTTTGTGGTTTTTAAGACCCTACAGGTATGGACATTCTTATAAAGATGATTATTTTGTGCTTAACAATGTTTGCCAATATCGTCTGGGCTTGTGGCTGAAAGATGACTAGAAGATCAGCAAGTCAAACCTCTGCACATCTACATGTTCCTCTTGCACTGCTATTTGTTCTCAGCGAACCCCTCAAAACACATAGTTTTAACAGTAGCTCATACAATTTTAAAGCAGAATTATCATGCTATTGTCCTCTCTTCATCAGAATCATTCACATGGAGTTATTAAAGCATTCTCATGAAAACAATTGCAAGAATCATCTCAAACCTTTCTAAAAACTGATTTAAAAGAAAAACCCCTTCTTTCATGTTCTCTTAAATTAGTTGGCCATGTTCTGTTGTCGTGTCTGAAAACGGCTGAAATTAATGATCTCATTGCAAGGATGCTGGTGGAAGTGGGATCAGAGATGAACCAAACATTTTCAGGGAGGAAATGTAGGGCTGTAACAAGAGCTGGGTTTCGGGAGTGTAATGCATGGAGATGCCAGAGCCCCAGCTCCCCCTGCTCTCCAAAACAGCCCCTCAATGCTGCTGTTAACTTTAGTTAAGACTAGAATATTTCAAGTAGAAGTTCATAAAGACTGCTCTATCACAGGCTAACTTACATCTCATTTCAAATTATTTGCAAAGTTTACAATAAACTTTCAAATCACATTGGAGTGTTTTCTTTCAGCTAGTAAATCTCCAATTTAACAGAATCACATTCCTTTGATTTTTTATGAAAATTAGGATCAAATTTGCAGGATTGTTTTATTATCTAAAATTGTAAGTGATTGGCTAACAATTTTCATTGAAAACTGTGTGTTTTATTCTTGCTACATATATTTATAAGAATTTTGCAAATAATCCAGTTAACATGTGCATTTCCATATGTGAATTTATTAATGTGCGTTTATCAAAATAGTCTTCAAATACCAACCTAAAGTTTGTTTGTCTGATTCGTTATACGTAACATTAAGGACCTTCCCAAGCACATGGCCCTTTTGAAGCAAAGAATTGCACACATACTTCGCTTTAATCACACTTCTAAAGATCTGTCATTTCAGTGGGATTTAAGCGTGTGCTTGAAGATCAGCCTGTAACTAAATGGTTTCTTGTACCAAGCTACTAACCCATGTGCATGAGCAAGAAGATCTTAAAAGAATGAGTTTTCCCTTGATCCAAGTTAATTAATAAAAAAAATACTCGTCATGATACGTCTGATTCAACAATAAAATGCCCACAATAAAACACTGTGTACAGTACCAGTCTTATAAGGTGTGAATATCCTTGTCATAAGCAGACTGAAATTATATCAGAAAATAACTTTATTTTGTAGCAGTTCACCCCTTGCAGCTGCCAAGATTCAGCTGCCTGGTCTGAAAAGCATTTCCACACTGAGCTCCTGGAGGCTGGATTCAGCCATCAGCTTGGTGCTGATTCTTTCCATAAAATACCTTCCTCCAAAGCATTATGCTCTGGCATTTCTAGCAATAAAAAAGGGAAGAAATACCATCCTATTAATTGTTTTCTTCTACTCCTAAACTCAAACATCCATGCACTAAAGAAACTTTGTGTCGTAGAAGGTTATTTGTCTATTAACAAAAAAACATACACATACAAATACATGTATTTGTGCTTTAAGTGAGTCTCTGTGTCTCTGTTATTTGGTACATGGGTTTGGATTAAATTTTGGATTGTTTCGCAAAAAATATCTTAATAAGTATTTAGTAAATTTTAGATACAAGGCAAACCTTAAAATTGGACATCAAGTACCCTCAGGCTTAATTTAGAGTGCACATATCGAAACTGGCGCCATTTCAATTAGCTCATTAGTTTTATAGATTTGAATTCTCTTGGCATGATATCAGAAATAACACAAAGTTTCACACCTAACAGCATTTCTGGCTAGATATAGTCAATCAAATCATCATTTGCATTTAAAACTGGTATAAAATTCTACATTTTCCAGTTCCAAATCCCTACCTCTGTGCATTTGTGCCTTTTATGCATACCTTGCATGAACTCCCGATGCACAATCATGTGAAGATTAAGTTTAAATCAATGACAAAAATATGTGAAACATCTGGAAGCATTCATATTTCCACAAAAATACTTTATCTGCACAGCCCATTATGTTGAAACCACGGGAACGGTAATTTACCTCTGCAGCTATAAAGTCTGTATGGTTATAAAATCTTATCAAATAAAAGTGCATTGTCTTGTCTATGGAAATTCTGTAAGCAGTCCATAATTATTTACGATAATTTACTGTCATTACCACTTACAATAGAAAAATAAAGAATATTCTGCATTAATTACATTATATCTAATTTACTATTGCTAAATATAGACTGGCCTACAATGAATGCTGAACTGTAGGAAGTTGAGATCCAGAACGGGAAATTATTTCAGCACATCTAATTTCTGCTGTTCTTGGCAACATATTTAGCCAAGACAGGAACCCTGGGTGACTGCACACACATCGTCCTTACATCTGTAGTCAGAAGTTGCATTTGTTTTGCTGACAAAACAAACTCCGTCCTGCCTGTCCTCCTGAAGCCTGCCCTGGGTTTCTCTCTCCATGCACACATGGACCATGGCCATGGGATTTGCTCCTTTGGGGTTTTGTGGCTCTCCCCAGCCCCTGCAATCTAGTGCATCCTCCCTCTAGATGTATATAAGCCTTCAGTGGCCAAGATTTTGAGCTTTTGTTTCCAATTTATGTCAGTGATGCATGCTGATGTTTTAAACATACTGACCACTTATCTGAGATACTATCTGGGGATACTTTAGGAGCAGCTCGTCAGGTCCCATGCTGAAAACTGCTGCTAGAGGCTTTCTCCCCGCTCCTGCACTCCTGAGGAGCATTTAGGTCTGGGTCAAAACCACTTGTTTTGCTTCACAGTTGGGAATCAGTGCCCTTCCAAGGGGCTCACTCCCAGAGGCTCCTTTACTATTTACTGCTTTTATTTCAGTATTGCCTTCCAGGGGTAGTGACAGATGAAGGGCTAGCCACACCAGCAGCTGTGCAACCATAAAACAGCGACAGGAAAAGGCATCTTTGACCTAAAAACTTTATATCTGGACATAAGCACCCAAGACAATAGATAGATACTGACTGGAAGCAAAGGAAAATGTAGAGGTAAATTCAGCAGCAGCACAGCACATTGGATGCCTAATCAGGAGTCTGCATCCCTGCAAAACAAACTGTATATCCTTAGTAGCACTAAATGAAGCACTGTAACACTTGGCACAACTCTCATTTAAACCTACTTTCCCCAGGTTTTTCTGAGAAAGTATTTCCTCCTCTGTTTGGTGCCTTTGTCATGTTTTTATTCTATATGCAGAGGGTTTTTTTTCAATGTATGTGGTTTCTGATAGCTATCAATGATATACTAATTCGATTCACACACAAAATCCTTCTTCTAACACTATAGGAGTATTAGCAGCATGAGCAAGTTGGAAACTCAACTTTGTGTTTATGTTTGACTCCTATTAGGACCTGCATTCAAAGTGAGATCAAAATTTGTTCCCCAAAATTTTCAGGTGGAAATAAATCTGCTTTCACCTGTGCGTATAGAAAAATCCTCCCAAATCCACAGGGCTGGCTCCTCTGCATAGCCTGTGCCTGGTTATGAATGGCTTCCCCTGTGCCAGCTGCACTGCTGAAAATATTCTCAGTGTGCTGCCATAAGATTAGTGGACACTTTACCCAGTCTGTGAACTCCAGATAAATCCCAGAACAGCAGCAGGAAGAAAGCAACATAAGCTCAAGCAGAAGGTCTCCGTTTATTGGAAATCCACATACTACATGCTTGAACGGCTCCAGCGTAGCAAACTGCTATACCTGCCTCTCCATATATGCAAGATCAGAAAGGCAGATTCTGCCCTGACCTCTATCCATTGCATTTGTGTTGCTCTACTGATCTGTAGTTATTTGTACCCCAATTATATTGCTACATTTATTATTCCTATTTAATTCAATTACTTCTGTACGGCTTCTAGATGTGTTGTGGCTGGGAAAAAATCTAGATATGGGGATTACATATTCTGTCATTTTTCAGGGTTTCCATTTCATATATTCCCATTATAGAAAGCTGAAATTTCTGCTTTTAGCAACTATACAGGTCTTAACCCACCTGTCCATGTCACCTGGCTGAGACCTGCTGCCAGTGTAGCTGGTCTCTGCGGCCAGCACAAAGGCAGACCAGGGTAAAGCCCAGCTCTGACAGCGCTGAAAATTGAACACAACCTAGGCATCCTGCAGAAGCTCTACGCTGAGGTCAAAGGTGTGAACTGTGTTGGTGAACCCTTCACCAGAAAGAAAACCAGCCTGGCTTGGATAAGGGCGTTTTGGCATCAGGGTGTCTAAGGGGTATCCTGTGTTCCCAAGGTTTTGCATTCTTATGCTGCCAGAATAAACACCCCAAGCACAGGGAAAAGCTGCAGCACTGGATCTCCTCCAGTGCTGGTGCCTGCCAGGCCCTGGGGACAGCCACCCAGCAGGGTCCAGGCGTGAGATGCAACCCAAGCAGCTCCAGGGCATTGACAACACTGTCCCTAAAGATCCTCAGAGATTCCTGGGTGGTTTCAGAGTAATACTGATGAAGCCAGTGACAAGTTAAAGCCCCAAGGGATCCCCCAGCAGAGAAAGACCAGTCGCTCCTGTCTTCTCTGTCTCTTGGTAAGACATGTCATCTCGCAGGGAGCAAGTGGCCCCTTGGGGACAGGGTGGAGAGGGCCACCATGAGGGCCGGCAAGGACGTATAGATGGAAAATGTCTGACTTCAACAACAGCTTCCAGTGGTCTGCATAACTCAGGCAGAACCTAAAAATCCCAGCTTTGAGGTACTTCCCAACTCTTTCTCATAATGAGATACCTACTCCAGATCTTCACCATAGGCAATGTGGGCTTAGTCTGACAACTTTACTGCTTACCAGATGCTTCTTGCAGGTAAAAGGGTAACTTAGCCTTCTCACTGCCTTTATTGTAGGTTGTATGGAAATGCAGAGTTGAGCCCAATGTTTTAAAAATGTTTAACTGTAAAAAGAAGAAAGGAATTCATAAAGATGGGAACACATTTTATTTGCTCATTTGTAGAGTTTTACTTACAATATCTATTTTAAGCCAAGATACAATTTGAGGTTTACAGATATTTGTGGACCATGCCTTAAGGAAAAACTCTTTATGAATAGATATGGAATTTAATTGAGGTTTATCTTTTTTCACAAAACTAAATTTCTGTCTCACTATTTTTTGCTAAAGATGAAACAGTAGACTTAGAAGAAATAGAAGTGTATAAGCAAGGAAGACTGTTTTGTGAAAGGACTAGTTCTAGCTAGTGATGGAGGATTTATTAAAGCTTGGGACTCTGGAAGTAGGTATCAACAGATATGTATCCTGAGTAGGCAAAAGAAAAATCATTACATTTACAGCATTTGATGAAGTGCACACTGAAAATGAGAAGATATTAAGAAAGAGTCTTCTTTCAGGCAAGACATTTTGTGTGCTTCACATACACATCTTCAGGACCACACGTCACAGCTAAACTCAACTTTTTGAACTGGTCCTGACCCTTTAATTAGGGAAATAGTTTGCAGTCAGCACTGACTCTGGTTTGAGTTCTGCTTTGGAGAGACTATTATTTACTTTACCTGCTAGGGACACATGATTCCCACAGCATTCCCACATTTTCGGCCATCCTGCAGGGATATACACAAGGGGCCATGTGCTGAAAAACTGTGAATATCACAGAGCACAAGATGAGATCCAGTTAAATTCCATATTTTTTCCTCCCTTTTCATTTTTCTGAGGTTTAATAAACAGTCCTATGTTTTGTCAACTCTTCCATGAGCTGCTTCCTGCAGATTCCTCTCTTTCTTATATTATTTAGGGCACATATAAAATGTGCATAGACCACACGCTTTTTGAAATAACCTAGCATCCAAATACCAGAATCTAATACAGCATCAATTAGATAGACACTTGTTGAAATCAAGTCTGCTATTTCAGTACCATTTCTTGTTTCTCCTAACAATTGGTTAGGATGATTAAAAACTGATCTCTCTGTATTAATGGAGATAGAGAATTCCTAAGAAAATATGTGTCATGGAAAATCTCCCTGAAGCATGCATTCAGCTCTCTTAACTGCTGACTGAAGCAAGGGCCAGAGGAATCCTCGCTGGTTAAAAAAATGACCAGCATCACTGTTATTAATCCTAATAACAATGATTCCAGAGAATTTCTTGATCTCCTTTCACAGATCCCCAAGAGATTCACTTGACCTTTGAAAATGTACGGAGTTAAAAACCACACTCATTGAAAATAACAATTCCACTCGGATGGACCAGACTGTATTTTTTTCATCCAACAACTGTGAAGAATTTTTTTATATCATTCATCCCTGACTAGTGCCAGAGACGAGCAAATGCGTGTAAGCCCCTGTGCCAGCCATCTGTTGAGTAAAGCCCAGTGCCAGCTGCTTATCGTGGGCTGCAGGTAAGAGCAGGGCTGTAGGAAAGTCAACGGGAACTTTATGCCCATTTAAAGAGTTTAGGTAGGGATTCATAAAGAAAACTGTATTCTAAGCACAGTAACGGGTTTGGAGTATAACATTTGCCGACATACTGAAGCTTTTTTTCAGTCGTGTTTAGTCTGCCAGGAAAACTGCATTGCATATCTTCATTTGGATATTTTAGTAATATAAATGACTCAAACCTTGCTCTCTTTATGTCTTTGAATACAAGTCATTTGCAAGACATTAAAATACGCTCACTGAGACCTTCCTTTCATGGGAACTCAATCAATACCCATGTAAGTCAAATGGCTGCTTTTCCATTTAATTCCATGTTGAATCAAGTCTTAAGTAAGTCTTTCATAACCCTGGATGGCACTCAGGCCTTTGGAGCCCATCTCCCAGGTAACCGTGCAGTATTCAAATAACAGTAGCTCCATCAACTTTGATTTATCCCACACTACTTCTCAAGATGACTCTTTTTTATTATTTTTAAGCCAGGCTAGGAGTGAATGGAAGAACAAGGGAGCAGTGTTTGTAGATTTAGTGAGCTGCCAGTTTGGGATGTGTGAGGTTTATGTTCAGGACAAACAGGTACATAGAGCTAGGAAAGAGTGCCCTCTCTTCCACAGACTGGCCTAATCCCTTCAGGGATAGTCAGTCTCACCTCTGTGCCCAGCGACATCATGGAATGGATCCTCCTGGAAACTATGCTAAGACACATGGAAAATAAGGAGGTGATTGGTGACAGCCAGGATGGCTTCACTAAGGGCAAATCGTGGCCTTCTACAACGGGGTCACAGGGCTGGTGGATAAGGGAAGAGCAACTGACGTCATCTACCTGGATTTGTGCAAAGCAATTGACACTGTCCTGCATGACATCCTTGTCTCTAAACTGGAGAGACATGGATCTGACAGGTGGACTACTCGATGGATAATGAATTGGCTGGATGGTTGCACTCAAAGAGTTGTGGTCAACAGCTCGATGTCCAAGTGGAGAGCAATGACAAGTGGCGTTCCTCAGGGGTCGGGGTTGGGACCAGCGCTGTTTAACATCTTTGTCAATGACATGGACAGTGGGATTAAGCACACCCTCAGCAAGTTCCCCAATGACACCAAGCTGTGTGGTGCGGTCGACATGCTGGAGGGAAGGGATGTGCCATCCAGAAAGACCTGGATAGACTGGAGATGTGGGCCCATGCAAACTTCATGGAGTTCAACAAGGCCAAGGGCAAGGTCCTGCACATAGGTCAGGACAATCCCAAGCACAAATCCAGGCTGGGTGAGGAGTGGATTGAGAGCAGCCCTAAGGAGAAGTACTTGGGGGATATTAGTGGATGGAAAACTGACTGTGAGCCAGCAATATGTGCTCACAGCCCAGAAAGCCAACCGTGTCCTGGGCTGCATCAAGAGAAGTGTGGCCAGCAGGTCAAGGGAGGGGATTCTCCCCCTCTGCTCTGCTCTCGTGAAACCCCCCTTTGTAGTACTGTGTCCAGCTCTGGGGGTACCAACATCAGAAGGACACGGACCTGCTCAAGCGGGTCCAGAGGAGGTGACAAAGATGATGAGGGGGCTGGAGCACCTCCCTTGTGAGGACAGGCTGAGAGAGTTGGGGGTGTTCAGCCTGGAGAAGAGAAGGCTCCAGGGACACGTTAGAGCAGCCTCCCAGTACTTAACGGAGTTACAGGAAAGGTGGGGAGGGACTCTTTATCAGGGGTGTAGGGATAGGATGAGGGGTAATGGTTTTAAACTGACAGAGGGCAGATTTAGATTAGATATGAGATAGAAATTCTTCCTTGTGAGGGTGATGAGGCACTGGCACAGGTTGCCCAGAGAAGCTGTGGCTGCCCCCTCCCTGGAAGGGTTCAAGGCCAGGTTGGACGGGGCTTTGGGCAACCTGGTCTAGTGGAAGGTGTCCCTGCCTGTGGCAGGGGGGTGGGACTGGATGATCTTTAAGGTCCCTTCCAACCCAAACCAGTCTATGATTGTATGATTCTATAATTTTAAAGAAGACTGTTACTTAGAAAGATGAATCATATCTTCTGTGAAGACACTGGCTACCACATCCATTAGGGTTTCCTATTTTAAAGTAATCTTGAAAACAAAATACTTTAAACAACCAGTTGCGGCAACCTGCATGTTTTTTACTGGGTCAGAGTAATTTCCTTTACTAAGAATTGGTGCTAAAGGGGGCTTCACTCTTTGTATAATGATACAGGTATTGACAAGAGAGAGCTGTGCACATGAAAATTAAATACTATAAAATTGAAGTAATCGGAATAATACATCGATCACATTAAGATGTTAATAAGCAGATCTTGATATTTTCAGCCTTACATTTTGATGGCTTAAAGATGGTAAAAGGATCAGATAATAAATGTTATATAATATAATGCCTGAAATGTAGATTTAGGATGATTTATATTTTCATCATGTTTAAAAGCTTCAGGAATGACCTATCCATTACAAACTTTATAGTAAGTGTGACTCTATTGATTTAAAGGAAACAAGTTCAGAGATGTCAAAAAACATCTCCTTATTCTCAACATTTGCTAGCCCTTTCCAAAAGACACACATTAATGTAGGTTTGTCATGTTTGTATGTGCTATCTCAGCTTTTTTTTTCCTTTGGTTTATCAGCTTTCATAGGGTTATTTTAGATATCTGATTTTACAAGACCACACATGTAAAAGATACACATCTTCTGTGTTTTTAACTAACATATAATTAGACCAGCAAGGATCTAGGTCTTACAACAAAGCCTTAAGAATGATAACTTGGTTCCCAGTATGTGACTGAGAGATTTAAATCTTGTCTTGAGGGAGAGTGGAAACTACCAGTCCAGATATTTGAAGATGAACAGCATGAAAATACACCAAATTCACTCAGGTAAGGTACAAGAATTGTGTTGTTATTAATTTTAAAACCTGCAAGGGGACTCCTATAAAGATAAATTCAGGACAAAAGAGGCCAGCTATCTAACTTTTACAGGTTAGGAAAGCTCTCTTTGGGAGGCAATGGGAAGATTATAGATGTGTCTGAAAAAAAAGAGCTGAAGACTCAGGAGTTTTGGAAACTTTTTTTTTTTTTTTTTTAAATTTTGCTCTTGCTATTATTTTTTCCCTGTTGCTTTTCCATATTAATATTTAATTGGCAAGCCCAGAATCTTGTGCAAAAGAATCTAGCTTTCTTTCCAGTTCTTCTAAGACTTTCTTGTCCAGAAAGGAGGGGAGGGAAGGCAACTTCTACAGGGACTGTCCCAGCCCACAGCAAGAGTAGAGTGGAGACCAAAGTGGGACGGGTCTGTCACTGCACGTTGCCAGAATCCACTCCTGTGACAACTTTGCTACTGGGAAGGAAGTCATTTGTGCCATTAAAAAGCTATATACTGCATGCAGCGTACCTGTGAAGAGAGCAAGTATCAAATTTGGTGTTATATAGCAGGCTCTTGCCCCATTTGTTTGTAGGATTACAAATTCCACTTAGGCTAAGCCAAAAAGCTGCAATAACTTCAAAACTTATCAATAAATATCCCCTGCTGTTATCCCAGAAGTCAGGGAATTTTCTGAGTTCAGTCTATTACCCATAATGCTTCAGTAAAATTCACTAACAATGTATATTCTACTATTAAAATAGGTCATTCCATAGGAACTATAAGTTCAGTCATTTTCAAAGTCGTATTTGATACAGTTGGCTTTTAACTGCTTTTACACGAGCTTGACAATTTTTGTTCTCCAATTAAAAAGTAGAACGAGCTTCATCCATGTTTCAAGGATAGCCTTAAAACATAAAAGCTGACCAGTAGCTGTCTAGGCAGAACATGACTCAGAAATCACACATTAAGAATCTATTTTGGACTTTCTGCTGGTTTTCATTGACACAGAAGATTTATGAATTTTGTGTCATGCCATGCTTTTCATCGTGGCAGTGACAACATTTTCTTTTTTACATGACTCATTGTGTTAGTCCCAATCAAATTTCAGGTAACACATAATTAATTCAGTCTCAATATCTGACACACAAAATAGATGTGTTTCAGAAGGAATTCAGTTTATTGCAATGAAGTAAGTATTTTTGTTCATTACTGGGAAATATCCTAAAGTCTGACATAACCCTTCAAGATCAAAGGCTGCTTGGTCCACAAGAGTTGTCCTAAACAGGATTTATTAATATATCTGTTATGGTCATTATTAATCAGCAATTCCAAGGTGATATTTTCACACAATATTAGAGTACCTCCTCAAAATTACTCTTTTTTCTTTTAGACCAAAGCACAAGTGCACACCATGGTGGGTACCTGTTGGAGGAGAGCCACCTCCACTTTCCTCTGTAGTGTGCACTGAAGAAATTCCGTAGTACATAATTCAAGTGAAAGGTCTGCGACTAGCAAGTTTTTTAGCTGTCAGGAGACCTGTTGTTTCCCATATGTCTCACTGTAGAAGATTTCCATTTTAACTTGCTGGGGCAGAATCTAATCCATACCTTACACATGTACAATCAGCGTGTTTTAGCAATATTTTTATAATTGACAAAAATACACCTAATTACTCGTAAGCTTATGCTATTTATGATGGCACAAAGAAGGACACTGTCCTCCCTTCATCTTTCTTTGTAATAATTCAACTGTACAATGAACATCAACAATGTCCCTGATAAATTTATCTCTGTATTTTATATACAAAAAGATCAACTTTTCTAGTTATCATCTTAGTTTGAACACACTCTGAAAACTCGAGCTTGAGGCTCAGCTTTTATCTGTTCTTCAGAGATCTCTGGCTTGACTCTTGAACTCCTGTTCACTTCTATTCAGACAAGGGGTAATATTCCTACTGACTACCATAGGAACAGGATTGGGCCATTAATGTGTATTTGACATAGAAAAGCAGACTAATTGAAGTCAAAATTATTTTAGAGGTCTAGTTAGGTTGATTTTAATGAGGATTTTTAAAGTTGTCATGCTTCTCATGTTTTTTTTCTCTGGGAATTTTTTCCTTAGCAGCAATGTGAGCTATAAAGTGTTCAACCAGTCTTTTGTGTTTTCTCAATACCATAGGAGCTGCGCACCTCACAAATTCTAAAAATAAATACAAATGAAAGCCAAACCCTTTCTCTTTCCTTTAATCACACTTCTCCATGAGTAGGGAGTGCACTTTGCCCAATTGAATTTTCTTTCACTCAAAACTTCATGAAAAGCAAACATTAATGGAGATGCAATCTCCATTGCAGAGTGAACTTACTTTGAAATTCAGGGGACTATACATAGAATTATTTTCAGATCTATTTTGCAGTAGCAATGCAGCTTTTAAATGGCATCAATGACAACTATTCAATAACTGAAATTACAGCAGCTGATAATATTCTGATAATTGCAAAATTAACTTGCGTTGCTATTTCAAGAGGGTGTTTACCCCTGGGAAGAGGTCTGAGCCAGATATGGACATCCTAGACCACCTTTCATTTAGCAGTATATATTAGTTTGATTAAAGTTAATAAAGCAAGAAGAGATTTAGCAAATGGAACTAATGTTCAGAGATAATTTCAGTTGGAATGAATGAACAAGAGATGTGGAGAAGTAATTACAAGAATTTGCTAAAGACCTCTGGGGTGAAATGCACATGACCACAGCACACTGTATGAAGAAACAGAATGAGAAACAACACATAGTTAGTAATAGGATACTTCAATTATCCAGAAGTAAATTGGGAACAGCCTGTGGTAATACTGCTAGTATGTTTATAACAATGCAGAGCTAATGCAGCATTGTTAGAAAACCAGTTGGTAAGCAGGCTGCAAAGGGTTGCAGAAAAATGTGTGAGCTAAATATTATTAGGGTGTCTGCCATTCTGCTGTTCACATTGCTCAGTGCCTCGCAGCTGGAGCAGCTCCTTTGGTTGACTGAGTTATCACCCAACACCAACACTCAGCCAGTCAAGGGTGAACTGAAAAGGACTTGCCGCACCTCAAATACTTTTTTTATAATATGGTTCTGTATAGTTCTAGAGTAAGTTTTAGGAAGCAAAATAACAATAAACAGAAGGGTTTTAAACTATAAACCAACTAGCATTTTACTCCTCTTTGGTTGATCTGGATTACAGCATGGTGGTACTTGTTTACTCTGATGAACTCTGACTTTGAAAGACTCTGACAGGACTTAGCTGCACTCTTTTAATCTAGGAGTATAACCTGTAATCAATAAGAAAGGCTTTTAAAATCATCAATAATTTATTCAAAATTATTCAGTTTTTCAGCCTTCCAGGAACACTGTTTGTGATTCAATATAATTTCAGCATAAATAACATGTTAATTTTACCCTTCTCCAACTATAATGTTGTTGCTGCAATATGAATTAATACTGAAAAGCTACAATTCATTCTGCTGTATAAAATATTAAAAGACTGGTAGACACTATATAGTTGTCATCATGCTTATGCCAGCTTGAAGCTAAGCGATTTCTGCAGCAGATATAGATGACATACAGCGGGTCTCAGCACACCAGTGCGGATAGCCTGAAGGAAGGGTCTCAGTGCATATTTTGCAGATCCTGTGCTATGGAAAATGCTGCTCTTGTCTGGAAAGCAATTGTGTGAAAGTGTGGACACAAGTTTTATGTGCACCGTCTCTCAGTGATTCCTGTAGAGAAGTGTTCAATTTATAGTTCAAGGTTCCTTCTTCAACAGCCAGACTCAGCAAATTCATCCTAAAATCTGAGATTCAAGCTGGGTTCACTCATTCTTTCGTTCTTTCCTTTCATTATTCCTTCCATCATGATTTCAGTCTTTCATTTCACTGTTTGATCTAGACTAACAAAGATAAATATATTTTTACACCCTAAAGAAAACTATATGTTTCCAACTACACTCAGAGGTGATGAGTCTAGAGTTGATGTGCTTAATTTACAAAGTAGAATCAAATTGCACCCATTCTTCTCAGAATATACATATCCTTCCTGAAAAGCAACATAAACAAGGAAGCACTGCAAATTTCCTGTATGTAAGAAATTTCTGTAGATCCAGCATTATTTTAGGTAGATTCATTTGTCTGGCTGACATTTCAAAATAGATGTATGGCAGATATCATGGGTCTACTTTTGTAACAAGCATAAAAGAACATATTCTGTACTTAGTAGAAACCTGATAAAAAAATATAAGGGAATGACATTACTAGCTAATAGAAAAACTGCTGTATGAACATGTATATTGAAGGTGACATTCTCAACAGAGGTGGTGAGGTATTGGCATTAAAAGCACAAAATTTTTTAACTTGCTTTCATGGACATTTGTATGATAAATGTCTTGGTGGCAAGAGCACAGCTTCTTGTGGCTACCTCTGTTTCCAGTCCTAACACTGGCCCCATGTGATGCCATTTTACCTTGAGATTGAATTTTCACCCTATCCCTCAGCAAATCTTAGAAACGTATTGATGGGACACAACATTTCGGGGCAGGCATCACTTCTGCGCATGCCCTGTGGGACATTCCCCTCAGTTTGGTGATGCTGAACCTCACTGCATTCAATGGGGCTGTGCAGTCCTAAGCAAAATCTTAAATGCCATTTCGTTTGGTGATAGAACTGAGAGTCCTCTGCTCGCCCTGCTGGACATTTAAGGGAATGATTTTTGGTTTTATTTTTGTTTTGTTATTAATGATGGATTAACGTGTATGGAATCTCACACACTACTTGCTAGGCTTGAGCTCAATAGCCTGCAAAGCCCTAACCATACAACCAGCTTACACAGAGATGCTCCCTGCACAATCACAATACATTAGGCACCACTAAATCAGATGAAGGACAGAGATCAGGAGCTTTTAATGTTCAACACATAAAATAAAATAAAAAAAAAAAAAAGAGCATAGAAAACAATACCTGCAAATTTTCATTTTCTAGTGGTGATAGTGAGAACACCGTTACATGTAAAAGGTAATTTTTTGTTTTTTACCTTGCCATTGCCTTCTTGTTTTGCTTTAACCTGCAAGACTTCCCATCAGGTTCTTTACATTATTCTTTCTCTTGTGTGGATTACACAATTAAGTGATAAAGCCATGTTTTTGACATCTGTCTGATTTCCATGACAACAGATTATGAAACCAGGTGTAGTGAGCATGTGAGATGAAAACTAAGAAAAATGATGAAGCTAAATGAAGATTTAATCAATATGAAGAACAGCTACAAAGGGTGGGAAGGAAAGACATAACAAAGGTATTTCCTTTATAGGAGGATTGTGTTTTTCTATTTGCTCTTTGCTGTCCAAACATTATAGGATATAAGAATAACCTGTACTCGTTAGGGAAAGGTAACATTAGTAGATTTTAAAAAGAAAAGAGCCCTGGACTAGCTTGTGGCCCTCACTAAGCAGGTCATGGGTCCTTCCCTGTAGGAAGGAGAGCAGTGGTGAGGGTAACACTCACGCTTGCCATCCAGCCAACACCTGCTCTTCAAGTTGAGCAACACCAGAGCACTATGACCAGCATGCCTATGTGTCAACTACCAAATACTATTCCTTCTTTCTCCTCTTATGAAAAGCATGACCTATAAGGAAAGATGGAAGGAATGTGAGCTATTTGTCAGGACAAAATAGCCTGAAGGAACATACAAGCTTCAAATGCCTAAAAGGTCACTTGAGGGAAGAGATTAGGCTGTTTTCCATGCCTGCTGTGAATTGGACAAAGAAATAATGAATCCAGATTGCAGTAAGAGATACTTAATTTTTTAAGAAAAAAAATCTTCGTAATAGTTCGGAAAGGAAATTGCTGCAAAAAAAAAAATACTAAAGGAAGCTGCGGACTCTCCATAATGGGGGACAACAATGGGCCAGAGAAGCATCTGAAAAGGCTAGTTCAAGGAGAACTGGTCCTCTCTGGGAGTGGGAAAGGATTATATGGTCTTTCTGAATCTCTCCAAGCCCAATTTTCTACTGTATTCAGACCACAAACATTGAAAACACCTTAATTCTTCAGTCTAAGTGATTTCAGCTTCAGTAGTTTGCTTGCACCACTTGCTTAAGTTCATGAGCTATGTCATAACAGGCTAAGCTGGACATCTTGAAGTACCGCCAGAAAAGGCAAGCAAAGAAAATAACTGTAATCCACAGTATTTTGAAAAGAAGAGGCATAAATAAGTTTTAATGCCATGAGTACATAGAGAAAGAAATCATGGGAAGAGACTTGACTGACTGAGCCAAGAACTGGTATTTAGACTCCATGTTAGTATTTCCAAAGGCAGGCAGTGAATAATAATGGGAAGACTGATGTTGCCTGATTTTCAAGGGATATCTTATATCCATTTTAGTGAAGTAATTCTGAATATACCTGGATTTCGTTCAGGAACTTTCTTTTCACAGGTGAGGAGGTCTCTTTCAGGGACTGGAAAGCAGTTCTGGCAAGCGTAATTCATCGACTTGACTTGCAGGGAGAACAGCTCTGAGCTCGTGGCTGGGAGCATGGTCAGGAAGAAATACATGTGAATTTTGAAACATTTGTCAATAGCGTTAGGAGTTCAATTTGGCACAGGCAGGGGCATAATAAGGCCAGAGTTACTTTTGGGTCTTTGTACATTGCAATATAAATCTTACAGTAGCTCAATTTGTGTTCATTTTATGTGTGAAACATTAATAGATTTTTAATATACTGGCACTAGATAAAATGAACTTCAGCAACATCAAAGAGAAAAATTGACATTGCACAATACACAAGGAAATATACTTATGGCATTTTACACTACTTTGATAAGTTGTGTGAGAGGTCAGTATAGGTGAAACACAGGTTACATGGCCTTGAAGATTTGTTAGCTGTAGTAAATAATTGTTATTGGACTAGAAAAGTGTAGGTATATGTGCGGCTTACTGCAACTGAAACACTAAAGGGCTTCAGCATGTGAAAATCAGGCTACACTGACTAGATTCATTCTATATCTAGAATTTAATCTAGATTAATTCTAAATCTATTATTTTCTATATTATGCTATTATTATAACTGATTGGAGAGTTACAATTGCTGGCTGATTCCACTCTTCTTTATTGGAAGAGTATTGGAAATGGTGAATGAACTACCTGGAACCTCTTGTAAACTTTGCCCGTAGATATCCCTCAGTAAATCGAAAGATGTGGACTTTTCTGTATAGGGAGAGGTTTGCTCATGTACTATTAAAATCTATAGCACATGCTGAACCAAATTAGAGAAGGTAAAAAGCTGAATACTGAAGCACTGGATTTAGGCAGTTTCCATTAACAAGCTTTCAATTAGTTAGCCATGTTCTAGACATAATCTTGTACTGGATAAATAAAAAAAGGTTTTCTCTATGCCTCTTCTTCTATCATTGCCATCAGTGTGTTCATAAATATTTTATACTTTTTGGCTGCAAACTCTACTTTTTTGTTTTATATGTTTGCCCAATAGGTAGTGCAGTCGACTCTTCAGCTTGAGGATTAATACTGAAATATTAAAATGCTGAGATTCTCTTCTCTGACTGATGTCAGTGAGCTGCTCCTGCGTGCACCGGAGGAGGAACCAGCCTTCCACAGGAGCAAATCCATTCAACAGGGTTAACAGTGAGCTTCAACATTATTTTAGGTAGCTGGTGTTTTTCATGCAAACTGCATCACAAATGTTATATGGAGTTATAAAGTTAATATAAAAAGCAGATGGAGAGAAATTAAAAGAGATAGTCAAGGGAGAAGAGATGAGATATAAAAATAGATGGAACTGGTGAAGCATGGAAGTTGCAGAAAAGCTGTTCCAGATGCCAGGAGCTACTCCAGAGAGAAGTCTCATCCCAGCAACGGGGAGCAGTATGAAAGTACACTGAGCAGTTTAAGGGACAAAGGGAAGAATACGCAAAAAGCCTTTAATGTTTGCCTCCAAAACTGAGCAAATACTATTCTGAATTCCTCATTTCTTGCAAATTATATAACGAACTTAAAAGAAGCAAATATACTTACCCTCAATATCAACAGTTAGACAAACTTCACACCTTATTTATTAATACCCTATCTAGAAAGTATAGAAAAATATTTGTCATTTTAAGACAGCAAGCAAAAGCAGAAGAGTGTATGTACATACATTATGGCATACATACTTTCCTTAGTACCCATAGAAACTCTTTAAGTACTGTTTGCTTAATTTATTAAAGGTCTTAGCACATACCCAAATTTATCTTATAATCCACTTACTATTTGGTCAACTCTGGGATTCAGTTAGTGTGGATGCCGTAGTTTCTGATTTACACCATACTGACTAGCAGCTCCTCTTGTATGAAACATTCTCACTGCAGTACTTCTGGATGGAAAAATATGACTCTGTGCTTTCATACAAATATTAATTACATTATACTTTTTTCTTTTGGATGCAATGTTGTCTAAACCAAAGCCACCTCAAGAGGTAAATCTATAAACCCACAGGGAACAAAGCTTGAAATAATAGATGTGTGTGTGTGTGTGTGCGTGTGTGTGTGTGTATACATATTTTCAGTCCTCCTTTCTAATGTAACTGGCTAATAAGGGTAAAGTAGGAATGTGTCATTTTGCTATAATGTCATTGACCACACTCACAGAATCACAGAACCATCTAGGTTGAAGATCATCTAGTCCAACTGTTTACCTAGCACTGACAGTTCCCAACTACACCATATCCCTCAGCGCTATGTTGACCCGACTCTTAAACACCTCCAGGGATGGGGACTCCACCACCTCCCTGGGCAGCCCATTCCAATGCCTAACAACCTGTTCTGTAAAGAAATGCTTCTTAATATCCAGTCTAAACCTTCCCTGGTGCAACTTGAGGCCATTACCTCTTGTCCTATCGCTTATTACTTGGTTAAAGAGACTCATCCCCAGCTCTCTGCAACCTCCTTTCAGGTAGTTGTAGAGGGCGATGAGGTCTCCCCTCAGCCTCCTCTTCTCCAGACTAAACAACCCCAGTTCCCTCAGCTGCTCCTCGTACGACATGTGCTCCAGACCCTGCACCAGCTTCGTTGCCCTTCTCTGGACACGCTTGAGTAATTCAATGTCCCTTTTGTAGTGAAGGGCCCAAAACGAACACAGTAATCGAGGTGTGGGCTCACCAGTGCTGAGTACAGGGGTAAGATCCCTTCCCTGTCCCTGCTGGCCACGCTATTTCTGATACAAGCCAGGATGCCATTGGCCTTCATGGCCACCTGGGCACACTGATGAATATAACTTTATTAGAAGAAGCAGAAGTTTCTTAAAGCCTTGAGGTATCTCTGATAAGGAGCATTGCCTTTCTGAATTTGCCAGCAATTATCTAATATTTCAATCTCACTACTACACACAACTGTACAAAACAGTGTTTCTATCTTTCATACAGTGAGTCATTAGTCTTCACAATGTTCTTGTTCTCTTAGGACTGTCTTTGTCACAACAAGAGCCAAGTCAATCTTATCTGGTTTACAAATATTTTTACACACACAATCTATGTTTTGTCTTTCATTCAAGTACTTGCAGCCTTCGATGCAACCCGCAGTGATCACTGGTACAGGTATACTGACTTGAACGGTTAATTTCTAAACTGAAATGTGTTACTTTCTGTGGGAGCCAAATTGTTTCCCAGAAGACTTTTTAGACTGGAGAGGCTCTCTATAGCAGTCTCCTCATCAATACAAAGCTTAGACAAAGTAAGAATATAGCAATTAAATGACATTTGTGGCCATTACCATCAAAGAACAGTATATTAATGATGTTATAGAGAACTATTTCCCAGTATTTCCTTAGAAACTCTTGTTGGGTCTACCCATAAATGTCTCATAAAAGCTATAAATATTCAAGAAAGGAAGTCAGTTACATATAAAGACCTCTAATAGGCACTATGAATGAATTCTGAACCATATAATAGCCAGGCACCTGTGAAAAATGGCAAGAGGATGTGATCTATACATTATATATGAGGCACTTTGCTACAGCTGCAAAGATTTCTAGTTATTCAGTGAAGCTAGAAAATTAAAGCAAAGCATATTACAAAAATGTTGTTTGAATTAAGTCTTGTATGGTGTTGCTTCTTACTCAGCGATCATTATAATAATTAGTTTTGCACAAAATAGATTTATAAAAGCTCATAAATTCAAGTAATGTTCAAATTCAGATTTCTTGTATTTATTTATCTTTCTACAAGTTACTTGAAATGTTTTTGTCATCAAAGTAAATGAGTAATTCCAAGAAAATGCAAGAGGCAGAGTTGGACATTGAGATGTCACTGAGATATATCTCAATTATGTTGTGTTTAGTTTCAATATACAGCTAATAAAATCATGGCAATATCAATACCCAAAAATTTTACTGAATTCAGGTTTTCTCTCTCCTTCCTCCCTTCATTCTTTTTCTTTTAATCAGTAGAAGAAGCAAAACTTGCTTCAGGTCCTTGGCTCACATTGACATCAATAAAAATTTGTCATGGGCATTGCAGAAAGCAATTCGTAGCTGCAAAACGCATCAGGAAGAGTCTGTCGTTTCAGGTGGAGCTGTCTGACATAGTCGTCAGATTTACAGGAGACTCGTTCAGAGGGCCTGAACCCACGCAGCCTTTTTGAGGCTAATGGACCAACAGTAAATTACACCGACTAAAAATCTGGCATCTTCACTCGTGACTGTTCTCAGCATAAGATTTGCAAGTGATGGACCGCCTGGTGAAAACTCTTTGCCCAGACATTGTCATTCATTGCACAGGGGCTCTGTGTTTCAGGAATGGTATTAAACAAATGAAGGGATGATCTCTGCTGTCAGGTGGGTGGTGTTACGGCATGCTGCCTCTCTGAGACGCTGGGGAGCAGGCATCCCACCCACCCAGCCTAGGTGGGTGAAGGCATCTGAGCCAGCCTCTGCGTGAACCCAGAGTGATCCTATCACCACACTATCGGGCAGGTATCAAAGCACTGTGCCTTACTCTACAAAATATGCTTGGAAAGAAAAAATGGAGGCTGTATGTTCTTTTTCCTAGCTAAACAAGTTTCTCTCTTTTCTCACAATTCTGCCTTAGATAGGTTGAGAAAATTACTGGTGGCTGGAAAAAGCAGTTATGAGAAAGTCTGTTCTCAGCTCTGCAATAGGATCCCATTGTTGAGAATAAAATTTCAAATAAAATCAGAGGAGTACTGGAACATTTCTTGTTTCTCTGATCATTTCTGTTAAAGCCTGACATGACATCTCTTTAAGAAACTTCAGTCACTTGTGTTACGTGGTAGACTTGAGAAACTTGAGATGTCTTTGTGTTTGTACCAGTAGCCAGACAAAAGAGAGGTTCCTTCACCACGCAGCAGTTTTATAGCTGTGTGATACACAACCCCTTCTTCACTCTATGTGACAGATGCCTGTCTTTTTGGAAACACCATTCCTGTGATTTCTGTTGAAGATATTTTTTGTGCAACTCTTACTACACCTGAGCACTGATTGAGTGGGAGAAAAGCTACATCTGTGCCTGAGCATCCCCAGAATTCACTTTAGCTTCAACAAGCTGAAGTCCAACACCTGCTATGAAGCCTTCCACTTTCTGAAAATTGCCAGAATGGTCTTATTAACTTGTGTTTTCAGTCTTTCTCACCTGGTGGTTTGTAATTTTCAGAGAAGAGATGGATATCACATTTATATGCTTTGGAGGTTTAAAAAAACAGTGTACCAGCACTTGGAAACATATGCCACAACTAGAGGTCACAAACATAAATGTTTGAATACTACTTAATGAATGACTCTCCTTGCAAAATAAAAAATTAATGAATGCAGTTACTGATGACAAATGCTGCTACAGTCTTCAGGCGCTGAAGTTGAAAAACCTACATAACAGGGTATGAACACAGCATTGTTAAAAATGTTCTTTAAAATAGTTGTATTGTAGGAAGTAATAGCTGTATGTAAACAGTCCTTGACTTTTCAGTTAAGATCATTTCCAAAATACCAGGTTATTTTTCACCTTTGGGGAATGAAACACATGCTTTCATTCATGCAGCAATCTGTGGGTCTGCATGGTCACAAGTTACATACAAAAACTACCTCAGACCAGGAAAAAAGTTTTCACTTTCAGTGTACCTGAATAATTTCACAGTTTGGCTTTTCTATATGCCTCAGCAACTGGGAGTGGCCCCTCAGTTGTTCTTTTTCTCTTTTCCCTTAATAGATTATTCATCTGTCTTCCTCCAAATCTAAGCAGAATGATATTCTGCAGTAAAACCTGTTGCCACCAGACTCTTCTTCAACCACAGAAGCACAGCATCCCCCCAGGGATGATCCCCCCTGGAGAAAGGGAAAAAAAAACCACCCACAAACCATGAATATTTATCCTTACAGCTCTGCAGCAAGACTTCCATCCCTTTTTCTATGTCTGTAACTGCAGCAAAAAGGAGCAAGAAATTCCCTTCTCATGACAGTGGGAAGAAAATACAACTACTATAGCACTCGTGAAAGTCCTGTGCCTCATGAATTCACCCCAGGGTGAAGCACTGTGCATTGGCAACACTGGGGAAACCCACTGTGCATTTGCTGGGGTGGCACCTGGGGTTAGTTCCCCCCTTGAGGAGTCACCAGCAGTCCAAGGACCAGGCTAGAGCCTTGGCTGGTGTAAATCAGCCTAAATACATCGACTTTGATTCACTGCTTTGATTTACTGCGGCGAGAATCTGGCTCTGTATGTTAAAGACTGGCCATGGGAAGGTATGTCAAGGCTGTAGAGATATACTCTCCACAATTTGGATCAAAGTAATGAGCACTCGAGGAGGAATATAAAGAGAACTGAGCTCATTTTAAAATTTATGGGAGTCCTTTATCATTCAAACTCCAATGGAAATGATTGCCTTGAAGATTATAACACTCATACAGAAACCAGCCATGGACCGGTTTTTAATCGGTCTCAAATTTGATTTAAAAATACAGTATAGAAGCTACAATATTAAAAATAAAAAGCTTCATAACAAGTTCATTCTTAAGGATTCTTTGCCTTTGATGTAAGGAAGCCATTTTATGTGTCGAAAAATCTACAGTGCCAGGTCTTGGCACCAATCTTTAAGGAAGGGATTATTCCATATATGTGGTGTACATCACCTACTGAAGGGAAGGCCAAGGCCATAATTAGGCATCTCTCAGTGTCACCATGTTAGGTATCTTTGGATAATTGTTGCTACCCACATGGTTATCCATATGTTTTACTGTGAATTATGATTAATTCTTCTCTTCTTCAATACAATAAGTATTTTATACAGGGAATACATCTTTACAAACAAGAAAATTCCTGTGTAACAGGAAAATAAAGCTCCTAATCCTGCCATTCTCCTGGGTAAAATTCAGCCCGGTAAATAGCATCGAGGTCTTACTTTCCATGAGTTGTTTATAGTGACAGGAGGTCCCCCAGATAAGGCAGGCTGCTCAAAATCTACCATCTGTCCAGACAACATAGCCCAATGCTTTTTAAAGTTTTAAATAGGCATTGTTTTTTATGCCTGGTTTTTTCCTCATGCATTAATACATTTTGAAGAGGGGAGAACATCCCCTGATTGTTCTGTGCGCTGTTCAGGGACTGCATTCACAGCCTAGCAAAGAACTGCCACAACTCTTCCAAAAATGTCTGAGAATTATGAATTGTGGAAGTGGTGAAAAAACTACCAGCTCTCTTTAAGTATTTGAACACTGAAACAATTTGTAATTTATTTTGTTAAGCCATAGAAAGCTACATTTGCTTCTCAGTAATGCACAAAGTACTTGCTTAAATCCTCAGCCTCTTGTCAGGTGGCAATTCTGTACACTCTCTGACCAGCCTACATCCCACCTGCCCCAATCTTGTACAATGCTTACCAGCAGGGAAAACAGCTAAAAATTGCAGTTATTAGTCACTATTCTCTTCTTGTGAGTCATTAACATCAATTACTAACCACTGCATTGTCAATTACGACTATCACTTGCTGCTATTCACTGCTAATGTGCTAATTGTCATCAATTTACTGCTTCAATTAAATGGTCATATACTTGCCTCGAGGTATACTGATTTGATATAAGGATCTTGAGGAGAAACATGCTCTCTCAGTGATTTTAATGCAAGAAAAGAAACTTGGAGTGAGTCTGAACATGTTGGATGTGCTTGCAGTATACTTCTACTGAAAAATTATTCCAACAGACAGGTGATGGTAAGGAAAGAAAAAAAAATAAACTGAGTATTTTATAGAATTCTTGTTTATTATTGACACTTCTACTGAAATTATGATGATACTTCACCTAAAATAGATTTATAGATCCTGTTCACTCTGTAATCCTGTATATATTTTTTCCTAATTATATCTGATTGCTTACTGCATGTTGTAATTTCTAATGAGCATTAAATTATTAATCTGCTGCCTAGTCTGTCCCAACATACAAAAGGGAAGATGTCTAGTGTCATTGATGCACAGTCTATTGTGTTCCCTTCAAGAAGCAGAAGCAAACTTTAGGATTCAGCAGTGTGTCAAATTCTTACTACAGACATAACCAAGTTCTCTTTGACAGGTTTTAAATAATATGCTTTTGGTGTGCTTTATCTGACACTAAGCTGCCCTGAAAATAGTAGAGCAAGTCTGCTAGCAAGAATAAAATCAGACAATCTCCTGAAAAAATCTGTGTCTCTACTGCCTCTGTTTTTCAATCCTTAGGCAAATAACCTTGTAGGCTGTGTGAAATAGTTTAATTTCTCTTATATTGTTTCTCAGCAATATAAGGAAACAAAGCAGAGACATGTTTATCTATAGAAAGGGTCCAGTGAAAATGATGTATCATTTTCCCATCAACGGAATAGTGATATTTCACATAACATTGTGATGGGCACTTGATTTCCATGTGCAATATTTATTCGGGGGGGGGGGGCAGAGTCCTAAACCAAATAATTTCAGCAACCAAGAACTAAGTGATTCTCGTACACCTTCTGTTTAGCAGGAGGAGGCTGTGCTGTAAATGCCTCCTAGCCACAAGCTCTGCTCGCTGGGACCCCAGCACAGAAGGAAGCCCATCAGCTGCCCAGGTAGGCTCCAAAGGGGCAGGTGCTGGGGGGGGGGGGGTGTTTGTGAGGGAGGGGGAACATACCAAATGCAGATCTGATGTGACAGCTTTTAGCTGAAACACTTCTTAACATGCTTGCCCTGGAGACAAGTGTCTTTAAACTGAGGTTAGCGGTTATCTTGCTTTTCACAGAGTAGGCTTTGGAGCGACTAATGGCAATTTGCTGTTAAGCAACGGTTCTCATTAGCTGTGTGAAATCTTTTATCTCCCTCGTTACTATCAGTTGCTCTGATGGGACCGGCCCTTGCTGTATGGATTTTATCACTGCTTGTGCAGAAAGTTTTGGTGTATCTGTCTGGCTGTTAGCTTGTGTCTAGCTACGCAGTTTGATGCTTGCATGCCCAACCATCATCTCAGCTGGTATTTTAATATATGAAAGTATGTGTGGGGGGTGGTGGTTTTGGTTTTGAATTTCTTAAGCCTTTACCAGTATTCTGACCTCTTTTCTTGACACACTACTTGTGCAGGACAATGTAAATGGCTGGTTTAGTAGTCGGCATCTCTGCTTTCTGTTGACTTGTTCCAATTTAACACTAAAGCTGGTTCTCATCTATAAAGGTATACCAGGTTCAGTGCATTAATTTATATTTTGATGAGAAGGAATGACACCAGTATAATAAATGAAGATGTGTGATAATTTGTTTAGCAGCTTTTTCGATCAGCTTGAGGAAAATTTGGAGAAGAGAGACCAGTTGCAAATGTTTTGAAACTGCTGGGTTAAACATTGCTTTGGCTCCATCACTGCTGAAATATGAGCTTCACTGAAACTGAGTGGCATAAGTTTTGGTCTGCTTTTTTCCAGATCTACTTTTTTTGTTTATTTGTTCTCTTTCTTGGACAACAATTTCTGGAAAGGAAAAACCCAATAGAAGCCACAGATTCTGTAGATTTTTAACTGCTGCTTGTTAAAATTAATATAACAATTACTTCTTTTATCCAAATATGCTTTTTGTGTAAAAATACTTGAAATGTCATTCTATATTTGGGAAAGTAGTAGTCAAATGGTTGGAGAAGGGAAATACTGTATAATAAGGTGGGAAGGACTCACACGTTAAGTCGCTGGGTACAAGCAAGCAGTTCCAGAAAGGGCAACAATCCCTTATGCACATACACAAACCTCTGCCTGTGCAACCCAGTCGAGCAGTGCTAATACAGCTGTTAACTCCAGAGCATGTTCTTGTATTGATATGGTGTAGTAGTGATGTAAGTTGGGACATCAGTGGAGGCTCTGACCCCCTCTGAAAATGCCATATCTAGATGCAGCTTAGAAAGACAAAGCCAATCAGCTTTGCCAAGCTGAACACTCTAGAACTTTAAAAAGTGTGTAAAAACACATTTTGTTGATGTATAAACATCAGGCTCCCTAAACTGGCTAGTTAAAATTTAACTTCTATGGTCTATACTCTCATTTTCTGGCACTGCTGGGTTCATGGCCAGTAACCTCATATTTTATTTTGGGCCTAAAAGACAGAAGTGACTGGTACACATGGACTGACTGTGAATGTCTCAATCTCTGCAGAGTCTAAATCTGACAACTATTTTTCCTTCAGAACCATTTTTCTTTGATCTTGCCTCTAACGGCAAAATGTAAAAACCACAAGGCATCTGCTTCCAAAACCCTCTTCCTACAGTGGCCCTGTGAGCACTTTGACAGTGAATACCAGCTCACTGCCTGCTCTTCACATTGCAACTTAATGCTACTGAAAACAGC
The DNA here is from genome assembly GCF_047716275.1 of Strix uralensis. Lineage (NCBI taxonomy): Eukaryota > Metazoa > Chordata > Aves > Strigiformes > Strigidae > Strix > Strix uralensis. The sequence goes on from NC_133981.1 coordinate 11,443,416, forward strand.
TACATAAATTGGGAACCTGTCAGCTTCCCAAATACTTCAGAGAGACCAGTGGGTACTCCAGGGCGTATATACAACCAGGGACTTCTGAAAATATGCTATAAAAAAATAACCTAATACTCATAAGAAGGACAGGGGAGAAGCATACTGTTTGTGAAGACTTAGCCAGAAACTTTTCCATGTTAACTGTTGGGAGTGGTGAGAGAAGAACTACAACAGCTGTGGACATGGTTCTTGATGGTGACAGTGTTGGTATCTGGTTTCAGTAATGGCACATGCATGTTAGAGAGATAAAATGGTTGTTAGCAATACAGATGTGGCTGAGCTTAGTGCTCACTGGGCCATTGGATGAGGCAGAGTTGTTAAAAAAAAAAAAACACAAATCAACACACACACACACCCCTCCCCCCCCCAAAAAAAACAACCTAACTTGCAGAGCCTTAATGCATGTATGCAGGGGAATAGCAGCTAGACAAGGTGGATGGGTGTGTTTCAATGTGACAAGTCTGAAGAATGATGGTCTTCTGACCTTGTTCTTCCCAGCTGTAAACTCCTACTCCAGATGTAAAAGGCTACAGTTAAAATTAAAGATCTTTTCCTTTCCATCCTGCTTGTTCCAAGTCCCCACCTGAATCCCAATTAACATGTTGATTTATTTTAACTGTAACTATAACAGTAGTGATCCTCCTTTATTAATGATAGGGAAGGGGAGAAATAAACAGCCCATAAATTATGTTAGCATCAGATGCTCAGATGGAAACTGTTGGGTAGATCTCTAAGGACAAAGACAAAAGAGAAAGTTGGGTATAGTGGTTGGGTAGTAACTTGAAGTTGTTGGTTACTTAACAAAAATAAAATAAATAGTAAGAAATTGCCAAAGTGCAATTGGTTTTGGGATTTGGATGGGGTGAGGGAAGCTAAAACTTTCTTCCCCAAACAATTTGCTCTAGTTCTAGAAAATATTTGAAAGACTTGAATACATATTTTTTTCCTTTTGAAAACTTTCATTCAGTTTTATTATTTAGGTAGGTAATACCACAAATACAGATGGCATTTACCCTTGCCTTGTTTCCTCCCAATCTGTTCTCTTTTCTGGGTTAATACCTTCTCCCACTCTGCTCTTCTATTTCAATACAGAGTGTTTAAAAATAAAATGGCAGATTTCTCTTTGCTTTTCATCTCTCTTTCTTCACATCTATATTTTGACTTTGTTACCTTTGGCTCACCTCATCTGCCTACATAGAAAGCTTTTCTTGTTTGTTTGTCAGATTTTCCATATAACTTTTCCTAGAACTCAGAAAAAGCATTTATTAAAGAATAACTTTCCTGCCTTTCAACCTAATTCACTTTTTCTTAACAAATTTTGTTTTTTTATAACTGTGATTTACAAACAGAAGACAAATGAGTTAAGGGGAAGAAAAACGGAGGGTGGGGCGAAAAAGAAAGTATGCATTTTGGGTTTTGGTTTCTGCCTATAATCATGACACTAGGTACATTTTTCTCTTTTACAAATGAAGGTATTGAATTTGGAGATTCATGCATGAACTAAAAATTGGCAGGAAGAAAATCCGTTTTGTGAAATCCAAAGAAAGTTCTTACAATGAAATTGTGTGGGGTGTGGGGGTGTCAGATTGATCTGTAATAGAACTTTTTTTCCTTAAAATTATTTAACCACAGTATTTTCTTTAAAAAAAGCCAGAAAAACCCCCCAAACCAAACAAAACTTTTCAAGAAGAAAATATTGTTCACAATGCAAAAGTTTAAATATAACATTTTGGAAACAGGAATGAAACTCTCCTACCTTCCAAACATCATACTTCATATTGGAAGTACTCCAAAAGAAATCATTTAAGACTTTCAAATGAACCTGTTTTATTTTCTTGCTCTAAAGGTATTCTTTAAGCCAGACTTTGTTTTGAATACTTTGTTTCCCTAATAATGGTCAATTTGATGGATTTACCATGAATGGAATAATAATAAAAAAATTATCCAGTTGCAATTGTGATACTTTCCTGCCCCAATAACATAAAAAAGGTTCATGCCAGACCATCCTGTCATTTGCAAACTTTTGGTCACATTTTGTCACAGCAGGGATCAATATTTGCCATGGCACCAACACGGCAGCTCCATATGCTGCCTCTTTTATTAGTGCGTTGCATGGAGGGTATGGCAAAAATAACGCTGAGGTGCTACTACTGCTGTCCCCCGGGGAACGTTGTGCCATAGAGCTTTACAAATGGATTTGTGCTCCTGTTAAGATGTATATGGTCATGCTTCTGTTGATAAAAGAGAAAAGGCAACTAGCAGCTTCACTAGGGGTGATTTGGGGTATGATGACTTGCCTTTTATTTTAGTGGGAGTTGGATGGGTGTTTGGGTGCTTAATACCACTCTGATATTTTGCAGGCTGATTAATCTACAAAAAGCTTGTAATTATCAGAGTGTTTCCCTCTGGACTTCTTAGCATGTGTTGGTGTCTGGCTCTCTCTTTATAGCATATGCTATCCATTTCCCAAATCTATTACAAAACCAATAAAAGATCTTATGCGGAGTCAGACAGCACAACTACTCTTTCATGTGCAGTGTGGTCTTTGTTTATCATGTCATTCATTAACTTACATGGGTAAAATGCCACAGCAACACAATGCTACAGTTACAGATAATGAAGTGGTGTACTGATTACCAGAGAACATATACTAATTAAAGACAGCTCAACAATTTTATCTCTTGCTGCACTATGAGCAGAAAGGAAAAAGGCAGCAGGTGCAATAGTGATGCAAGTTTGTCACCTGAGGAAATGTGTGGAAGAAAACGTGTGCTGCTTGTTCTCCACTGCTGTTAAGTGAGTTGATTATGAAATGATTCTTTCTGAGAACCTAAAAAGAATCACAAATGTTTCCGTTGACCTAACAAACCTTTTATACCTTTATGTTTCTAATATAGGTACCATTGTGACCAGTAAAGAATGTATATTTACACACCAGTTGACACAATGTGTTTTATGAAGGCCAGATCTGGTGGCTATGGGTGTTGTTTTGATTAATATCTATTGACTTAAATTAATATTGAATTTCCAGATGCAGCTACTTTCTCTTATTAAAGCCACTTTAGAATCTGAGATGTTTATGTTCTGGTAATAGCAGTTTGGTTTTTTTTCCTGACAACAAATGAAGTTCAGACAGTCATTTTATCACAATAAAAAGATTATTCTATTCCTTAGACCACTTCTATGACCTCATGCTTTTCACTTTTAGAAAATTAGTCTGGGAAGTGTATGTCTATAAATTGCTTTTTCTTATTTTTTTCCCTTTACATGCCCTGTGCTTCTCATAACACAGTGTGGACAGGCTTGGTTTCCCAGGCTGAGCTCCTGAGAAGGGCTTTCCTCTTTTGGGCTCTCATGGTATCCTGCCTCTCTCATGCTTCAGGATTTTCCTAGGAGTTTTCACAGAAATGAGCTGAAAACAGAGGTTGATATGGTTCTGAACACAGCCCATCACATTTTACTGCAACAACATTACACCATGATACCTGTCACATCTTACTTTTTCTCCTTAAAGAAGATGCCAGACATGAACAAATAGTCAAAGCCAGCAGCTGACTGCCTCACCTCAAAACATTTTGTAAAGTGATTTGTCTTGGGAGCCATTCTCATGAGGAATGATGATTAGCTCTTTCCAGGCAGAGGAACGAAGTGATTGTGGTTCTCAAACTGGAAGGCTGGATCTCACCAAGTCATGATTTTCCCCCATAGTTTTGTGGTTCCATCCCTTAGCTTTCTTAAATCATTTTACAAGTGAAGTGTTCTTTATATTGTGTAGTAGCCCAGTTCTCATGGTTTTCATCATAATTATTTACTAGCTAGGCATTACGCTACTTACCACAAAACAGTCAGCCAGTAGTCTGGGACTCTCTGACCTCTTGAAATCCCTTCAGGAGAGATTATTCTGCAATAATAATCTGACAAACAGAGCTAAGCCTGCTCACTGCCTATACAAACAGGGAAGTGCATTGTCTCTGATGTATTAAAATGATTTGACACCACCATTTAAGCAACTGGATATGCAGATATGGAAGAATACATGCAGACAGAAAATTAAACTGTATAGATCATGATCATCTCAGGGTTGATTAAATGGAATGAGAGTGCATTTCCTCTTTCATATGGGAAGAGGCTTAACATTAAAAAAACCTAATCTTTTCTAAGATAAAGTTCATTAACACAATGATTATTCATTTGGCTTTTATAATGATACTGCTGCTTAATCACCAGAACATTGCTTCCTGTGCTCTAGGAGAACCAGCAGGAAACATTTGAAAAGATGGAGCTGGTGCTAATGCAGCAGCAGACAGAATGGCAATCTCAGTGCTTTTCATTTTCAAAGTGGCATCGTATTCCTGCTCAGGTTTCTAAAAACCTACCCGTCAAACAGCATGAGCTTTAAACCCAACATTAAATTTATACAGCAATGAAGCCTCAGGTTTCCTGTTTCTACACAGTTAACAACTAAGTTTCCTCCTGGGTCCATTTCCATTATTTATTATATTATTTGCCTAGAGTAGCACCCTAGAGGAGCATTGTAATCAGGAACTGAGGCTGTGTTGGGAGAAATACAGTATAGTCACTCCAGAGTTGGTATGGCCTCTTGAGTTTATAATCCTAATAAACAAGGCAAACAGTAATAGAGATAGATAAACAAATGCTGGAGGTAGTTGTCTGGTTAATAACTTCCTTTCACTGCAGTTTTGTTTCCTCACTTCATGCTCCTGCACAGTTTCAACCAAATCTCCTATGTTCAGTTGCCTGTGTCAATCCCATGTTCCTTTCCTTCACCTGCTGAACATGCTTATTTGATCTTTCACTTAACCTTCACTTATTTACATTTTTGTTGTTCTCTTCCTTCATCTTTCTCTCCTTGAAGCTTCCCCCAGCGATCATGGACCAGTTCATGCAGGTCCATGACTGGCCCTCTGGCATCAGGGTCAGGCTGGTCTCCTGCTGCCCCTTCAGATGCCATTGAGCAATGTTGCTTTCTCTCCCCTCCCTGGCACTGTTATAGGGTAGGGCTTGAAGTAATTTAAGCCTTCCTCTTTTTTTTTTTTCCTAGAGTGTTTTTCCTCTAAGAAACAGAGGGGAGAAAGGAAGTAGTTGGAAGATGTCCTCAAAGAAAGAGGAAAGAATGTGGAAAGCAAGCACAGGGGATTTTAGGGCCTGATTGTATTGTAAACATAGGGCAGGACAGGATCTGTCTGCAGCCACATAGTAGCCCTTCCTCCATAATGAAAGTGAATGCACCAGAAGTCAGCAAAGGCTTCCATTCATCAACGGGAGAGTTCATAGAAATACTGTGTTCTTCAGGCTGCTGCTCACAGGCATTTGTTTGCTTATTTTTACTGCTGCAAGAAAGGGAAGAAGTCTTACAAAGAGCATGATTCTTGCTCACAAAAATGTCTGTTAGGATAGGAAAACTGGAACACACATCTGAGTAGCTCTGTTTGCACACTTACTTAAAAGACTGAATTCAAAGGGTCACAGTCTGAGCCCACATGAGTTTAACAAAGGTGTTTACTAGCTCTTATTGAACAGCCTTGCTGTAGCCCTGGTATGATCCAAGCAGGAAGATAGGATGCCTTCTGCTTGTTCTCCTGTGAAACTGCTTTTTGGCAAGCAACATCTCATGCCACTAGTTTATGCCTGAGTAGTACAAAAAGTTTATACTGGATTGTTCATTATCTGCACTGTGCTATCGCAGGAAGTGACAGATAAAATTACTGCATATCAGACTAGTTGCCTTCTCCTTTCTTCAAGAATCTATTAGATTTAATATGCACAAGAAGAGGGGATTAGGAAGTGGTTTGTTTTGTCTAAAAATTTCTAAACAAATTCATGCTCTGTTTGTGCTATCCACTCTTAATTACAGGCTGTGTCTCTCTGTTCTTGCTCCCTGGGGATAATTTTATGGCTGTACTCAGTAGGGACAGTAAGTGCCTTTTTTTCTTGTACCTGCTCATTGCAGTAGTGAGAAAGCTGAATGAAAACAATTAAGGAAAATGTAGCAACACTCTTCTGCTCTAATTTGAGCTGTCATAATCCAAATTAGCTGATAAAAACATTCTTGCAAGTGATCTGGTACTGAAGTCCACAAAAATGGTTAAATGGTTAAATCTGAAAACAGGACTTCTGATTACAAGTATGTGTTGACACACAAATGCTTTGGAGTATCTGCATAGATCACGTTTAATACTTGGACCAGGGAGACATAGGAGAGTCCTGGATGTGCTGCAGACCCTTTCCATGAGCTGGGCCAAATCTTCTGAAAGATTGGTGACAATTTTCAAGTGCCTTGCAGATGCGATGAAATGTTTGGTCCTTCCTCTTCCTACTGTTGTTGTGGGGTTGATGAGATGGGCTCTGAGGCTGTTAATGCACTCGAGCTCTGGAGGAAGCCTTTGAACTGGGTATTGACTTCCAGAGGTCCCTTCTGACTCCGTTACTCAGTGATGGGCACACAGAGCTCTCTGGGGTGTCTGGTCACAGCCAGTAGACATTAGCTGTGGCTGTCACAGGCAGCTGAATCTTGTGAGGGCTCCAGCTGAAGGGTGATCCAAGCTATGGCCATCGAGGCCATGAAGACCTGTTAGATGTCCTTGCTCAGCTGTACTTTGACAGAAATCATGGGTGAGTGTGAACTGAGGCTACTTGACACATAAGACTGAAGCATTCCTGGAGATGCCAAAAAGCAAACGTTTTCCTGAAGCTGCCAAGGCACTCAGGGTTTGGTCTACTCCAGAATAAGCAGCAGTTTAGTGAGAGATCAGGGACTGCTATTTTGGATTAGCCTCCTAAAATAAGAATTGAGTAAAATTTAGTACTCTAGAATGAAATAGTGATTCCATCCCTCGGGGCACTGTAAGAATAAACACATTCAAGACTAAGGGGGTTCTGTGCTATTAAGGATCATTAGAAGTAACTTGCCTCTACTATAATGCTGTGCATCACTTCAGAGGTTTTGGTGGATTTTGTTTTCCCAAATCTCTGCTTTGTTCTTTCCATTTCCCTCTCAGATCTTTTAGTATCCACCTTCTAGAATAGTCAAAGGAATGTGACAGCATTTTTAAATGAAGAGATGTGTGAACAGCTGTCTGATTCTTCTCCCTCTACAGTCACATGCATAAGGAAATGAAAAAGATCTACTACGGGTCATTGTTTCTGCATTTAATTATGTATTTATTTATTTGTTTGAATTTATAAAAGTGTAAGAATCACCTGTCATATCTTCTGGGCACTCCTAGCTATTAATTGTACAGCATACCGTGTTTTCAATTAAGGCAGACAAAACAAGACTGAAGAGCTTCACAGTAAATAAGAAAACTACAATGCCTGTTTACAGTGATAGAGGAGGTCACCAAAATCATGTATTGGCACACAAGATCAGCTGTGAGTGCAGGACAAAAGCATGTCCTCTGCTGTGGAGATATGTTTCCCTTGGGGCAGGGTTGCCAAGCTCTCCCAGTAGAGTGGACCAGGCAGGAGAGAGCCAGGGAGCACCAAAACAGAAATGTTCTTCAAATCAAAAAAATCCGCTATCAACTTCAAGGAGAATTTTTGCTCACAGGCAACTTTCTTTCCCAAGACATCTCTTACATAGTTCTTACAGCATAAATAGCCCCTCATTCTTCAGTTTTAAAGAAAATAAATGATGCTTTCAGCCCAGTCCTTTTCATTCCCTATGACTGATATCAGAAAAGCAATGGTGCTGGTTATGTCTATGTAGATACAGTCTTGCAGTGCAGATGTGTTATTTAAATTACAATGCTGGGAATACATTTGTGTCAGTAGCTTTCCATCTCCTCTACCAAGCATTAAAGTTATGATCAGAAGAGAGTACGGTTTCATGAGCACCACTGTATTTTCCTCTTTTCACAAGTCAGTTTGCTACATCTGAAGAGCTTACTCATGCATTCCCATCCAGTTCATTTTTATTACAGCTATGTGTTTGTTATAGATAAGCTCCAAGGATGCAGCTGAAATCTGGGCTCCTTCCAGATTCCATGTATTTTCCCAGGTTTTAATCGTTATATAACACTGTGTTATGACACAAGCTCCCTCTTGCTGAAATAAAATTGCCAAACTCGGTTTATCAAATTTTTCAAGGGTACAAAGTTCAGATAAGAAAAGTTGAGATAGTAATCAAAAATGTCAGTGAGAATTATTTAAGTTTCTGAAAGCATAAAAGGTTTTTTTTCTTATTTTTCTTTCTTTTTTTTTCCTTTTTCTTATAGTATTCTGATACTTAATATTTGGGGAAATCTCTTCTTCATGGACTGTTCTTCTTTTCCATCCCTTTTAACAGAAAACCTGTCAGTTGCATTGCAATGTCTCTGCAGAGAATAGCTAGTGGTCACTTTTCAGTCATCGGGAATGGGCACCTGCCCTTGGTGGCAGCTGCTAACTGCACTAATTTAACAGCAGAGTGGAAATCTGATGAACTTATTGCAGAAGGCAACCCATGTTTGCTCCAGAAGCTGCTACCTAATGAGTGACATTAGAGAAGTCAAGGTCAGAATTATTTCTTGGAAGCACACAGCCAAAGGGGAGCCAACAAAAGTCACAGCAAGGGAAATTCTTGTTAAATATTAGGGGAGGAAAAAAAAACATTCACACTGAGAAGTGTCAGACACTGGAACAGATTGCCCAGAGAGGCTGTGGAAACTCTGTAATTGAAAACGATCAGAATTCAGACCACTTGTTCATGGCCAGACTAGAGCCATTTTAAGTGTTGGGCTTTCTCTGAACGCTGGGGTTGGACCAGATGACCTCCAGAGGTCCCTTTCCACCTAAATTGCTCTACAGTTTTAATGTCTTGTTGGTTTCTCTCCATGTGAGGTAAATGTTTAGCACCCAGATAAGACAGTATGAGTAATTTCAACCCATTTTTCTCCCTGCATTTTTCCCACCTATATGGTTGTTATTCAAGATCCATTGTGTCTTGCTGTCATGGGAGACAGTCATTGTAATAATTTTTCAGAAAGAATTGGCACAATTCTGGATGCTTAATACTCGGAAAAAAAGGAGGGGGGTGGAAAAGCTGTTCTGCGTCCTAGGAATTTCACTGCCAGTATTGCCAAATCTCACCCACATGCAATTTAGTATTCATCAAACACCAACATTCACCATCCCTTTTTTTTAAAGTCATTTAATAAAATAAGGATGTCATGATATCTGTCAAAGATAGTATAAGGGATTATGGAATTTTATAAATAGGTTACTGATAGTAACTCAATGACCAGTGCTTCAGTATTTCACTCATGCTAATTATCTTGGCTTATCTCTTATAACACTTTATAGGATGGCATGGTTTATATGGTATCAAGTTACGTTGAAAGAAGGGCTGAAGAAAAGATGGTTTGTGGTGATATTCTCTTGGCTATGACTGATCTCATGTATTAAGTGTTACAGGCAAATATCTAACGCAGTAATATCTGACAGTCCAGATAGTAAATATCTTGTGCTTTGGAAATCATCATTTACCTGGATATGATAGCAGACTACTTGCAAATTCCACAGGATCAGATGCATTGATTGCATTTACTTGGCTCACAGGAGTCAATCAGGTAATAGAAAAAAGGGGAAAACCTGCAGACGTTATCTGGACATCACAGAAGGCTGCAGCTTCCCATCCCTTTCAGTAAGTAGTTAGAATATAAATGTTGTGATTTTTTTATATAATTATTTTTTATCCTAAATAGCAAAGGAGTGGTTGTTCTCATTACTCTTATAAATCTCTAACCTTTACTGAAATCCTACTGTCTCCCTGCACACAACTCATTATTTGAAAAGGATAGATGTAACATGTTTGACTTTTTCAAGCAAAAATTAAAGACTTTTAATCCAGATGATGTGGACAACATTGTTGCTGCTGCCATTTATAGATTCAGAGATGAGTAGTACATCCAGCAGTGATGAGTGACAGCTAAAATGGCAGATTGTGTGACAGACTTCAAAGCAGAGAGGAATTCTCTGAATGTGATTCCCTTGATATTTTAGCACTTACAAGTCTGACTTTTATAAGTGTAATATGGCTGAGTGAAGGGCCAAGAAATTTATACATCAATATTTTTTTGTTGTGCTCATTTTAACCAGGACAGCACTAAACTTTGGCTCTCTTCCTCTCTTCCCAATTTCTGCTACCTTTTTATTCCTTTTCCTCTTCCTCCTTTTCTTTCTTCAGTCTAAGAGGAGGAAAAAAAAGGCAGGTGGAAAGCTGGAAAAGCAGAACCATCACGGAATATCTAGAATTTTATTGGAGTGGTACAGATACAACATCTCTGTATTTCAGACCTTAACCAGGTCATAACAGAAATGAAGCACCACATGCTAGTGCAGACCAGTCATGCAGTAGGAAATGCTACATCTTACATTTGAAATGTTGTGTCATGGCATGATTTCTTCCATTGCTTCTTCCATTTATGAGTCAAAGTAGTAGTTTCTAATTACAGAGTTAGAATGGATATAATAGGGCTTTCTCCTTCCCTCAAACTTTCACAGTACTCACATGGCAGTTCATATGGTTTAGTTTTAGGTAGTCCTGCAAGAAGCAGGGATTTGGACTTGATGATCCTCACTGGTCCGTTCCAACAGAGTCATTCTATGACTCTGTGATTCTGATTCCTATCACCACTGCTGCACTCTGCAATCACAATGGCTGACACCCAGCTGCAGGGCAAAGCTCAAAAAGTACCTGAGATTATTCCTAGCTATTCTATTATTCATGTATTATTCAGTGGTAAATTGACTGAAAAAATAGGTAAAACTAATTTGATAATTATAAGTTAATAAAACCTTGAAGCTGCTTACCCAGATGTCAGTAACCATAGATATACACTCTTTAAGTAGTTTAAATACACAGCACTGTTAATTGCTAATGCAAATTCATAAAGGAGAAAATGATGGTACAGTTATACAGAGAGAATACATGTTATCTTTTTTCTGCAGATAATTTTTATTTCCAGAAATCTATTAAGAAAGACCAATATTCTGCTGTGTAAAATCATTCTGGGGCCTCTTGTATATAGAGTTGACAGTTGAAAAACAAATATGCAAAGAGTTTTTGGACGGGCAAGGAAGACTAATTAGAGCCTTAATAAGATACAGAGTGAAGATTTTGAACAATATCAGAAAAATTGTACTGAACCCCTCCTGAGCCCTGGGGCACTGGCTAAAGCAGACACAAGACGGATGCAGAGCTCCCTCAATATAGTGTTGGTGCAGCTTCATGGCAGGGCTATGAGCTCTTGCTGCGATGTACCAGCAGTGAGAACTGACCTGCAGAAATGGCTATGGGGACAGTTGAGCAGGGGGATGTTTGTGAGATGAAGAGTAGCAATAGCTTTTATTATATTATTTCTCCAGGTGTCCCTGGGACTTGGATATAGTGACCTGGATTTGCAATATCTTGGTGGTTAAGGATCAGAGGCAAACATTTACTCTGTCATAAAAAGTGGAACTGGCATCTTTGCAGATATGAGTACAAATTCATGTAACTCTTCAATTCTCACCTAAGCTTTCTATGAGATTTCAGATAGGACCAGGGTGATATTACAAATCTAGTTGCTGGTCCTCTGTGCTTGAATGCATTTCACTGAGTTTACACACAGCAAAAAATTAAAGCGTTAGAAGAGAATGATAGACATAAAGTGAACTTCAAGGCCTGAATATTTGCTATTCTAATATTCATTAAAATGCAGTAATTATCTGATCGTATCTGGCACATTAGATTGCTTCAATCTTTAAATTCTACACAAATTTTTATACTGATTAATTAAAATAAAAGGAACTACTCTTCATAAGCCTTCCTTATTCTTAATCCTTTTTTCCCCTTACCTGAGTGCTTCTCTTTCAAGCAAAGGGCTATCATTTCTAGTGAATCAGACACCTCCCAAATGGGATGATCTCTTGAAAAATGTGACTTTGCAACAAAAAAAAAAGGAAAATGTTTCATGTCTCACTTTCATCTTCAGAATGGCAACCTTAATAAGTGAGCTCCTGAAAAGAAACACCTGCATCCTGAAATTAAGCATTCAAGGCATCACTGTGATAATCCAGTTCAGCTACAGTAGGATGTGTAAAGTAAAAAGCATCTTGTAAATAATATTTGATACCACTGCTGTAGGGTCTTCAGCTTGAGGGTTGGCTTTCCTTTGTCCATGTGCAGTTTTATGAAGTAGTTCTATACAAGGTTGTCTTTTGACCATAAGAATCTAAATAAAAGCTCATACTGTAGTTAGGAATTCCCAGGGTTACCACTGAAACTGGACTGGGTATTGTGCAAAACCAATATGAAACATTTTAGCCAAGATATTTATAATATTTATATATATATGTATGTGTGTATATATATAAATTTCTGTACATAATGATTCATTCAGGCTAATTAGTTCATAAATAAAGATCTGAGATTTTTGGTCTGTTTTGCCATGGGTAAAATGGGGATAACAATGTTTCTGTGTTATTTGTAAGGAGCATTTAGGTCTGCCATTGAGGAGTGCCTTGGAATTGTAACGTATTATTATTATTTTATAGAAATCTTGGCTATCATTGAAGTGTAGCCACCAAAGGTAAATATGGTGGGAAGATATTTTATGCCTACAGTCCTACTTAACAAAACCTTTCAGATAAGTGCATGTCATCCAAAGCAAGCCACTCATTTTCCCATGTTAAACCTCAAGGAAAAAACACATTGAAAAAGAAACTATCAGATCTGTGGAAGACATGTATATCAAAGGCTGCATGTAATTGCACATGCAGCACTTAAATATATTTTTTTTGTTTATGTCACAACCTGCTGGACAAATATCTGGTTTTAGTTTACATTGTTGCAAGTACTTAATAGGATAGCATAGATAAGATATTCTTCTTGGTCTTGGTAATTTAACATTTTTGCAAGGTATTTACACATTGTATATTTTTATGACATCAAAAATTACAATGGTTAAGTGAAAAATCTCCAAAATATAGGCATAATCTGTGCTCTAACACTTATATTAAATTCAGTATACTAGTTTCCCTTTCAAAAGTACTGTAGATATCTTTTTGATTATAGGTGAAGTGATACCTGGCAAATTTATATATCCATGTGGTTGAACAAGCTTTGTGAGCTTTAGTGAAAACAGATTACCTTACTATCTATGTGTGCGGTTCCTGGGTTGGTCTGCAATTTTGATATTTTGATAGTAGCCCATTTCCAATTCATTTACTCTTTGTTTCTGACTGATACACCGTAGGAATGTTACTGTTTACACTAGTATTTAGGACTTACATTGAAGAAATAATAATAGGTCTCTTTGCCAGTTGATAGAAACCAACTTAAGGAAATTGTGCCATATCTAAGCTTGAATTTTCTTTTTTTTTTTTTTTTTTAACTCAAAGCGTGTACTTGGTCTGTAGTCATTCAAGTGGAAAAGCATAAAATGATCATTTTATGTGAACAGTTTTAGGAGTCACCCATCAAAAAGATGGAGACAAGGGTCTACTTGGATTATAACACACTTTCACTTGTACTTTAATACAGTAAGGGTTGTATTAAAGTTGGCTCATAACACTTGGAAAGTAGTGAGAGGAAACCTCGTGTAAGTATTATTAATTCCCCTGAAATTTACACTATTTGCCAATATTGGCATTTGCTCCATTTATTTTTCAATTTAGAGATTAAACGTGAGAATGCCCAAATATACATAATTGAGAAGGTGAAGATAAAGATAATAGGATAATATGCAGCAGGAAAGAGGCCCAGGGTTGTGATGGGAGCATCAGGTAGCTTATTCCTTCTTTGTTTACACACGTCAATACATTCCTTTTCTAACAGTGCAACAAAGAAAAGTATCGGTAACCTTAAATTACTTTTGTGGTCTTTACAGAGTATCTCTCTAAAAGCAAAATAAATGGAATCTGCTGGGCAGCCAAAAGGAAAAGACCATCTCAACATATTTGCTCAAGACAAAATACACTAATCCAAACTCAGTCCTCTCTCTCATTGTTTCTATTGTCTGGCAGAAACCTTAGAGCCGCACTGAGAGTAAGCGGCTGGGCAGCTACCGGTGAAATGAGAGAAGATTGGGTATTTGGGAAGAAATAGGTTGTGTAGCCTGTGGAAAATGAGAATCTGGTCTTAGCTGCAGGAGATCCTCACTCCAATGTAGCCCAAGACTTTAAAGTCAATGGACTCGCTCTCAACTTATGCTGGGTAATCATGGGAAAATATTTGACTCAGACACTGAGGGATAAAAGTTGGATGAGGTGTAGCTGGTTTATAGCAACACAACTTGATAGCAGCAGTGGAGGCTGGCAAGCACTGTCTTTTTCTTTCCAATTAAGAAGGATGCTGTTGTCTTTGTCACCTCTGTTTAGAGCATTGCACTAATAGTCAGACTTGTCTTAATGGTGTCCTGTGTTAAATGTTAAAAAAAAAAAACCCAAAACCCAACATCAACAACAAAAAACCCAAGCAAAACAAAATAACCCCAGCTTATGTTTCTGAATGGATGAACTAGATTTCAAATAATTTTCATAGGTCTATTGTTCATGTGGCTCACTGGCTTTAACTGAAGTAGTCTTGATTCAGCTGACATCTACAATGTTAACAGCCACTATCTTCTTTAATCAATTATCATAAAGTTATATTTTTTAAATTAAAATAAGTATATAATCCACTTCCAAAACTTTTACTTTTAACATCTGTATAAATAATACATAATACTGCAGAAAGGCTAGTTTTCCTTTTCTTTCCCTGTCCTATTACTTCTGAGGCTACTAAACTTGCATTTCTGGAAGTCAGTGAGTGATAGGTTGTCTTTTCGTAGATTTTTCAGAGAAATTACACTGGTGATGATCAAAGAGCCAAGTCCTTGATGCGATTGCCCTGACTAAGCAGGTTTCTAACACATTTTCTGCAGAGATGTTTGGGTCCCACCATTGTTGGCTGGTTTGTAACATCATTGTTATTAAAATCAGTGTTTTCAAACTTTCAATATTTGTAGACCCTCAAGAATTTTCCAAGTGAGGATGAAACCCTTTTATAAAGAGTTTAACCTACTGGAAATACATTTGCTCTTTTGAATTGCCTCTTGTGTGAACCACATCTGGAAAACCACTGCGTGGACCTCTCAGCAGGTCATTTCAGGCAAGTGCTGTGGTAGCTGAAGAGCAGCAGGCATACTTGTTTTATAAAAGTCCTTTCAAAATTTACTGCTTCACACTTATATATGACCAACTGAGAATAAAAGTAGGAAAATATAACCTGATTTATATGACTGCATGAAGTGCAAGCAGCAAGGTTCAGTAAAGGCAAACATGTTATTGGGCTGCTCAAGCTTACAAGAGCAAATAATTGATTAATAGTAGTTGGAAAAAATGCCTAGAGCTTCCACATCTGCTTTTCTTCTCATTCTCCTATCTTCAAGTCCATCTCGCATGTGTATGTCTTTTTCTCCTTGTGCTGAAGAAACTAGTTAAATCTTTCTAGAGTCTTATAAAACCTTAATGTTTTAATTTCTTGCTATCTACACTAAAGTCATGAATCACAGAGGCAGCAGTGTTGTATGACTGCTGTGTTGTCAGCAACATGCACCTACAAAGTGTGGAAGCTTACTTACTGACAAGATGGGATAAATGCACACAGCAATATGTGAACACAGCCATATGAGTTTCATCATCCACACAGGGCCAAGATGAAGACCATCCATTAACTTTTTCCTCCATTACTGAATGGCCAGTCCAGATCTGGGTAGAAGTGACAAACTGACTTGTCCTAGGATCTTCCCTTGGAGCAAGCATGTTGTTGGCATGACCCAGGAAGAACTGGACGTGTTCCTGTCTGTGTGCAATGTGATTTAGGCTTATCCAAGCAGGGTAGTGTTTGGTGACAACAAGATTTTTTTTTCTTATTTACTTAAAAGGCCATCAGCTAAACTCAGCTGTGACACCTGTGGACTTCATGTATGACAACCATAACAAAAATTCCAAATAATCACTAGTATAATGCCTCAATAGTCTGCACAGACCACGTTTGCTGTGATCTCACTACACCCTCGACAAAAAATTCAGCTGAGAGACAGAAACAAAGATCGTACTTGAAAATCAAAAGGCAAGTGACCTTTTCATTGCTCTGATTCTTTACTTAAAGGTGAAACCATTACTAAATGGTATTTAGAGGTGTGGATGAATGTTCGTGACAGTCAGCTGACAGATCAGGAAAGTACAATTTACTTTACAAAATCAAAAATTTGTTGAGAACTAGTGTACAGTGATAAGGACTAGTCCATACAACTAAAAGTAGTGCAGTAAAACAGTCCAGCCAGAGCTCAATAAAATAAAGATGAGCGGAGCTGCAGCTACTCATTTTTTGCTAGAGGCTTCTGGGCTTCAGAAATAGAACCTCATCTAGTAAAAAAATCAACTTTGTTCTGCATGAATTTTAGATTAAATTTAATAAATTAATAGAGTTTCTTTCTTTTTTTTTTTTCTAAGGAGCAACTGAGTGGAATTTTATATGGAGTCCCCAAGCTACCTTTTTAATCCTGTAGAAATAGAGAAAATAAGTAGATATGAGCTTCTTTTAATTGTTAACTAACACTTTTAAAAGCATAAAAATGACTGCATGTGAGGTATTTAATCTCTTCCAAAGAAAGCATGTAATTTCTTATCCTAAGGCTCAATATACTTGGACTGGTCAGTTCTGGAAGCAGCCAGAGAAGAAGGTTGCATAGTTACAATAATTGCTTTTTGCTGCAATCGGTAACCGAAGATGGTAGCTGAGTATCTTTAACTTTTCGTTTAAAGTGAAGATGAAACTATTTCTGAAACCATAGGCACATCTCATATTCTTTCTCTAATCTGAACAATACATTTCAGCGCTGTCTCCTGATTTTAGAACTGTTTCTTTGAACTCCATTACGAGAAAGACAGAAAGTGCTGCCTGTGCAGGGATAATGGCTCCTTGGGATAGAGAGAGCCATTGCCAGCAGGGATGAGGAACATGTTTGATTTCTTTTCTCTCATCCTTCATGTGTGGGATGCCCCATGATAACCTTTCCGATTCCTTCCCAAAGCCACCTTTATCTGTGATTTCCCAGCTGGTGGCCTTCTCCAACCCACCACGAGGACAGTCATGCCCATGTCCTTCCTGATCCCCTCCTCAGCTCTCAGTCTATCAAATCTGGAGTCTTGACAAGGCAAGAGCAGGGTTTCTATGTAGAAAAGTGTTTGTTCCAAGGCTGGACTGGAAACGGTGGAGCTCAGAGATTAAATCACAGCAAGGTCAAATGCTTTTGCTCCAGGTGAGCTTCTGGAGACTCTCTCCTGCACCATGCAACTTAATGTCAGTCTTGGGACTCAGGTGTCTGATGTGATTGTGATAACATTACAACACAACCACTTCCCGGTATGGTTGTGACTATCATTTCTATCTGCAGAACTGAGATTTTTTTTTTTTTTAGAGTGTTACATGAGATTTGTGTTTTTTTCTCTAAACTGAAGCTATTTATGGTCTATTGTATACTTCTTGGCATGTCTATTTCTTGGCATGACATCACATGAAAATACCACAGAGGCTCAGGAAAAAAAAAAATCAACCTGCTCTTACTTCAAAGATATGTGAAGCTTCTTACTTCCCTTTGACTGGATAATTCTGATTTGGGTACAAGATAGCCCTCATCATGAGGATTACGTAAAAAGCTCCTTTACAATGGGTTTTCAGTTTTGGAAGGAAACACAGAGGCTAGGTCTGTAATAGTTGTGAAGAGGTCCATGCAGAAAGATAGATGCTTTCAATTCAGTTGCTCTGAATTTTTCATATTCTCCTTGCACTGCTTCAGGTGCATGTATGGGAGATATTTTTCCCACTGGAGTTTTGGTGCCAATGTGATAAGAATGTGAGGACTGATCATATTCACTTTCCTCATAATTTATTTATAACCACTTAATTAAGTTATTATGAAGTCATCTTTTTTTTTCTTATTGGCAGTGAAGATGCAATTAATTTTCCTAGCCTTTCCTTTATAACCAGGATCTCTGACAAACTGTTTCTCTGCTAAAACTGCTCTTTTTCAAAAGACATTATATTATCCACAAGATATTCTATGATGACCAATTCAAAACTTACCCTAGGTAAAGTTGCACTGGTAATAAAGCTTCCTTTTTTTTTGATTTATATTCAATTCCTCTGGCACTATATCCAAACAACCTGCTGTATTTCTTTGCTGTTTCTGTTATGTGTTACAAGGCGAAGTAATCTTTTGTTTTCACTTTTCTTTCTTGTGTGTCTCTTACCTGTTCTAAATTTCCCTTCAAGACTTTTTCTCCCAGGACCTTTTCCTTTAATTACTGCCTCTTATTGGTCCACTAGTCAAAAAGTACACGGTGAAGCCTCTGGCAGAAGGCTGGCATCTCCATTGCCAACAAAATGCTATCTTGGGAATGAGAGAAACCACATACCGACTGTGCACAGCAGTGTCGGTTTTGCTTCTCTGGACTCACCAGCTCACATGGCAAAACATCATCTAGTTGCTAAAGAGGAACAAAAAGGAACATCTGAGTTCTTAAGAAAAAGAAACAATAGGAGAGTTGACATGTTACATATTTTAATGCCTCATTTATTCTGAATAGCGCTTCTCAGTTGTTGTCAAGGAAGACTTTCGGGTTTTAGGGCTAATATTTAAGGGTTTTCTCTTTTCCATTACACTATATTTATCTAAAAGGAAAGACTTCCCTCTGGATTTTCTAGATCTTCTCTGTTCATTTACTCTCTCTTACATCATTCCCTTCTAAACAAATGTGACTTCTATTTTAATAACTTGCCCCATCTGGGGTCAGATTAAGTCATTCATCAGCTTACATTCTGTTTGGCAAAACCACCACACTTCTTAAAATATTTGTTTAATACTACAGTGAGAGAAGGTTCATAATCTTCAGACCTCGGTGGTGAAATATTAATAATAGAAATCACTCTGTAAGAGGTGAAAGCTCTTTTAGCTCAGCAAGGTCTCACAAGAACATCAGAAATTATAAAGAAATTTGGATGCTCCAGAACCAACAAAAATCAGCAACCAGCAGAGACCTTTTGTCTTGCAAAGCATTCAGTATTCATCCACCTACAAGAAAATAGAGTAACAAAAGTGTTTGAAACTTTAAAGTATATAGGACATAAAGCCATTTCTTATTTCCTCATTTCAAAATTATATCTGTGTTGGAAAGCTATGGTAAAACACCCCAGACTGACTATCTAAATTCCATGCACCTGTATTACTTAATTTCATGTAATTCCAGTCTGTGTGTATGTATTTATTTTTCCCACAATCTCTTTTTTATTTTCTCCTCAATCTTGAGTTGTCATAAATAGATTTTTACCTCTGCACATCTTATGGATGTTAAATCCCTAAAGGTGATGGGACCATAACTTAGCACTTGACTTTAGAAGTATGATTGTGCTTAAAACTAATCTTGATAAATCACTCTTTTCATTGAGAAGATACAAATATTTAATGAAAAATCACTTAATACAAATATTTAACACTCTAAAATACTAGAAATCAGGTGTTGATTATAAAGCAAATTTCTAAATCTTTTAGTATGGATGTGTTTGCACTGACTTTCTACAAAATGTATTTGTCAGTAATACAATTTTTCTGAACAGTTTTACAGTTTACAGGAAGGCACTTCAGAACTGCACATAGGAATGTTGAGCTCCTCTGTGCGGTGGAGTAACTCCCTGCACTTGGTTAAGCTACTTCTGCTTCATGGTCTCATCCTGGATGCTCAGCGCTTACCCAAGCACTGCATCGCTTTTGGTGTAGAGTGACATTGCCTCCAAAGCCACCAGCATGATTTTGGTGGAGGTGTAAGCTGGCTGGCATGTTCACAGCATCTGGTGAAGGTTTGAGGGTTCTTCACTGGTTTCAACTTCAAGTCTCTACATGGGTCAAAATTTTAACTCCACACCTGCCTGGTCTGCTGGGCTCCCAGAGCACAGGGCAAATGTGCCATCCAAACACCCCTGTGACATGCTGCCAGCTGACCAGAAGCTGGCACCATCCTTCTGGTTACCTGTGTGGTGATGGACCATCATTTAGGGAGATACACCCAAAAAGTTAGTTGTGATTTCAGCAGAGAGGAAAGACACGGAAAGGTTGCCTTACAAGTCACTTTGTGGTTTGCAGACGGATTGCCTTAATGGCAGTCTCATTAAAAGTTCTTGCTGTGAAATGCTGTTTTCTTTCTCTTTTGGAATTCTCTGCATTAATAATTAGTAGCTCCTTTTGGAAGTTGTTTATAGAAAGTATTGCTCCTGTGTCACTTCATGCTAGACAAGACAGAAAGCAAGCACCATACAGATGCATGCACAGAGCAGATCTGTTTAACATTCTGCTACGAACTACAAGCTGTCTTTTTACAGGCAAGGAAAACCCAGAAAACCCCCTCCTCCACCCAAAATGCCCATGCTGTTCTAGCAGCAAAGTGAGTGACACTGGCCACACTTAAATAGGGGAAGGTAAATCTCCTCCCAAGGCTTTCAGTGGCTTGCCTGATGTGTGGGAAAAGCTTTCAGTCCTCTCTCCGTTCTGCAAATGTATAGAAGGCTTCATTTTCCAGTGCTGTCAGTCTGGCTTCTTTCTTTAAGTGCGTATATGCATGTTCAAATTAAAAACATGGCATTTAATTCATTAAACTCACATCAGGAAAAACACACAGAAAGCAAAAAGCAGTTAAGCCCCTGGGAAGGGAAGGAAGGAGTGGCAGAGTGTGTGGTGCTGGCAGCAGCCTGGATTGGGGCTGCCAGACAATGGTATTGGGGAAGTTTAATTTTAGATAGCGGGAGCAAAACACTGAATCACTTGGGGAAATAGGGACTGAAGAAGGAATAAGGCCTGGAGGAACAGCTGCATTGAGCAAGGCTAGCAATAAGAGGAGGAGGAGGGGTACACAGGCCCACGTGTGTCATTGCCAAGCAATCTGAAAAGGACTCCAACATTAGCAGAATGGGTTGTTGGGGTTTTTTTTCCCTCTCTATAGTATATCAAAAAGACAGCTGCAATGCAATCTGCTGTTTGTGTAGGGAAGGTGTTAGTGATGAGCAGGACAATAAGCTCTCAGAAATCGTTGCTGGTGGAAGCAGTGATCACCAAGCAGGGCTGATGGGGCCAGCAGCAGGGCAGGGGCTCTGCTCCCTCACCTCACAGCATCTTCACAGTGTCCTCCCTGGTGGAAACAGGGTGGAAACAGGCATCTTAACAGCCTTTCAAAAGGCTGTTATTTGTCCCTTGGAAAACAAGGCATTAATCCTAACTCCTGTCTTCCAGACAGAGCATGATATATCTACAGCATTGGATAAGGCTTGTAAACACAAATATAACAAAAAGCCCCAGTGAAGCTGATATGCTCTACGTCTTTGCTACTGCTCCTATCCCTCTGCAAGCCTGTCCTAGTTATTCTTCTCTTCTTTTTCCCTAGGAAACAAATGCTTTTAGTTCAGTCCTGTAAGAGGCAAAGATGCTTCCAGAGCAGCAAGCTCTGTGCCTCCTCATAGACAGAGTCATATAGAACAGAGAAGAAAGAGTTTCATAATAATAAGTAATTATAATTATAATTAGCACATATTTAGTGCTTTACATTTTCAAAGTACTGTACAAATATTAGCTAATGAATATTTGGTAAGCAAACAGATTTCAAGCTTCTAGAAGGATTATTATGAACTATGAGGAAAATATTTTACAATATGTGGCTGACTTTTTCTCACTCCTACATTTACTAGGTTATTAGGCTTTGCTACACATGTAACTTAATCATAGTGAGCCATTTTGTATTTATTACTCTTATAGTATTTAAACACCAATGCCTTTAATTAGAATTTAAGGATTTGGGGGGTGTAGAAATAAGCTTTTTAAAGAATTTTTAAAAGAAAGCACTGTGTGATCAATGTGGGCAAACATTTTGTCCCCAATTTTTACGACCAGCCTTAGGTTTGGACTCTGAGACTTAATGAACACACTAATCCTCCCTAGCTATGCTCATGTTCCTACATAGACTAACCCACTTTCACTCATATCTAAATGTTTTGCCTGAGGCTGAGCTAAGGCTTTCTGATCTATGCCACATTTGGCAACTTTGGAGATTCCCCCTGGACATGGATGCTGAGCAGTCATTTACAACAAGAAGTTTGGTTAGAGGGACCATCCTATGGTCAGTCTTCTGTGCTTCCCACTGGAAAGCTGCAAAAAGTGGAATGGGCATATTCAGAACAGATATTTGCAGTTATTTTCCTAGAGATGAGGTTGTGCACATCATTCTAGGTAATAGAAACCCAGTTAATACCATCACGGACACAACCTTGTAGTAAACATATAGCTGAAACTGCAGAGGTGGTATAATTGCTGATATGAGCTGCTGTCTCCTCCAGGAGCTGAGGTTAGCATTGCTCCTTTGCAGGAATCCTACCAGCTGAATTAAGCCAGAAGAATGTTCCTTTCCTTCTCAGCCATCTGAGTGAGACACCAAATATTGGGTCAGATATTTATCTTTTATCATGGGTGGAATTGTTTGTGCTTCATAGTATTGATAACGAGAGCAAAAGCAGATGCACAGACATAGTGACTGTGCCTGAACCTTTCAGAAGATCTAATAACTCTTTGAAGTTCAGCCACCCAAGTGATCACAAAGCCAAAACCCTCAGATTTAAAAATTCTGATGTATATAGTCAAGCTCTTCTAATGAGCTTTTCTTGATGGCTGTAATTGGTCTCTTCTTTCCTTGTTGTTGTCCTTGACTTTGAAGTTTTGATTCATTACCTTGTGCAAATTCTCCTCCACACCATGACAAACAATTTCATACCAATGATTCCTCTGTTTCATTTGTATCCAAGTTGCCTTCTTTAAGCTATCACACTCTTATCTCTTCATAATCAATTTTCTACTCTCTAAATATCCACAATTTTGGCATCTATATAGCAAGCTTTCTTTACATGAAGTGATTAAAGTATTCAGCTTGCTCTCTTTCTTCCTTCACCTTGTCTGATTCAGTTTGTGCTTTGAGCAGTAGCTGGGCAGTGTATATATCTTGCTGCTTAAATTCTGCAGATTATGTGTGATCTCTATATTAGTTTCTCTTCCAATTGCCTCTGCTTCACTATCCCTGCACAATATGCACTCAGCATCTGCTTCTGCCGTTGCCTCTGAAAGCAGAAGTGATTTCTCCTGCCAATTTTCCACTTTCCAAAAAGAAACTGTTCTTTCAAGGCTTGATCTTGTTGTGTGCTTTAAAGTCAGTAATAATATAGTATATGCGACAAGTTACCGAACTGGGGATAAAACAAGAAACATAGATAGAGCAGCCAAAATATTTAATAACAAACTCTAATATGCACTCTGCTTGACGGGCCGAGGGAAATACCACTTTTCTTGAAATGTCACTAGGCTCTACCAAGAGGCAATCCAGACCTCAGGAACTCAGGCCAGACAAAGGGGTATTGGATGTGGAGCCAGGCACAGGGACAGATCTGTTTTTCTGACTCTTTTTAAATAGTTATTTTTGGTTTAGCAGAAGTTTAGTTATTTCCAATCACCAGTGCACAGAAAGTAATTTTCCCACGTATTTTTGATAGGAAATTTGTCCTATGTTGCAGGGATGTTTTGATATTTTGGAAAGTTCACTTCAATTTCATGTATCTCTTCTTCCCATATCACAGTTTGACATCTATTTAGAGTGTAAACCTTTCAGGCTCGGACAGCCTCTCACTTATCGGGGGAAAAATAAAGATTACATTGTTATTTATGTTATCTGGTAACAATATGTAAAGACAATGCACATGTAGGATGGAAACTGATTTTCTCTCTGCCTAGATTTTACATTTAAGGTTTTCCTAATAGGAAAGTAAGTTTGTTCAGTGGCTGGCATAGTGAATCCCCAGTTTGATGTAAAGGTTTTCAGACTCTACATTCATACAAATAATCTGTCATAAACAGCTGCTGCACTTAATTTTAGATAGGGATAGAGCTGAACAGGAAAAAATGCAACTAACCAAAAATCAAAGTGAAAAATCAAACTAAATGGTGCTTTGGGTTTTGTCATTGCTGTTGTTTTAACATATTGACTGATATTTTTCCATTACTGTCATTTCTCCTACACTGTTTTGGATGTCATCTATGTCCATGTAATGTAAAAAGGTAATCCAAAATTAAGGAAGGGGTGATCTTTACTGTATCTCCAGTTAATTGAAAATTTACAGCATCATAAATGCTTAATCAAAAGTGAGTTTTCTGCCTTACTTTTGGAGGTCCATGTAGTTTTGACGAGGTTTGTAAGTCCCCAGCTCCAGAGAATGTAATGTCTACATCTTTGCTACCCCACCCACCACAACTGGCAGTGCATGATGACAGTTTGGCGCGTTATCCCTTAGACAAGGCAACAAAAAAATATGTGTTCAAAGGTTTAAGCTTGCAAATAGAGGAAGAAAGAGTCATACATGGGAAACAGATCTGATTCCTTCTGTGAAAAGTCAAGTTCAGCCTTTAGCCTTTAAAAATCTTACAAAAAGGCAAACCTGATTCTTATACCTGCTGAAAACGTACTAAACTGTTTAGATGGTAGGTATCATCAGGCTGCTTCTCAGCAGGGAGCTCTGATTCATCAGCATCAGGGTTTCCCCAAAGCTTTCTGCCTGCATCTTCTACTTAGCTTGGCAGGGACATTGTCAGAGAATAAAAGACTTCTTCCTTATGTCAAAGGGCTGGTATTCATCAAAATGATAATACTTTTTACCCAGAGCACCTTTTAGATGAGGTTCACGAAGCCCGTAAAGAAGATGATGATAAAGAGAAAAATGTTGCAGGATTTTTTATTATATTTTTGGCACTAAAACTGATACTACATGAAATGAAAGATTTTTCTTTTGTAAGTTTCCTTTGGTTTTTACTTTATAAATATTCCTTGGTTAAGTCAGTGAACTGGTTTTCACATAAAGCATAATCCAAAGCCTGTTAAGGTCAACAGAAAGCTTCTTATTAATTTCAGCAGGCTTTGGATCGAGCTCCAAGTGCAAAACTGCTCACTGAATCAAACAATAAGTTTTTGTATCGCAAAAGCAAGATTCACACCTTGCAGGATCAAGTACTTCATGATGAGGATAGTCTAAAATCCAGTAAATCTTCTGGGAATCTTTCCACTGATTGTTATGGGCTTAGGATCAAGGATGTTGTATCCAGTCTGCACAGTCGAGGGTGTTCTCTGACCAGTGCTGGGCACATCGTGCTTTCACCTTCAGGGGAAGTGGAAAACTGAAGAGGGGGCTTTCTAACCCTCCAGACTCAGCTGATTTATTATAGGAAGAACTGAGAATACAGCAGTTCAGCCACAGCTTGTTATACCCCTACAAATCCCCTCTAGATCCCCAAACCTAACACTAGCCATCTTTACCACTGATACGCAGGATTTCTTCATTGAGGCACGGAGTGTCTAGGTGGCTGTGGTATGATTACATGATCATTTTTCACAGTTTCTCCCCTAATTTCCTTTTCTTCCTTTGCTTTATAACCTAATGATACTGCCTTCTTCAGTTTCTCCTTCCATTTGTTAGTTCCTGCCTCCTGTTTCCATACAGCTGTTAACCCAAATCCTGCCTCACACCTCACCTCAGCTGCAGCCACAGCTGAAAAAGGTCCCTCCAAAAATCAAGGCAGGCTTGTCACGCTCTCACTTCAGTTGTTGTTGGGGTTCAGAGTATATTCAGGTTAAAATATGGAACTAAACTAAGCTATAGTTTGAGAGAATAAAATGAGTTTGAAAGGTCTATTTGTCTCTTGTCAGAGAAGAAATCCCCTCTCATTAACTTCACAAGTATCAGAAGAAGATAAAGCAGCAGTGAGTTTTCCACACAGTCCATTGACAGAGCAGCCTCTTAAGTAACTTTATATCCCCAAATATGCTTTAATATCTAATTTGACTGTAAAAGCTAAATTATCTGAATGCTGAAAAGTGATCAATAACTCCATTGGTTCATTCATGGAATTTTTATTTTCATTTTTTAAATTGCAATCTAAAAAAAAAAAAATCAGCATAAAAATAGCTATATGATTAATCTGACATTTTTATGATAGCATCCATTTCCACCAAAACAATCTTCTCTTTTGGAAGGGGTTTTAATGAATAATGTGAAGATAACATGGAAGCATATTTAAGTTCTCCAATGAAAATTAAGTTTTTAAGATTTTACTTTTTTTAAATGTTTCCAAACACCTTCTCTCAAATGGGGAATTTTATTTGGTGTTGATATTTTAATGACTCTCTTATCATTATGATGGCTTTTATTCTCTGTGAATAATTGCTTTCCTTCTTTCATGGTTTTCCAGAAAGACTTTAAATCCAAACCACATTATGAGACACAGATTACTATTCATTACCAACATACACCAGTTCGTTCTAACTGTGTCATAGGAACAGAATCAACACAAAGTTAAAGAAATATAATTTATGCATTATCAATCTTGATACTACCTAGAAAGAGTTAAAAAGATGCCTACCATCAGCCTCAGATTATAGAGCTCTGATTCAGTTTTAAACTGCCAATTATTCTGAAAACTTCTTCTAAACACCTTTCTTTACAGAAGTATTATCCTTTCAATCATCCAATTGAAAACCAATTACTTAACATCTGAGCTTTGGAGTGGCAATGTTTGTGTGACAATTAAGGTAAAAACAGAAGCCTTGAGCAAAACCAGATTTTGTTGTGTATCTGTCAAATAGTTAAAATTCATAGGGTTAAAAAAAAAAAAGACAAAAATAGTACAGTAATCAAAATCTTAGAGAAAGAGTGCATTTGATCAAAAAACCCCACCTCATTCATTTTCAGCACTTCCTGTAATATTCCTTCATCCCCTTCTATTCCCTTGCTTTGATTTTTAAAAAAACAAACCTCTGAGCATTTTAAGTAGTGGCCTGTGTTACTCGAATATTTAATTAGTTATCTTATGAAAACAGAGAGTGTTAATGGTCTCTTACTTTCTTTAAAAACATTGGAAAGAACTCATGATAATCTTACATACATCTCATGATTCATTGCAAATACTGGGACAGGGTCATTCATGACCACAGAGTTGATATCAGGTGAAATAAGGGTCAGGATGGCTTGAGTTATGAAGACTATCAGTTTGATAAAAACTTACCAACCCACCATTCAGAGTTTTGAACACCACTCAGAGTCAGTAATGCCATCAAAAAGAGTAGCTGAAGTGTAAATTAAACATATCTCTCAGAAACTGCATCTCTGCTTATTTTTAGAGTACATTACGCAGACAGTGATTTAAATATAACTGAGATGTAATTAAAAAATTAAATACAACCCAGCTGAAGAAATTATTGAGGAATTATTTGCCTTTAGGTTCTCCTCCTCTTGGAGAAGGGAGGTTGCCACAGGTTTGCTCTCTGTATCACCAGATGTTTCCACTCCAAAAAGCCACGCTGTCAGTGCTGACGCTATTTCAGCAGCTATTGCACAGGTCCTACTGACCTGGTATGGGTTCTCCTTTTATCTTCTTCCACTGTCTGGAAGCAGCCACCAGAGATGGTATAAACAATTTTGGATTTGACAGTGCTGGTTGATATACACAGCAAGACACAGCAGTGCTTAGACCAAACTGTTGACCTGTTCTGGTGAGTGGTCTTGAATTTTTCAACAGGGAGCAAAGAACGGCTGGTGGCAAAGTTGCCCTGAAGGTCGCAGGTTCCTGAGACCAGGAGATGTAGAGCGGGAGGTGACTGTAGCTGCATCCAAGCACACAGATCTGGGGTCACCTGTCTGAGAACGTGCTGGAGGATACAAGATTTTCATACAACAATCTGGTCAGGTGTATTCTGGGCTAATTTAGGGAAAAGAACTGGAGAGATGCTTGTTGAGCTCAATCATTCACACTTTGCAGTGGCAAGCATGCAGATATTGTTCCAGAAAGGTCTAGTCTCTAAAAAAACAGAGATTTATAGGAAAGCTTTGAGAAAGCTGGGAAAAAGTGACTTGCAGAAAAAACAAGATCTTCCATTATCCTTTAATGGTAAAGGTGCTCATCTATCAGCATCAGATGAGAGAAAGCTTATGGAAAATCTCTGCCACTTGCTTAGTACCACACTGGAGAGGGTATGGGCAGCTGGGTTTAGTCCCCTCCATTAGTCAAGAACAGCAACAGAAGGAATTACTAGGTGATTTGAGTAACTTATCACCCACTGTGTTCCCAGATAAACTAAAATGTTTGCAGTCCCACAGAGTCCGATGCTTTGCATCAACTTGTTCCTCCTTGCATGGCCAAGATAATGAGATCTTGGACCTTCGAAATGAACTGAGATTTCAATGAAAGTTTAGAGGGCAACAAAATGCTTTCATGGGCAAATGCCTAATTTGCATTTTCTAAATTCAACTTTTAGCCTTGGGATATCTGTTCTCTACAGGTTTAAGACACAAAGAAAAACAGGAGGTCACTGAATGCCGAGATGTACAGAATGGTCAATTATCTGACTATGAATCACACTTCTGGTGTATGTACAAGCACTGGAATCATGCTTCCCTGGACTCACTTTAAGTGTAATTCTCCATTAAGCTGGTAGTTATGTTTTTAAGACTCATCCCCACTGTAACTAGGACTCAATACTTACCCGCTGTATTCTAAATGGCACAACCTTCAAGTGATAATATTACGAAAACTGATTTAAATGTCTATTAGATTAAACTTCCTTAAATATAGAGCTGTTTACTTTTAATTAGCTATCTCTGTATGCTTACCCATATTTACAAAGGCACAGAGTACAGTGTCTGCTAAGGTTTTGAAAAATGTCATGAAAACAAAGAATAAAAGACATAATTACTCACACTAAAGATGGATCTCTACCCCAGCCAGTTTTCCAGGGCACAGCCTCATCTTCTGCCCATGAGGTCCCCATGCTCACCCAGACTCTCTGCCTGCCCTCCCCTTGGTGTGGGGAAGGACTCTGCTCAGCGTGCTTTCTCAATATGTGGCTTTCAAGGGAATATGTGCTTATTAGCAGAAGTAATAAGTTCTACACCTTGTTCGTCCTTCCTGGAGGTAGAAAAATTGTTTCAGAGTGAATGGTGGA
Source organism: Strix uralensis (assembly GCF_047716275.1). Classification (NCBI taxonomy): domain Eukaryota; kingdom Metazoa; phylum Chordata; class Aves; order Strigiformes; family Strigidae; genus Strix; species Strix uralensis. The sequence continues at coordinate 11,472,552 of NC_133981.1, forward strand.
CAATAATAAAGAACACTAAACCAGAATATTGAGTGTGCAACACTATCTTCCTTAAAAAATAACTGGGGACTACAGGGGTTGGAGAACATAAAGCTAGTCTGAAGCTTATCCTACAGACTTTGGCATCTAGAGGGAAAAAGCCTGTTATAGCTTTATCTAGATGATCATCTTGATAGTTATGCTTCCTATAACACAGCAAGGTAAGGCCTTGCAAAACTTAAGATTGCTAAAAGATCAGCAGCAAGAGAGGACTTAATTTCTCAGTGAGGTAGATATCTGCATTTCCCCTGCTTTTAAGTAACTCAGGCCAACCAAATTATCTGCTCTGTCATATATAGCATCTCTGTCTCTGTGTGGAGATATTCACACTGACTGTGCACAAAAATATTTTAAAATATATTTTTCTAATAATTTTATTTAATATAATTTAAAGTCAAATATATTTATTACTTCACTCACCCCAGTTGGTGACTGAAACTTCTCCTGCAGTTTTGTTCTTCTGACTTTCCTACTTCCTCTCCCAAGCCAGCCTGCCACTGGGTAGCCACTGGAAATCACAAAATAAAGTGAAATGCGGTGCTGCTGTTTGGGGAAGCAAGCATAAAAGCGTTACAAAAACGGCAGCCTGGTGCCTCAGTGGATGAATGCTGGCATTTGGCACTTTGTAATAGGTTAGGAGCCTCAAAATTTATTGTAAACTTAATGCAGTTTTACAGCCTATCTTCAAAACATTTACACAGACAGTAAAAGATGATGGATATTTTCAGAGCATTCCTCTTCCCCAGCAGTTTCCCTTGCAGTAACACTGCACAAGCAGCACTGATTTGAAATATATTATTGATGTATCTTTGAAGATCTATTATATGATACCTCATGTTTATTGCTATTATGCAACTGGCTTCTAAGTGTCCTCTTCTATACGAGACAGAGCGAAGATACAATCAGTATTATTATTATTTGTATTGCAGTGATAGAGGCAGTAACCCAGCAGGGCACCATTGATTTAGATACTGTACAAAAACACAGGATGACAGAGTAGCTGCTCTTTACATTTTATGTTTTAAATAAACCAGGAAAACAAGGCCAGAAAGTGATACAGTGTATAAACAATCAACAGAAAGTGAAGTGCACAGGAGATAGATGTGTGTTTGCACCTGTAAAGTTAATGAGATCCATACTTTGCATTTAATGGTAGTCTCTCAGTTGACTCCTCCATGATGAAAAGTTGGAGAGGTGAATGAAGAGCTAGATAATTAGATGCCAACACAGAGATCCTGATTGGGAAGGTGGGCAGAGTTACGGGGAGGTCAACTCTTTTATTGCTATTGGATCTTGAATGTTTTGCTATACTATGTCTTTAATCTCTCTTCATACACAATGTGTTTTATGGATTATGTGGCTCACACATCGTTTTCTTTGCATGCACACTCTGGCCTTATTCTCACCAACGCTGCTAACATATCTAAAGCTAAGAACTGGATCAAACTTACAGTGAAAAGCACAATAGATTTTCTGTTAGTGTTGATTTAAACAGAGGTCTGGGATGTTTCTATAGCTAAGATGAACCATGAGCACAACATTACCTTAGCAGGGAATGTCCCGCTGGACAACGTTTGCTAGTAAAAGATAACGACATAGTGTAAACCTAACAGTATCTTCTAATCAGAAAATGAGTTGGCAAGAGCAGTAAGCAGGAGAATGACCTGAAATGTTTAAAGAGAGCAGCTGGAGCAGAGGCCATTGGCTTTGAATCGGATAAACACTAAATTCTTTTTTAGCAAAGAAGCTCCACAGGAGGGAATCAGTGGTTTTGTAATGCCAACAGATACAATGTCTTATATGAACCGCCCTGATTTTATTATTCATTCAGAAGAGTTCTGCATGCCCCCAAACCCTAACTATGCTTTTCAGGTCTTGTCAATTTGCTCAGTAGTTCTCAATTCAGGTTATTTCCAACACTTACCACAGGTCCAATAGTAGCTTTCAGCACCCTGAAGTGTTAGAGGAGGAAATGTTCACTCTAGCAATTAAGCAGTAGCTCAACCTATAAGAAGCTCTGTGCTGTAAATTAGACAAATTCCTAAAATAATAAAAGCAGTTCTGTGTCTTGTCTACAGCTGTAGTGCTGCAAATATGTGTTTAGCATAGGACATACTCAGCTCTCATGGGGAGCTATGTTCAGCATGGAAATACATGTATTATCCTATTATATTGGGAATATATGTTGTGTTTATGTGTAGAAATAAAATGTCTATTTTTCCAATACTTTGTATAGTCCACATTAAGACTTCTTGGAGCTCTTTCTTGGGCTTTCTACATAAGCCACCCTTTCTATTTGCTTTATGTTTCTGATTTTTTTTAGCATTACAATGCATGGCCTTTAATAATCATAGAAATCCCAAAATGCAGCTGCAGCCATTAGGTTCTCAGGCATAGATTAATCACACCTATATATAACCTGGGTGTGAAGCAGGAAAGTACAGATCTTATGATGCTCTGTGTGACAATTAAAAAGCCCTTAATTTTGAGATTCCTTCTTTTATTACATTCCATACATTTCTTCACTTCTTTAGGACCAATACCAAACACCTGCAATCTCTGAGTATTTTTATTCTATTTACTCCTTATAGGTGACACTTTAAATTTTGTTTTAAGTGTGGCTAATTCTCTTTTCAGAACTGCCAAGTTGCATGGCTGAATGCCTCTGGGACTGATAACTGCACAATACATGATGCCACACCAATATACGATAGCTGCACATCTACACAATATTTTGATAGTGTGACAGTAGCTGTTGATAGTAATGCATTTGTGTCACCATTTTGGCTAGTGGTTATCAGAATACTGGTGAATTTCCTGTTATTACAGAAAATTAGTTTTCAGACAGAGCAATCATGTCCTGGAGCTTTGGGGTACAGGTAATCACTTGGAATCTAATTCAAGAAAGGCCTCAGCCATGTGCTTAAAAAATATATGTATGCTGGAGATTATTACTGCAAGGTGATACATTAAAATTGTCACCATTCAAGAAGTTAAAATTCATTATGGTTATATGCATTTTCAGAGTGGAATATATAAGCTTGAAACTGCTTGTGTGCAAATATGTTTGTGCATATGTAATTCTTTCCCAAATTAGATCTGATTTTCAGCATGTCTTTACTATTCATGTACTATTTTTAGCTTCCTGGATTTTATAGTAATAGGAATCCATTTAAAGTATGATGTTAAAAATGAAATGATGCCTTAGCCACCATCTAAGTTCATCATTTTTTTCTAATTGCTTAGAATTTTTCAAAAATATTTAATGTTCCCTGGTAGAGCAGATGGAGCTGTGAGCTGTGAACGCTTTTCTACATGATGATATACTTTGGTTCTGGCTGATGGTTTTGCTTTGTTTCTTCATTTTCTCATTAAATAATACTCAGGCTGGAAGAATAAGAACTTCGTTATTTTTTAAGAATTTCAAGCTCAGAGGCAGGTTAAGCAGTGTTCAGGGACAAGTGCAGAGAAATACTGGATTCTCAGATGTCAGGCTATTTTAGTGAGTGTCTTTGCCTGCTCAATAGTTAGCAAAAATTAAACTTTCAATTAGCATGAATGGGTGTAAAACATATTATGCTTCTAACCATACAGAGCAATTAAGGTAGGGAACCCCAGCTTAAGGGCTGTCCCATCACTTTTCTTGTTAATGAGAAATATCCATGCGTTCCTGTTTGAACTTTCATAACTGCACGTATTTTTGTAAAGTCTTATGTCTGTGGATGAGAGGATACAGCACAGGGAAAGGAATCTAATAAGTGTGCTGGCTGCCACTCAAAACTTCATGTTATTCTGCTAATCAATACAAAAATTAATAAAAGTATTAGTATTGCAACTGACTTGCCATACTGCAAAAGGGAGCTGCGATAGAAAACTAAGTGACATCTGCTGCACTCTCATCAAATACATTTTAACGTGATAAAAATAAGCAAACAGTAGGATCCCATTTTGGTTAACAGAAAAATACAGTAAAACAAAGGAATTCAGATCACCATTTGTGTCCAGGAGACAAACTTCCTCTGCAGACTTCATCAGCTGTCACTGGTTGACAATTCTGGGAAGCTCCTGGATTAATCTTCAACAGTTTCTTGCATTGCTGTTTCTAAGGAGTAACAGCTTACATGAGCAATGGTTTTGAAATCTAAAGTTGACTAACAAGTAGATTTTACATTTGGAACTACTTTTTCCTGTTGATGAGTATAGAAAGTTGTGGTAATTTTATATTAAACCTGAAAATTATACCAAGAAAAATGAATGAAATTCACCTAACTTGATTTTAATTTCAAATAACATCACAAGTGACTGTGGTTACCATAATGTGGTAACTTGGCCAACTTTTAGCCTTTTTTGAAAGTCTGATAATACCTATAGCTAGTATTTACTGGGGCTCTAAATGATTGGATAAGTGAAATTCAAATGAAAAATATTTATAGAATGCCAGAAAATACACCAGAATACTGTTTATTATAAGTCACTGATCTATGATAGAGAAATTTGTGTGTGAGTATAAAAAATACCTAAATAGATACGTACTTCTGCCACCTCTTCCTGCAAGAACCCTCTGTAGAGACATGAGACAGGCATTAATGGATAGACCTCTACATCTAACAATGAGATGAGTTTTTCATCCCATTATATGGATTTCAGGAATGACAAACAAATTTTTTAAGACAAAATTTTGTGAGGCTTAGTTTTAGGAATAAAAGCATTGATTATCTACTAGATGGGTTCTGTTTTATTTTTATATTGAGAAGAAAACCTGTAGATAAATTTGTTTTTGTTTCTCCCGATAGAAAATTTTGACTATTTAATTAAAGGCCTCATTGCCCCATCATTAAATTCAAAGAAGCACATCTAATGCAAGCACTTAAAAGTAATGTCACTTATTAGTCTTTAATGAAGAGAAACTTATTCTTTCTCTAAAGAACAGCTGTAGAAATTGTGCCCATGTCACCCACAAAATTATATATTATGAAGGGTATTAATGTGTATTTAATGACTGTAAAAATATTCCTTTATAAAAAGGACTGTATTCTTTCTTGTTCGACTTCACTCATAAGGGAGGTTAATTAAAGCCAGAGCATCACAAATTCTGTAACACTACAGGTCATTCATCTGTACCAAAGTGTAACACAATTCTGCAAAATCTCATTGACAGTGATAACATAAAACTAACTGCTCCGCTACTCGGTAAAGATCACTGCTCTGTCTTGTAACTTGGCTCTAGCTTTCATGATCCAACAGCCATGAAATCTGTCATTAAACACAAGATTTATCTAACCCTTTTCATATTATGCTTTATAAATACATACATATAAAGTGGTTACTGATGTTTTGAAAAAAAGAAGGAGGAACTGTAAGAAGTCCAAGTAACCACAGGTTTGAGTTTTTTTCCATGGAAATGCCACAAAGCAGTGATTAAATGTTGTATGTCATCATCCGGTCGGAAAGTGAGAGGCCACAGCACTGCTATCTACATCCATACTTCAAGGTTATGTATTTGTTTAGTTAGTTTAGCACCTTTTTTTATTATTATTAAACTGATAAATGATTCAAAATAAAAGGCCAGAGCATTATCATAGTAAATCTCCCAGAGTGGAGAGATTATCAGCAGTGAGAGGTTATCAACATCTCTCAGGTAGTATCTGGATATCAGAATAGGATGGCCAGAAGTGAAAGAAAATGTTTCAGTGCCACCCCCCACCCCCAACAAATCCAGATGCTAATTTGTCACCCTTTCCTGTAAGCAAGGGTAATGCTGTTATTTTGATTATGAAGACTATACAAATACATGGATGTAAGGTGGGGTGATAGAATTTCATTTCAAGTGTACACCATTTCTATCATATGCACAGTTTTAATTAATCTGATTTACCTGATGTAATCCTGCATATTCTCCTTTTACAAACTATGTGTATTTGGGACCTATAGTACCAGTATTACCTCGTGCATTCAATTTGCTCTTTTTCTCATTTTCCAGTTAAAAAATGCTGAAAACTTTAACATATAGCAGATAGATAGTATCCTGAAACTTGTCCACTTCCTATTAAGCCCTGATCTTGTTCACAAGCATAAGTCACCTAGAAATTGAGAACAGCCAAAACAAATTCATTTTGTTGCCTTGCAACATTCAAGCAGCTTCCAAAAGCACTGTTGCACTTCTGTGTGCTGAGTGTTCAAGTCTTATTTCAATCTCATAAAAATGAAGAGTTACTCCACTGAAATGTGTGGATTGCCACTGGTGAGAAGGGAATGAAGATGAGCATCAAACCCTCGTAGTAAAAATCTGCCCACTCATGGCTTGTTTGAGAACTGCTCTCTGATTCTTATTAATTATGTGACCTTCTAATACTCATCTGGTACTTCTCTATAGTTGAATTTATTCCGTTCCAGATAACAATTTCTCTTCAAAAGTGTGAATGGAGATGTACAAATTGTATAAAGGGCTGAGTGAAAACCCCAGAAGATTTCTTCTTCATTCTACAGCCCCTTGTAGCTTATAAAATTCTCCATACCCCTCTCTCTCTCACTTTTCTGTATACAAAAAAGAGAAGATGGTACCATATTGGCTTGGGTATAAGATAAAGGGATTTTTTTTTTCCCCCAGAACATGAAATATATATATATATATATAAAAGGACTTTTAATTTGTTTTATTTTAATTTATCACTGCACTGGTTCATTTTCTCCCTGAGAGCTCCTCTATCATCTCCCAGCAGCCAAAGCTGTGCAACTGTTGGTCACCACAGGGCAGCAACAGCAGGGGGGAACCTCCATGTCTGTGACAGAACACCCCAAATTTCTAGCAAAGGCCAGGACCCCACAAGGACAAACTGCTGAGGAAGCCCTGGGTTGGCTGATGGGTGGGCTGCCAAGGCTGGGGCAGCATGGAGAGGGGGGAAACACCTGGGAAATGAAGCAATTTTACTTTCTGGGGTTATTTTTTAAATAAAGTATGACCACACATTCAAAACAACTTGATACTCACTGTGCCTTGTGAAGAGCTTTGAGATTTATGAATGGAAAATGTTAAATAAAGTTAAGTAATACATCTCTTAATATAGAGATATACTTAGACAATATGGAAATGAGATGGGAGAGTAGAAAATGTGGCAGCTGAGCAGATAAACATGGACTTGTGTTTTCATTTACGAAGACCTCCAGTACATAAATGCTAATTATTTACCGCGTTATAAGATCCTGAATTCCAAAGAGAGATTTCACCAATTTGATGTATTAAACAAGTGTCTATTAATAGACCACTTCTTAATGTACTGTCTCAACCTTTTTCAAAGATGGCTACACATCCCACAGTTATCCATTTCACTTGAGATGCCAGGTGCATCAGTCAGGGTATTCCCATCAAGTACTGGGTGCAAGCACACCTGACTTGACAAGCCATATTCTTTTATTACTGGGAAGCAAATCTGTTTCCTTTTCCACCATCACCAGCAAGACTCAGGACTTGAAACAATTCTTATTTTACTTCTCTCCATAAAAGCTTGTCTGAAGTAGACCTGTGGACAACCAGTAAAGCCTGAAGTATTTACTAAGCTTGCTGTACCCTACTAAAGAAGTACATCAAAGTGTTTCCAGCTTTTTGTATTTCAGTCCTATTTGCTCCATCTTTACTTGCAGATTTTCTTAAATTAGTCACTGTTGGGCAAGACAGACCCTGAGGCAACAGCTTTAGGGATGGAAAGAGCAGAGGTGTACACAATTTCCTCTTTTCCCTCTGGATCAAGCTGTGTTCCTTCTCTCCTCATACTCACCCTGCCAAGGCATGACCTGCTTGCACACAGGTACGATGTGTAGGACGTTTAGACGTTACATTTATGTTTTACATAAAAAGGAAACAGTCTTCCCTCCATGTGACAGAAGCATTGCAGCTATTTTTCAATGGAGGATCCTCTTTTCCCTTTTTTTCCTGTGCTGGGAGGGGTCGCAGGCTCCGCTCCAGCTTCCGAGGGCAGTGTATTGCCCCACGATGCCTAAGCTCCTTATTCTCTTCAGGTAACACAACAGTGCTTTTGTGTTAAGGGACTAAGGGGAGAAAATAGGAAAATTTTTTTGTCACTTAAAGAATAGCTATGAAAATAATATCTTTGGCTGTCCATACATGCAAACAAAAGAGCAACTGAACCTACAAAGGAGTTGTAATAAAGGGAACCATTCCCTTGGAGAAAAAGCATGGGAAGGATGGGGGAGAAACATGTGCCTCTGGGCAGGGTGGAAAGGGAATCTCAGTGAAGAGCTGTATCTGACAATTAGTGGCACCTGCTAAGGTATCTGTCCGTAGTTTTCTGCAAGAGAGAGAGATCAGGAAGAGCAGACCATAGAGTAATAATTTGTATCAAGCTTTGTTGTTTTAAGTAAATTTTTTCTCTATGGAAGGCAATTGTTACTAATACTCCTGTTACCTCAGTCCCTGATTGCCATAATTTACTAAATTTTCCCCATCTTTGTTAGTTAAATTTTATATTATTTATATCTTATCTGTGTTACTTAAATTTTATATTATTTATATCTTTGTGATCTCTTGTCTCTTAAGTGAACAATGACAACACAAAGTTGCCAGACTAAGAGATAAATGTTTTTCTTTCCAAAAAAATATTGCAAGAAGCCAGTCTCCTAGGATTTCCTTCTTGGTTAGGCAGCTATGAAGGATAAAGAGGAATGGATGTAGATCATTATTGGACTGTTGAATACTTAACTAGAATGAAGTTGTAACAGAGCTTGTGCAAGAGCAACTGTTTACACATGAATGAAGGAAATTTATGCTTTTCTGTATATTATACTGCAATTTGTGCAGCTGCCTCAGTCCTGCAGAACTTGTGCTTTGCACTTACTCAGTGTTCTCTATGCCTTTCTGCCTAGAAATGCCCATATGAAGTGATGACATAATTGATTATTATGAATCCAGTTGTTCACAACTAATTTGACTACTGTTCCAAAAATACTCGCAATGACTTGTTCAGCTCAAATCTGAAACAGTTAGGGATCAGCAGGTGTTGGGGGGGGCTGTCGGAAATCAGCCTCTGTGATCAGACAGCTCGGACCCGGTGGGCAGCACACCCTGCAGACTAAGCCCTAAGACGCTGTGGGAAGATCCTCAGCCGTTGAAATAACTCCATTGATCAGCTTTTTCTTTTCATAGTTTTCAGTTTCATGGGTTTCTCATTCTGCAAAATTATAAGGAGCTTTTCAAGATCTCTATATAAAAAGATCTGTCTTCCTGAAGAGAACTGTGACTGGGGCTCATTTTTTCTATTCTGTTACATCTCTCTTACTCTAAAATCTTTTCCCCTCAATTTCTCACTTTTATCTCATCCTTACTCTACTTTACTCATCTTTAAAACTCATTTTGTATAAAGCCTTTCTGCCAGTCCCTGCTCTGGCATTTTTTGGCTTGTGCTTGATCCCTCAATAACTTTTTGGGTTACAAGAGTTTACTTTGCTTGTCTGTTGGCTTTTAATTGTAGATTCAGAAAGAGTAATAATTAGGTACTCCCTCTAACTATCCATTGGTAAGTTTATAAGTATGGCTGCTTTACTCATGTCCTGGAGGGTATTTGCATCCGGCATTCTCAAAGTTGTAAAATGTAAACCTGGTTAATAGGGAAATTGTGTCTTGCATTGCAGAGATGCTAATAGAAGTGGCATCGCTTGCCATGAGATATTCTAAATTATGACTATCTTTAAAGAACATACTTGCCAATTAGTGTCTTTATTGGAATAGTTACTTATATCATTTGAAAATATGCCTCTTAATTGGGACCAGCTTTGCCTAAGGGAGAAACATTTGTTAATAAATAAATGAATAAACTTAAACTTCTCCATCAGTACCCATGGAGGGAACCAGTTTATATCACATAGACACCCTTATAGATCGTATTACTTATTATTCTTAAACTCATTCAATTATTGAGAAAGACAATTTCATCTAAAATTATATTGTCTTGCTGAGAAAAATATAGACAGGATATTGGAATTTTCTTGTTTATTAAAGCAAGTAGCTCATTAGGCATAATTAAGATAGAAAAAACAGGAGCACTAAATTTTCATACCACACCATCAGCCTGATAGCTCTAGTAAAGGCAAAAGCACCGTAGTTGCTCTATTAGTACATTGATCAGGTTAATGTAATTAAGGTGCCAATTTTATTAGAATCTGAAGATAAGATGAGGAGTGCTTAGTGTTTTTCACTTTAAAAATGTAGTAAAGAAACCATTTAAAAAAATAGAACTTAACAGGACTGAACCCCCACTAGTCAGCCAAGGGCCATAATCTGGCTAAGATGGGTGCCATGGGGACATCACAGTGTGTCCTGTGCTTGCCATGACTCTGTAACTGCATTTCCTTCACTAAAGGATGATGAGAAGTTAGAGCAAAGCTAGTTACAGCAAGGGGACGTCCTCCTCTAAGCCAGGCTTGCATTCCCAAGAGCCACTCCATGCTCATCCTTTCCCCATGGAGGACTTGATCTTTCTGGGGTCGGTGGCATTGGACTTTACAGCCCAAACAAGAGTGTGTCTTGCAGGAACACACGTTTGTCCACAGAGGGGTAAAGCAGCAGGGAAGAAGCCAAAGCACATCTGACCGATCCTCACGGGATGCGGGTACGTGTAAAGGTGTCCGGTGCAGTAAATAACCAAACATAGGTACATTCATGAGTCAGCAGGATATTCTGTTGATTTATTTGAGCTCAAAAAGAAATCTCAATGCTACACTGCTGCTTTATACATACAGTCTCTTGGCCCTGACAGAAGCAACAACGCAGTTGTGCAAGTGCAGTGCCTGCCACGTAAAGCCTGGAAACAACTAACCTCCAGGCTGCTTGATACTGGCAGTACTGGCCATACTGCGTGGGCTTTTTAATTCTGTTAGTTCAAAGGGCATGTCCACAGCTTGGTGGGGTCATACCCACAGGTGTGGATGTGAGAGACTTTGGCTCCAGGTCAGGGAAGCCAAGAAACCTGCTCAGCCTTCAGCGCAAAAGTCCTTCACTTCAGATATTGCGCCACCGAAAAACCCTTAAGCAGCAGCTAATTTTACCTAAACTCATCTTAAATATATATGTATATTTTTGTGTGTGTGTATTTATATACAGACACCGATATAGCTGCACATACAAGCCTACTTCTGCCCTTCAGGATGGGGTGTTCAGGGCTGCCTCTGACAGGTCCCACAAGGTGGGCAAGTGACATCTTTCCCATGCCCTGCCACCTGATTGAATAACATGCCCTGCACAAATGACACTTAATACATGATTGCAGCGGGGGAGAAGAGCCTTAAGGTTGCTTTGGCTTTTGTGCAGAAGTATGAGGTCTGGTTCTTTGAAAAATAGGTAAGTTGGCAGAAAACTGTTTTCCTCTGCATATTATCTGTATGATCTCCCTTCGGTATTTAACCACAAATAAATGTTTCCCTGACACACAAAGTATACCTATTTTTAAATAAATAAATAAAAGCAGACAAATTAGGTTACCAGTCAAGTCATCAAATCAGCAGTGCTATATTCAGAGAACATAGCATTGTGCCTCACAAATTATCTCCCAATCCCACCTGCTCCAGATCTTTATAGCCTGGCTATCTGCTCTACTATGATTGCTCAGTAGAAAATAAACAGATGGGGCTGAGAAAAATCCAAACGAATAAATGGGGTAGAAACTGCCTCAAGCCTTTTGAACAGCATCGGGGTAGCTTTTCTCTTTTCAAGGATTTTTCTTCCCCCATTTGAAAAATAAACCTCCTGGATCACAAGATGTGATTTGGTTTAATTTTCAACTACTTTAAAACACACACATGCACACAAATGTGGTTTAGATGCTTTTGGGCAGAGACAACCTCTGCTTTCTTCCATAGGCTTTGCTGCTGTTTTTAATCTGGTAATTGCCTGATCAATATTGCTATTTGAAACTTATATGAAAATGTGTGAAACTTTCTAACGGCAGAGAATATATAGATTCCTTTGCTGTGCTGCAGGACTTCAGCAGCAATAATTTCAGTAATTAGGCTGCTTTTCAAATAAAGGCCAGTTCCATGGATACATGACTAAGATAAATTATGCCCTGGATAAGCTTATATTTTCCTGCATGTGCTTGCCCTTTCTGTGTTCATGTCCATGTAAGGAAAGCCTGAGTAAACATCTTTTCTTTTCCTCCTCACACCTCATGGTACATCTGCGTACTGTCTCAGGCAGGAGTGATCTTCACCTGCCCTAAGCACTGGATATCCTACATCAGAGGTGACCTTACATTTGTCCTTTAGAAATTACTCTTTTCTTGTCAATGTTTTTTCACTAGTAGATTAGTTTACAGAATGAAATGAGGAAAAACCATGATTTTGCAGTGAATGTAATCCAGATTTTAGACCAAAAAGTAGGATGTCAAAAAGGGAAGAGAGATCAAGAAAAGAATGCTCTGGAATATTTTTTTAGCCATTTCAGTTATTTCAGACCATCTTATTTAAAGCTTATTCTAATAATTTCTTGCCAACATCAAGAAAGAGATCTGATATCACTATGTGGATATCTCAAAACAGCACCATCTTTGCAGCTCATCAGCAGGAATCTGAGCAGAGAAATTGAATATTTTTATTTTTGTGGGCTCAGGTATCAGCAGAGTCCACATCATTGAATTTAGGTTTGACAATGCCATACCTGAACTTAGGCAACAAGACATGGTTGCCATCACACTAAGCATGGAAACTGCCCTAGGATCATCTCTCCTCTCCATGAGGGCCATGAGGAGAGGCAGGCAGGGAGCTGGGCAATGAACTGAAGTTTTACCCACTGGAGTCTGACTGCTCATGAGTCAACAGATGTAACATCAATAAAACCACAGAGATCTTGACTGTTGTGGGGGATGCATCAGAGTGAAAGTCATTGTGCTGGTACCAGGGTACTCACTGTGTGTGTCTTATGTACAAAGGGCATGTTCCATCCTATGGACATAAAACTCTGCTGAAATGCTTACTGAATGGAGTTTTGCCCATGGGTAAAAAATTGGGCTGAGAGAGGTGTTTCTATGGAGTCCTGGTGCCATCATAGCAATGGTTGGAGAGAGCTGAAGATCAGACACAAAATTCAGTGCCTCAGTCCTCCACATGGGAGGACATCTCTGGACTCAGGTGGGTAAAAGCGAGGAGTGGTTGGTTTGCTAGCTAAAATGTGCCCAAAAGAAAATTCAGTTTAATATTGAATACTTTCCTCAAGGTTTGCCTGATGAGAAGACTTAAAGAAAAGAAACAGAAGGAAGGTATCAGGAGAGAGGTTGAGCTTTGGTCAGCAACACTGACATCTCAAGAGGCATAATGAAGATGTCTGCTGACACCAGCTGGCCCCACATTTAGGATTGTATTTTTGAGTCATCAAGTCCTGATTTGTCAAACTTTTGCATAGAGACACATGAGGAAATAGCTTAGCTGCTGGGAAAGACCTCGCTGGGCCCACAATGGAAGCTGAAACTAAAGGTAGCACACACAAAGCATGCAGTATTTTCTGCATGAGACAGAAGAGGAGCTGTTATACAGTCCTGGGGCTGTGTGGAAGTTGTGCTCATACAGAGATGTTTGGCTACATCTGCTCTGTGATGCCCCTCGCAAGCTAAGTCTAACACAACTGAAATACCGGCATGCAAAAAAATCTCCAAACCTCGGATGCTTGTCACTGAGGAGACAAACTGTCATCCATAAACAGTCATCCTTCACTGTGAAAGTTCAAGTCAAAAATCATGGGGATGCTCACCTGAAGATTTAGCTGAATATTCAGTGGCAATCAGAGATGGTGACAAAATCCAGACCCAGATCTGCCTGGAGAGGCTTTTCCCGGGAATACAGCGAAGCGCACAGGCTCCTTGCTGTCCTTAGTGCTACATTTCATTTAGTTTCACACATTTCTATCCCTTCTGCAGAACAAAATAACAGAGCGTAACGTTGCGTACAGCAAGTCACTAACTACCCCTATAAGAAAGGTCTTACCTTCACATATTCTGGAACTCATCTGTGTCGACAAGACCACATCTAACAAGTCCCAGCAGCTCACCACGTTGGGAAATGGTATCCCTCGCCCTTCTGCGCTCACGTTCAAAATCAAAGTCTCTGCTGTTGGGATGCTTGTTTGCATCTGCTGAATTTAAACTTGATGGGTGGACCTAGAGACGTCAAAGCTGAAGGCTGAAGGTGAGGAAGGTCACGTCTCCCTGCTCTTTCACTGACAAATTAGCAGTTCCTGGCTGGGCACAGGGAAACACCACTCCAGTTCTCAGAGAGTCCATGGTCCCTCCTGCTTGACCCAAAGATTTCAGTAGCTAAGACAGATGAATTTTTAAGTTCAATTTGTTTCAATTTTCATGTGCTTTTTTTTTCCGTGGTAAATATTATTTAGCTCAAGGCACAAAAAGACTGGACATAATGACTCACGGACTTTGTTTTTCAAAATCTGTGTCCTGCATGTGTTGGCTGTCCTTTTTGTTTTACATTTTCCATAAAATATCGAATCTCAGTGAAAGAAAACAGTGTTTCAAGAGAGTGTCTGACCACTGTGTTATGACGAGATACAGTACAGGTGAATACAGTGCCTGTACTGTGATGCATAAAGGTCTCAATCTAATGAGCCACAGTTCCCAAAGACCCATTATTTTCAAAATATGCCAAATATTTACTGTTATTATATGAAATGCTGCTTTTTTTTTTTCTTTTTTAACCCCATGAATTTATGGAATGAGTTTTGTTCAAAAGATGACAAGAAAATGAGTAAAAGCTAGAAGTGACAAATGATGTTGATCCCTTTCAACTTTAAAGTGTTTGAATCAGAAGCTGCCACACAGCTCTTTTCAAGGTCCATATGTTTTTTTGATAGGAAACGTGTTTTGATTCAGGAATTATTTCTAGGGTTCATTAACATGTAAATTGCTCCACAAGGAAATCTAAAGCAGATTGAGTCCAAAGATATGTAAATATTTAAATGTAATTGGGGTTCAAGCCCTATATCTCTATTTCTGCCTGAACAGTTCAAACAGATAGAGGAGGTTTTCCATCCTTTTCCCTGAAATCTAGCAAAATTCCTTGTCACATGATTTGCCTCCAAAAGCAGTCCTGAGGCCTGAAGTTCCATAAATAATTATAAATTAGCTGAGTTAGAGGATTCAGAGAGCAGGGAAAGTGTGGGCACCTGGAGTCGGTGTGCACACTCGGGTGCAGAGCCTTCCTCATCGCCTGAGCAATTCTTTGTGCTCTGATGAGTACAGCTGCGCACATGGCTGTGCTTTGTGCTAACCTGCTAAAGGTCCATTTGCTGGTGCAAATAGAAAATGTTATCTTCTTAGAAAATATTATGTCTCCTATTACTTTTGATAGATCTCCTGTGGAATTCTTTTACAGTTAAATATAAATCACATATGGAAGAATGAAATCTGTTCTTGTAAACATGGCGTACGCACAAGGAGTAAATCACGCAGATGCAATCACTGCTGTTGTCATAATGTGTCTCCTACATGAAGCAGAGTGAAAAGGGATAAATAATCCTCTGGCTACGACTGCACCTGTGTGATGTCATGCTGCATGTCACTGGGAGCTGACAGCTCAGAGGAAGGCAGCTAGTGGGGAATATTTAATGAGAAGGTAAGGTAGTTGTCTGGGGAGCTCCTGCCGCACTGTGTTAACACACACAAACGTGCCGGGCCAAGGCAGCTGTAGGGATATCCCTGATGACCAGGCTCAATGTGTGAAAAGCAAGATGTACTTTAGATGTACTCATGCCCAAGTGCCTACTGCAGTTGAGGGAACAATTTAGGACATTCATTCTCTTGCTCTCTGCCCACGTCCATAGAGTAGGCCAGCGTGCTGCCCTGGGCTGGACCCCCAGGCAATCCCTCCTTGCCATCAATTGCTCATGGAACCCCTTGCCCTGGAGCTGGGTCAGAGAGAGCCCTTGTGTGTCCCCTTCTACAACAGCAGCAGAGAGCGGAGGCTTTGGGAAACAGGGATCAGTTCTTGCCTCCCCCACCATCTGCCAGCCTAATCTCTGCAAATTATTTAAGCTACTTGTCTTCAATTCCCCATCTGTAAACTGGACACAATTACTCCTTGCTTGCATGTACAGGAAGAAAACAGTCTCTTCATGACTGGGGTGTATTTGGACATTCATTCCAGTGGAGTATTTGGACATTCATTCCAGTGGAGATGACTGGGTTGAAAATATATCTCCTCCCCAGTTGCTTAACTGACTTGTGGCTGTGCAAATGGAGGCAGCGGTACCCGGGCGCCAAGGTGCGGTAACTCACCTCCTGCCCGCAGGCTGTTCGCAGGGCCAGCACGGGTTGACTGATGGCTGTACACAGCACGCCCCGTTCTCACTTTGTGGAAATCTGCTCCAGATTGCTGCAACAAAATGATACAGCCTTTGTTTAGTAGTTTCTGAATTATTTTCAGCTCTTTCCAGTCTTTGTGTTTCCATAATTTAGTGTTATTAACATATGATAAATCCAGTGTTGTAAGGCTAAATCCATGCAAACCAAATATTAGGTGCTTCATTCTCTACAGTGTTGGTTCTCAGTGCTGTCACTTTTATAACGTAAAAAGTATTTGAGTAATTAGAAAACATACATTATTATAATGACACGTCCTACTTATAGCCAGGATACTTTTGAGGAACAGACTTTCAGTAATCACTTCTCTTTTTATGCAGTGCTTTCCCCAGAAATATTTTATTAGTCTAATTAGGGCAGGCAATGAAAAGATCACCTTCAATTCATTTTAGAAATATGAAAGATCAATAGAGGAGATTGTTGTTTGAACTCCACCACCCGAGCTTTCCAAATGAGCACAACCTTCCCCCCCAAAAGCGCATGTATGCCCAGATCAATACTTCAGTAGGAGGCTGAGGGAAAGCAGAGTTCTGCTGGGAGAATAACCTGCCCTCTAAAAGCATATATCTAGTGTTAAAATAAAAGATAGTGTTGTAACACTTCCTTTACTGTCTCAAGAGTGGGGGAATAAGTTGTAGAGGTGAAATGGTGAGAGGCTGCTGTCAGCTGCTGTAGCTGTTACTCTGACGAAACTATTGCCGAGTGTCTGTCCACGTGATGCTACAAACCCTCCTGATCAGCCAAGGTCACACAGACCTTTGGTTATTTGCTGAGTAAGTGCTGGTCAAGCAAATTAAAGGAGTTTGGAGCAGATATACCAGATGCACCCCATTTATCTTGAAGTTCTGCACTTCCCCTACCTGAGTTTTGCCATTCTGGTCACAACTTCAAGAAGGATGAATTCCCCCTGACGCAGGTGCAGAGGAGGGCTGCTTGGGGAATGTGAGTGCTGGATGATGGACCCTGTAAGAGGAAACTAAGAGAGCAAAGTGTGGTTGGATAACTAAACAAAGGTTGGATATGCACAGGTAGGAGGGGGTATGGCTGCTTTCTTTAAACACCCCAGAGGATAGGTTTTGTTAAGCCAGAATATTATACAGGTGTGTAAAAACATAGGTCTGGATTTGTCAGTCTGGAAATTAGAAGGCATCTAAGTATTGTAGGATTAAGGTTCTGGGACAATGTTTCAATCGGAAGAGGAGGCATGATGAGATCCAACTGGTTTCCAGATGGGGTTGGATGGGTTGAGGAAAACCATGGCATGATGTGGTTACTGGTGCAGTCAGAGTCAACTGAGCTGCAGGAGGTGCAGGTTCGAAGGCTTGGCCATGCACCTCTTTTACCAAGGGCTCAAGAACAAGCACAGGAAGAGAGAGCCATGCGGGGCTGGGGAGAAGTTAATGAGAAGCCAAGAGACTGGATTTCCCAAGTGTGCGATAGATTTTGAGTGTTATAAACTTGGTAACAGGAGTAAATAGGAATTTGATGGTCCTCCTGGAGAGAAGAAACAGAGACACAGCTGAGGAATGGTGATAGGGGAAATTCAATAGTCTGCTTTCCTTCCTGGTACCTGGGGCTATTACATAGGCTGCAAGGAGTCCCTGTGGGATGAAAGAAAGGCAAAATACATGCTATAGGTGCCTTCATAGAGGCTTGGACCATATAGGACATTTTGAACTGGTGTCTCAATTTTCAGAAAGTTTACTAATATTGCTACTTATTCATAGGTGCATTAAAAAATATATAAGTCAATGGGAAGGATATTCTTCAAGTAAGCTCGTTCTCTCAAAAGACCAGCCTAAAGTGTTATTCTTTATGAAACTACCTGTACTATGAAATAGTATGCCTATGACAATGCATACAACATTTTAAGTCCTCAGGGCTGCATGAGGAGAACATCCAAATTAAAAAAGGATAATGAAGTCTGAAATAGTAAAAGTGCTAGCAGTTACTTTTTAATGGCAGCTAATTTAGTGGCATTGTTTGGACTATAGTCTTAGGCTGTAACTCAACCGACTTCAGCAGAATGATGCCAGTAGCTAACTGTTGTGTCAGCCCTCAAGAGCTACATATTGCCATTATTTTATTAATCACCACCAATAAACCGTACTTATGTAGAATTTAATTACCGGAGCTATTTGTTTTCTTTACTTGTGTTTGGGGGGCAAGGCTTTTGAGGATGATGAAAATTATTTGTTACTCATAGCATATGTTTTTCTGTTAAAATCTGAATAGGGCAAATTTCATTAGAGTATTGTTACAGTATTAATGTCAATCAAGCTCCTACTTAGACTGAATTAAATTGCCATTGTGTGAGTCTTCTGGTTTTATAAAGAAATCAGGTAAAATTCACTAATTTGATGGAATTTGATAAGGAGACAGTGAGGACAGAAGTGAAAAAATCAGCATAAAATGTAAGGGAGAATCAAAACACAAGCTTAGCTATGTGTCTTTGATATGTTGACAGTTCCCATAGCTCAAGGTAACCTTTCTCTGTAGCACTCTGGGGTTTCCCTTTATTACTGTCTTTTTTAATAGAAGACCAGTATTATGCTTCAAGTGCATTTTTCTGGTGAGCAAAAACACAAAGAGCAAAAGTAACGAAGATGTACAATGAGCCGAAGAAAGACAAGCAGTAATAACCAGATCCCCCCCACCAAGTTGAAGACCCAAGAAAGTGGTGACAGTGGCATTGAAGCCCTCCCCACGTGCTAGGGCTGGTAGTGGTGTAGCAGGGCCATGTTCCGCTGGGCACAACACCCATGTCAGCTCAGTTTTTTCTGCAGTAGCTTTAAACAGAAATGGAGAACACTTCGAACTCAGATATAGTGTCAGAAACAATTACACAGATTTTGCTATCATATACTTATGCTGAATGTTTAATTCTAGAAGAAATACGAGTGCTGCATAAGCATTTAGTATAAATTTAGTTATTCAGTTAGGGTTTCCAAGACAGGTGATGGATAGGAAGAGATTTGTTGGCTGCTGTTTCCAAGCGGTTGTATTATCTGGATGTGTAAACGATTACTGTAGAGATACTTAGTCTGCCATTTTGATATTTTAGTCTATGTATTTCCATCACTTGACCTTAAAACTGAATCAATATTTTATGCTCAAAAATATACATGTTAATACGTTCTTGATATACCAAACAAGTAAGTTGGAAGACGTACAGGATATAATTTTATGGTTGCCCATATCAAAAACTAAATAACAAACAGTGCCACCAAGAGAAGGTTCAAGGACTAGTACCTAAATGGGAACAATGCCCTGTGTCTTCTGTCGACCAGGTGATTTATATACCAGCTTTCTAGACTCCTTGCACTTTATTGGAGTGCTTATGATTGTTCTGAGTTTTAGCAGTTTTCTTTGTACAGCCAAAACTTTGCACATATTTTTAGGAAATATTTTGAAGATAGATTGAGGAACTTGTAAATGCTATAAGTATATAAACTGTGCTCAACACAGGTAGCCTTGACACATTTGACTTTTGACAAAGATATATTGGTTTCTTTGATTTTAGTAAGCAGGGGGATTTTTGTTCCAGTGCAGAGAAAAACCAGATCTTGAGAGGTTTGCAGAACAGAAGAGTTGCTAGCTGACCAGTAGAACAGGTCTTGTTTCGCTTACCCTGACTTTGTAAGGCTTGGACGTACATACATAGCTACAGACTGATGGAGAGGTCACCTTGGAAAGCTATGCTTACTTGACCTTTGAGTTTTGGTTTTGTGGTATCTATGGGTTGTTGTTCCCTAATAAAGTCAAAAAAGAACAATAGATTTTAACAGACAAAGCAGCAGCAGCTGAAAGGAAAAATACACTCTCCCAAGTTTTGAGCTATGACTTTTTTACAATAGGAATCCATATGCCAATGCCAACCCAGGTAAATGCATTTTGGGAGTGTTGTTCCTAGAGCATCTTAGTGTACTGGCACATGGCATCACAGATACAAATAATCCAAAACTCAATGGTCTCACTTGCAGTAATGGGAGAATTTGCTGTGTGCACTGACCCTCAGAATTTCTTGTTTCTCGTTGATGGTGTGGCAGTGGGAAGTTAGTTTAATGAGCTGAAGTATAGAAGCGGGAAAGGTATTAACTCAGGACCCTAAAAGGTGTCTTAGGAAATGTAAAATAAACAGAAGACAACCCCCAAAGAAATACAGCCATCCTGCTTAGATTATATCTTTTTCCCTTACTCCTGTATGCTCTGTTCAAAACATAGAGCAAACATATGTTGAGAGATGCTGCCTATTTATAAAGTAAACACTAACAAGCAGAAAACAAAAGATAAATGAAGATGTTTTGCACACTAATCAAGTTGTCTTAACTCAGAAAGTAGTGAATATATGATGGTGCTAGGTTTTTAAAAGTATAACCAAGGCTTCAATTTTTCCACGTATTTAAAATATCTCTGCATGTCCATTGTTCTGGACACGTCTCAGGATGAGACTTAGTCACAGCTCTTAATGTTGGTAACTAAACTGGAAAATGACACTCCTATCAATACAGATAAGACTTCCTCCATCAGAGAAGGCATTAGCATAGGTTTCCAGAAAATCTAGTTTAAACTTGAAATAAGTCTTTGATTAACAAAATAAAGTGAAAGGTGTCCATGCATATTGTTGATGATACTGTACGCCAGCCTGTAGATTCAGACAAAACGCTCATTCACGAAGGTCATCCAAGGCTCAGCTGATGTGTCAGGAAGGATAGAGATGAAAAGTTTTCTTCATCTGCTTTCTTCACTCCAATTACAAATATCAGCAATGTTGGAATTCACCTTTGGCTGCATGGGACTTTGATCGCTTTCCACTACCTAGCCAGCATGTCATGAAGGTTCATACACAACGTGTGTCATCAAAAATGAAAACCCCCGAAGTACAGAAATGGCTAAGGTGTTTATTTCAGCAAAATATCCTTCTTTATATACAGTTTTCAATAAAAATATTACAGACAGTAGTTTAAATTCCACTGCTATGAGGAGTGTGTGCTGGGCAAAATGACAGAAAAGATGTAAGCTGTTATGATCTGATTGTGAATATCAGACTATAAAAGTTGGTAGATATGAGAAAGTGACATAGTTTTCTTATTTTATTTTGCTTTAGATGAGATGGCTTCACTTTCACTTGCGGGAGGTTATTGTTGAGGCACAACAGCAGAGATTCAAGACTGGGTGAAATACAACTTTTCAGGGGATTGCTCTTCCTTATGTACTCCTACGGAATACATGGGGGACATATGAATGGAGATGACCCAGCTCAGCCTTGCTGACCTCCCCTCTATTAGCAGTGAGACAGTGAGCGGCATTTGGCACACAAGCTCTGCAGACACATAGATGCAAGGACTAAATCCCAGCCTTGCTGACGCCACAACTTTCTGTGGTCTTGGCAGGGAGCTGGAGACAGCAGAAGCTGGCGGGGCACCCTCTTCTCCCACAGCCCCTGTCCTGCTTTTCCAGGAGAAGCTGATTCCTCCAGGGAGTGGGTTCTGTGATTGCTATCACATGTGGGATGCATCTCCCCCTCTGCGGATTTAATTTTGCAACGCAACACTGTGACAGCTGAGAAATGTTCCCTCTCCACCTGATTTGCCCGCAGTGCAATGGATTACAATCTGCTGCAGGCACCTGACGATGAAATCCCAGCACGGTACACTGGTTAGACTGGGACAGCCCTCACAGCCCCACCTGAGCAGGAGTATCTCTCAGCAAGTATGAACACGTGAAAAGATGCACTTCCAAGACTGTAAAATCTCCACAGGCTCAAAATGTGGGGGTGGAAGTGAAAATGTACAATATGTTGTTAGCAAGCGGTGTTACTTTTTTCCCAGCCCCTTCTGACCCGCTCTGTTTTATAAATCCACGCTTCTTAAAAAGACTAGGGTGAGTGCATATGTCTACATGCGTGCACATAGCTGCCCTGTCTTAACTGGAGCAGAGCTGATGGTTGACTGGGACTGTACTAATTGACTTCTATTCCAGAAAGGAAGTTGCCTTCATTAAAGAAATATCTCTTCTATTTTATTCCTTCTACTATTTACCAACCATAAGTGTTCAATGGTGTACACAGTGTTTTATAACCAAGTAGGAATAGAGCATTTCTTTTCTGAGGAGCTGGTACTGTTTAGTTGCTACATAAAACACATTAGGCAAGTAGTGCATAGTATGTCTGTCAATGATGGGGTAAGGACCTAATGCTTAAACAAGATGTCTTTGTGTTTTAAAACAAAAATAATTATTCTAATGAACTACCATTCTCAAGTACTGGGCCTAAGCATTGCTGTGTAATGACACATTGCTTTAAAATTTCTGCTGATAAGACAATGTGGTCTTGGGTGTTTAAGGATGTGAAATAGTTTATAAGGGTCTTAGTGGATACTGTCCAAAGGGACCTATCACTTATCCTCATGGACCCTCCTTTCTGAGAGGAAATAACAGTGTTTACGATTTGACTAATTCTAAGGACCACAAACCTAACAAAAATATGAAAAATTTCTCTGCCAAGAGTCAGCTTGGAGCCTAAAGCTCAAAGTAGGGCAAAACCAGAACATGGTCCTTCATCAGCTTTTTATGGAAATAAATTATTTCCATAGAATGTAACACGTGTTTTTTACTCATTTGTGGTCTCTGTCTCTCTCTGCATGAAACAGAGCCTCTGTGAGGTGTTTACAGCTAAGGCGCATTATTAAAGTGCCCATATAGGTGGTAGTTGGGAACAAGTGTAAACAGGTCTTGACACAGATTTCCAACAGATGAACATGCAGGAATAAAAAGGGAAAGGAGAGCGG
The DNA here is from genome assembly GCF_047716275.1 of Strix uralensis. Lineage (NCBI taxonomy): Eukaryota > Metazoa > Chordata > Aves > Strigiformes > Strigidae > Strix > Strix uralensis. The sequence continues at coordinate 11,495,746 of NC_133981.1, forward strand.
GAGGAAGGAAAGTCAGGCTGATATGATAGCCTTAACTGAGCCATAATTGCCTGTAAAATCAGAAGGGAGTTAACTTTAAATAAGAAAGTCATGAATATTGCCAAAGCATTAAACAAATATCTAGCTACTTGTCTGCAACCTCCGAGGACTTGCTTAGATGTACACATGCTACATGTAACGTGCATCAGATGAATGCTGCATGTGGGACATCTGAGACTTTTAGAAAGCTCAGGAGGATGGGATTGTGCAACAAAAGAAAAATTATCCCTGTGTCAAATAGCACTGAATTAACATTCACATATAATTTTTACCTCTACTTGATTCTTTTACTTGATGGTAGCAAATATATTATTACTGAATTTATCCACATTAATACCACAGAGCAGCAAATGACAATTTTTCAAGAGAACCATTATTGCAGTTGTGGGCTGCCTAGGCAGCACAGCGCCTGTGTGTAACACAAAATTAAGTGTGTTCAGATTACCCAGACACGTGCAGGAGGCTAGTGTTGGCAAATGGGTGAGTAATCAAATCCTTTCACCTCACACTGTTGACTGCACGGCACAAGGCAAGCCAAGCCATTCTGCAGCTACACTTGTTCTTCCAGCAAGAAAGGCAGGCAACCAGCAAACGCCTGGTGAAGAACAACCACAGTAAGAAAGCAGCTAATTGCTGAACATTTTTCAGATCTAAAAATAATCCAGAAAGCAAGAGAGTAGAGAGATAAACCACATACAGCTAAACAGAGTGCACAGCAAAGTAACTTGCAGCAGGCATCAAACATTCCTACATAGTTAGATCAGCTGGATCACTCCACAGGACAGAAAAGACTATGATCCTTTGTTCTTACAGGCTTCTTCTGCTCTTTCTTTTTATTTATCATCTGTAATTTAAAATAAAGACAAGGAAGCAGGTAGCAGTAAAGGACACACATTCTTCAACCTTATTGCCTTCCGGACAACACACAGGGATCAATTTTAACTGTCATATCAAGTCAGATGTCAAGATGTGCATGTTTGAGAAGGGGAAAGTTTCTTTCTGATAAGGATGGCTTGGATCAGCTCTTTTATGGCATGTTTTGCCTTTCTGCAGAGGTTATACTGAAGGTGGTAAAAACAGGTATCAGTGCCCTGCTTTGCTCAGGCAGGCTTTAACTGGTGTAAAACCTTCCGAGGGCCCTTTCTAGTGGAACTGTTTAAGCACTGAGTCCCACAAGCACCAAGTCTCTGAATCAAAAAGTTTATGACCAGTACCTTGACAATGTCCTTTTTTCTTGCTGGGCTGAGCTGGCCCTGGAAAGCACAGCCCACGCCCTGGCACACCCCCAGCAACTTCAGCTCTTGTGGGGAATGTTTCACAGAAAGCTTGTGGCATCCCGGGTTTGGCATTCCCTGTGTGCTTCTCAAACGATCAGCTGAGCAGACACGTAAGCATTTTGAGGAGATGTCTCCCCAGAGACCCCTTTGCTGGCTCGTCGCATCCTTGCATCAGCTCCTCTCTGACCCAGCTCTCAGGCGATGGTGCTGATACCTCCGGGAAAGGCAGAATTACCCCAGCCCTTGGGCACATGTTTGCCTCCCGCAGCGCTGCCAGGGATCAGCACAGCTCCTGGGTCACATGGTCGGGCTGTCTTTCTCCACATGGAGTTGAAGGTCTGTTGTCAGCCTCCGAGCTGGGACAGAAAGGATTGGTGATGCCAACTTCTGATAGGGAAGGAGAAAGGAAGAGGTATTTCCTTGAGTATCTCAATACAGTGGCTTGATGATAGCACACTTTCCTCTCTTTTAATGTCTTAGCTTAGGGCCACAATGGTATCTGCCTCCACCAGTCATTGGATATAGGCCTCTTCTCACACCTCAGCAGGAATTCATGTGTAGGGATGACTGATTTACTGTTTACTTCAGAAAAACTTGGGCTGCATATAATAATCATCCATCACACCATTCCCATTTTGAGTTTCCTCATACCACCTCCATGTTAGCAGCTCTCTATTGTGAAATCTAGCAGAATACTGCCATTTTCTGCTCTAATATCTCAGATATGTAATACAGCTTCTTTCTGCCCTGGTAGATCTGATGAAAGCTTATTCTTACTTGCCATGAGCATTCTTAAAGGGAAAAAAACCCCAACAAACCATTGTTAAAAGTATAGTGCAGGTATTTAAAGAGGTAGTTTCTGACTGCTGCTCCTTTCTCCTCTTGACATGAAGATGAACTTCCTCTGGTAGCTGACTCATTGCCCTGGGCTATCGCTCTAATTTCTTTGACTTCTGATGAGCAGATGCTCTAAATCTGTCAATATGAAGCACAAAAGGATCTTATTAATGGTCCAACTACTATGTTTTTCATGGGTAGTGCTATCAATCTTATGTGCATTATTGCTAGCAATTGTTTACATATGCTGTAGCTCCCACTCAGTGCTTTATACCACCTCACTTCATACTGCTGCCTCATATACAGTGGTCTTTATGCTACATATATCACATTTATATAGCTTGAGTGAGCTTGAGGCTCACTTGCTTTGTAAGGTACCAAGCTGTAAGGTACTTTTCTGTTTTCTGTAGTATATTGGTGTGCCTTGAATTATTCACTCAATTTCTGAGAAGCAGCATTAAGAATGTAATCTTCTGTTCATAAATCCATTGGAAGACTCTTAATAATGTAAGCCTTAGTGGAACATCCCGGCGTTGCAAAGGAAGGAGTGAGCATTTCCTTAGGGTTTCAAATGGTTCACTTGCCTCTCCTTTGATGGAGCTAAATCCATTCTTTAGAAAAAAAACCCACTTAGCTTTTGAAAGATTTCAACCATTCTTTTTTTCTTTTTCCTTGTAATGAACGATCAGCTGCTCTGTCACTACAGGAAGGTCTATAAAGCTTGCAGAATACACAAAAGCCAAATTCAGGACCATTTACACTCATTGGTTAACACTAATGCACTCCTTGATCCTGCTGCAAAGAGGGTTTGCTTCTATGGGTTTCTTTCTCTTGGAAGCCTTCATTTCAGTGGTGAAACATCACCTTATAAACACTCAGCTCAGGTGAAATCAACCACACTGAAAACTTGCATTCATCTCCAGAAATGAGAACTCTTGGAATGCTGGCAATACCTACTACAGAAATGGTGCTGTTGTGGCTGCAACCCCCATAGCCCACATGAGCATCGTGATCCTGAGCTCCCAGGGCATGTGAGGCTGTGCATAGGTTTGGTGATCTCTCTGCACAGGCCTGGTTTTTGAAGTGAAGATCTAAGCAGGGCGTTTTAAATTCTGGATTATTCTTCTTTGTCACTTCCAAAGAGCAGGAACAAGTGGGATCAGCATCTTCTGGGGACAAAATGGCATCTCTGAGCACGGCCACCTGGAGCAGCAGGTAAGTCAACAGGAGGAGAGACCATGAGAGGTGGCGGCAGCATCTGTGACTCCAAACAGGTCTTGTTCCTGAAACCTTGAGGTACAAACAGGAAGATTCAGCTGCTGGTTATTTCTCTGTATAGGACACAACACTCGTCTTTGGATTTCTGTTTTCTTACACCAACTTTTACATGCTACTTCTACTTAGATAGTAAACTTCTTGTGGGGCAGCATAGGAGTTAATTTTGATGAGATCTGTGATTACAGCACTACTGATTTTTGTAACTACTCACAAAATAAATTTCAACATTTCAGATCTACCCACCATCAGGCAACTGCAGCAGAAGATGATACTATGTTCTGATTTGGGTTTATACAGCAGCTCCAGAACTGTTCCTCTTAATGTAGTCCCAAATGTAATGATAATTTCTCACAAGTAAAGAATTTGCAGCAGTATTTGCAAGTTTGGGAGATATGGATATGTGGATTAGTAAAATTAAGCTTAGCATCATTGAATGTCTCATGGTCTTGGTGGTACAGCAGTCTGAACTCTCTACAACATGTTTACACTTATTCAACTTTTTTTCTGGCTTCATCATATATGTAAAATCTCTCCCATGTTTACTTAAATATCTTAAATACATTTGGGATAAAGCTCTTCAGGTTTGTTTTCTCTCACAGGACGTATCTAATTCAGGATATTATTTTCAGATAATGACTTAAATGGGAATATGCGTGTTCATATACTGCTAACATGACTTCCATAATAATATGATCCCTTTTAGGAAATTGTGTATGCAGAATCAGTGTGTTGATAACTGCTGTAGAAAGCTAAAATTCAAAAGTGACAGTTAATAACTTATCTGTCGAATGTACCCAACTGTCCTCGGGAAAAAATAATTGTTTCAATTAAAAAAAAGAGTCAGCTTTGTTTTTATTCTTCCAACAGCTATGAAAGTATTTGTCTTTATTATTGGCAGGCTTCTACTCTTCAAATAAAACTGTACCCTATCATTACTGGAATAAAGTTTATCTGTTATTCATAGGCTGCAGAGAGATGTTTTCCCTTATTCTTTTTTCCCTCTCTCTGCTGTTTTTAATGGCCTCTATAGAAATCTTTCAAATAAAAATTTGTATTACTTTTTCCTTGGCACAAATATATTTTTCCCTGTATTTCTGTGCTGAAATTAATACAGTTCTATTTTTGTCCTTCCTTATCTGTACATCAACAATAGACTATGTCTTGCTCAGAATTGCCTCTGTGGCTCCCATTCTCGGGAAAGTCTTAAAGGCCTTACCGTTCTCATTACTGAGAAGAGCGGTTCATGTTTTGAAGGGGTTTTAGCTAGCTACCTATGACTTCAATCCTCTCTCTCTAAATCAGTGAAAACTCCACAGGCGGTTTGTGTGAGGACCGCATCAGGCCCACGATGCTGCTCTGAAATCGGAGGCTCTGCTGGTAAAAGGAGACAGGTCTGCGTGTGTCTGTGGGAGATGTATGTCAAAAGCTGAAGTGCTGGTACAGAAATATTCATTATAGTTTCTGCATTTAGTAGTATTAATACAACTTGTACATTGCAAAAAGTTTCCTCTTGGCAGTTGTTCACAAGAGTTGTTACACTCCTCGGTGTAATTATGATGCTGATGGCAATCAGATTCATGAGCAGGATGTTTGATGACACAGAAGTACTGAACGTCACGCTTTAGGATGTCCTCCACTCTGAGTCCTAGAGGAAGGAGGCGTTTCTCACTCCTTTCCCTGGAATAACATATGACGACCATGATTTGAGGCAAGATGTTAGATAAGACAGACCACGTTTGATCTGATAATTCTTGTCCTATGACATTAACTCCTAAGTGCCTTGAGTTGACTTTGCATACTTGGAATTTTATCTGGCTTGGAGAGCCTGTCCCCACAGGCTTCCCTGGGAAGGAAAGCTGCCACTTTTTCCCAGATCACACCATTGGACTCCTGGAGGATCATGCAGAGGCATGCTGGAATCAGTGGGGCTTCATATGGCTGGAGGACATGATTTGTGAAGGTTAAAGTTCATATTCATTCCCTGAAAGCCAAACACCAAAGTTTTCAGTAGAAAATGCACAAGAGTGCCTGTAAGGCTCAGCTACCTTTGGAAGAAGAATCACAACACCGTGGTTGATGAGGCAATTGGTTGATGCTCCTTCTTTCATCCAATCTTTAATTTTGACCAAAACAGTCCACATGTATTCTTTAACAAGATCCCAGCTGTGCGCAGCTGGTGCACAAAGTTATTGTTATCAAAAGTCCTAACTAATGGACCCGAAGATGTGTTTGAGTTATCAGCGCCAACAGCCATCTTTGTTAGGACTTTCAAAGGGGACGGGGAGGGCATTATGCTCTATGTTTATCAGGTGATGGATGATTAATAGGTCTTAGCATACAATGAATGTGTATCTCTTCTTCACATGCTAATCACATGGCATTTATAAATGTCAGCACCTTATCGTGGCAACACACTCTGAATTTTGTGTGGTTTTAAAGGTATTTATTTTTAACATTTTTAACGTGCGTATTATTAAGGTTGCGTCATTTGAAACTTCCCTTTTGAAATGATTTAGAAATATGGTGAGTTTTCTTTTAATTTCTGAAGCAATTAGGTTATTGCATTTTAAATCTAGTCTAAAAAAAAATCACTGCAGATAATGCAGTTTATATTAATGTGTTTCTTTAACTACTAAAACGTACCAGTGGGTGTCACCTTGGAACCTTAAATCATGACAAAAATAATTCATAATTATTAGACTGAGAAGCTTCAGGGTTGTCCTGTTCTGCTTTTTTTAGTGTTAAACTTCTTTGCTTTGTAACCTAAGGCCTTAATTTAGAGTTATAAATTATAGTTTTACCATTTGGGAATTGCATCATTTTCATTCAAAAATCCTGAATTTCATGATTTGGTCATAAAAATGCGCTTTATTATCAAATGTGATTAGGAAGTGTGAGCCTCAAGGGATTTTTGTAAAGGTTCAGGGAGAGTTCGGGTACAGAAAGTCCAATGAAAAACACACAAAGATTCTAGACTCAGGTGCTACTTAAGCCAACCTTTTTGAACTACAAAAGACTTTCTTTTCCAGCTATAATTTTTAGGTCCTTTCCTGTGCTCCTTGACTGAAGCAGAACTGCTCTTGTCTTCCAGAAAGTTTATGGATCCAGTGAATTTGGAATTAAGCTGAAGAAATTAAGATTCCTTTAGAAATCTGCACCTTGAAAGCTGTATTCTACCCTTGGACAGTGAAGTCGTTGAAGCTAACATCTGAAGACTACTTGATGACGCGAAGTTTGTAGGTTTAGATCTTTGGGTCCCAACCATTTTGTTAGTGATAAATACCCACATTTTCAAAACACTTCACTGAAATTGGCACTAGCTGGCATCTTTGGCAGGGATGTCACCAGAGTGGCCAAAGATTGTATCAGTTTGGAGCAAACACAGCCTTGCAGCACCAAGCAATGGTTTCTGAAAAAAGCGCTGGGTTATACTGGCAAAACACCAAGGGTTTGCTTCAGTTTCTTCTTTGCTCCCTAATAAGACATCAGCCTCCAAAGCTGTTCACTTTTCCATAGCACTAAAATCACTTCAACTTTGTATAAAAGATTTATTGTCCTGCATATCACCATCTGTGTTGTCACTTATCTGTGGACTTGAGAATATTTACAGATCACGTCACAGATAATTCTCGACCAGTTGCTGGTTACTCTTCTCTCATTGTGTCATCTCCTTAGAAATGATGTATTTGATGCATTGTCCCAAAAGGAAACTCATATGATGTAAGACTTGTGATGGCTGAAAAGAAAGGCAAATTTCTCCAAAACTCCTTGTAAGTTGTATTGCTCCCTGTATCATTGAGCTATAAGCAGCCCTAAACTTGCCCAGCCCCTCAAAGGACTTTGCGAATAGCCATCACCTTGTAAAGATGGTCTTGGTATTTTAATTAAAGGTCAGACAAAACTACAGTGTAAACCTTGGAGAGGTTTTGTAGCAGTCATTTAAAGCAGAGTTGCCTAATGAAGTCTTATTGTATTAGTCAAACAATGCCCAAACCCTTTCTAAGATTTACAGAAACTGCAGCCTAAACAAAGGAGCCTCTGCCAAGTTCAGGCTGCGAGTTCAGCATCCATAAATCACAGCCTGGCCCTATGTCTGCTTTATCCCTATAAATTGTGGTGGAAGCGCTGCAGGGCTGTGCACTGCTTTGCTTACTCCTCTGTGTCAGCAGCGAGTAGCACGTGGCACGTACATCGGCCCAGAGCCTCGGACCCCTCCGTAACGCAGTTGCAGGGCAGGACGTGGCAAATGCATTAGAGATGGCACCAGTCTTGTTTTCTGCTTGGCTTTGTCTGCATGCTTGTGTGACAACCTTCACAGTAATTAAAAATAGTTTGTTTTTACGTAATTAATATTACCGTGCTAGATATTGTAGTGATGCTCTGGCATGCATATCCCAATTGTCAATCATGGACACGGTTGTGCAGCAGCGTGCTTCTGAAGGTCGCCCTGTAAGGCTTTATTCAAAGTGTCAGCTTTACTATTACAAGTGATCTTAAAAACCTGCAAGGCAGTTTTTCTTGCCAGATTTCTGAAGTATTTTAGACTATTTGCTGAAAAGAATATGTCTGAATTTTAAACTGGAGTCTTTGATTTCTGACTCTTCCACCTTTGGCCTTATTCATGGATTTGTTTGGAAAAAAAAGCAGCAGGTGACCTGGTTTGCTTGTTCATTCAGTGGCGAGTTATAACATATGCAGAGAAGGTGGCACAACCAAAAGGCTTTTCAGGGAAGCCATCTGTCTGCACACACTGCTTCCATGCGTTTACCTTTCAGATCTTATTTGCTTTTGGTTGCCACCCAGTTGAGGGTAGATGATGTTTTTCTCTGGCGCTTGTAAGGATGTTGCATGCTCAGATGGGTTATGATGATGTATTCTACGCATGTTCCTATTGAAAAATTCGGAAGCATTTTCAGCGTTGATTTCCCTCAAGAGTTATTACACCCCACACAGATTGGCAGTGCCGTGCCACAGTGCCAGGATTTATGAGGTGACCTTGGAGACACAGGCACTCCCAAATTGAAAACACTTGGAGCTAAACTTGAAATATATTTATTTTGGATTACTGAGCAGTCTCCACTATTGTATAAATCAGAATGAGATTACACAAATAATACATAATGTTTATATAACATTTCATAACATGAGGGGATTCATTCATACATGCCTCAAGTACAACACTCCTGCCTCCTCCAGACTCTGTTTTGCGGTTGGGTCCAACGTTAAACCTTCACTAGGATTCAGGAAAGGCAGCACTGGCTTCTCCCGCCCTCTCCATGAGCACTGGACTATTTTTTGGGCCATCCTCCATGACATGGGAGCCTTGCAGCAGTGGTACTTAGCGGCTGCTCAGGATTGGGCAGACCAAAGATGCTCAGTTGTCTCCAGCCACCGCAGAAGCCCCGCTGCCTTGCTTCGCCACTGCGTGTAGAGCTGCCCAAGCCCCTCGGTCCCGCACAGCCGAGCCCCGTGTGGGGTTGAGCTTGGGGTCCCAGTGTGCTGATGAGACAGCCGCCCTCCTGAGCGGCTCGGGGCGCTCCCCAACTGCCTTCGGGAGCTGGGAGCTGAGCTAATAAAGAGGTGCTGATAGATAGCAATGAAACACTCGAGCAAAGGCACGTTGAGTGCAAACCTGTAAGCAGCAATAAACGCGAATCCAACCTGCACTAATGTTAATTGTCATTCAGTTTATATCGATGTGCAGTTTATTAAACCATAAAGCAAGGCAGCAAGCACAGAGAGCAACTCTAGAGATAATTAAACATAATAAGGGTTTCACTTAATCCCTCAAAACCCAGGGGAGGCACAGTTAAGACTGAATACCCTCTTTACACTGAAAGGCATTTTTTGCACAGCCATTTAAGAGCACTTCCCGGTATAAGATTCCAGAACTGGGGAAAGGTAGGTCCCACCTTCACTTCCGAATACTTTTTTTTTTTCCTTTGTGCCTTTATATCACTCTGCTTATTAAGCCTGAACTCTGACTTTCAAAGCAGTTCGTGGCTCATAATTTGCATTGCGATAGCAAGTTGAGACCCTCAGGAGGGATCCTGAGAAAGGTCCCAGCACAGGCCAGGGCGGTGGCGAGGAGGGCTGGGAAGCAGCAGGGATGGTACCTGTGAGCGCTCTCCTCTCCGGCTGCTCTCCTCTCCCGCCACAAGATACTCATTTCTTGGACGAGCTGGGTCAGAAAGGGGATGAAAGGAGAGGGTAGACTAGTCATGCAAAGGGCTGAGCGAGAGACTGGCAGAGAAGGCAGATGAAGGAGGGAGGCAGCTTTTGAAGAGTGAGAACAATTATGGCAAATCCGAGATTAATGCCGGAGGCCAAGGGGGGGGGGATATTAAAAAAAAATAATGCCCCGAGCTGTAATTTGGGACTCTCAGGTCTGTCGTTATCGGGACTGGGGCTGGTCGAGGATGGGAGAAAAACAGGGAAGTGATCGTCCAAACCCTTCTCCCACTCCGCAGCGGCAGGGCTGCCCCGGGCTGCGGCCGCCTCGGCTCCGCGGGTGCGGACGAGTCCCGCCTCCGCGGGTGCGAGCCGTAAAAGGGGAACAAAAAAGGAGCAGGGCAGCGCCGATGGGGGCTGAGCCTCCGTAGCCAACCCCGCAGGAGGGCAGTGGGGGGGGGGGCTGTACTGCCAGCAGAGCGCTCCCGCTGCGCGTAGGTACCGCGCCCGCGCTGCGAGGTGGGAGAAGGGTTAAGGGCTCCCGCGGCTCCTCCGCCCGCCCCCCGCGCACGGCGCAGGTTTGGGAGGTGGGGTTTGCGCGGCGCTCGCCCGGCTCCCCGGCCGCTGACGCTCAATGCTGCGGCCGCGGGCTGCTGCGGGAGCTGCGCACCTCCGCGCTGCCGCGCAAGGCGGGCAGGCAGCGCCCGCGCCCGCGGAGCCGAGCATGCCCCCCCGCCCCGCCCAGGTAAGCGCGGCGCGGCTTTGCAGCGGGAGGAGGGAGGCAGATTTAAAAGAAAGAAAAAAATATTGAAAATGGGGAGAAATGAGGAAAGCTGTTGCAGGGAGGGGGGAAGGAGAGCGCAGCGGGGTGCCCGCGGGGAAGGGAGATAGCGGGGGGCTCCCCGCGGTACCCGCGGAGCGGGATGCGCAGCGCGGCCGCCGTGGCGGCTCCTCGGCGGGGTGTGCCAGGGCGGAGGGGCGCGGAGAGGCGCGGAGGAGGACGGGCAGAGCTGGCCGCGGGTGCGGAGAGAGGGAAGGGCGGCGGGGATGGGGCGGCGTGCGTGTCTCGGCCGGCAGAAATGCATGCATAACTTTTTGCTGGATCCAGCCAGCCTCCCTTGCTCGACTTTCAGCTTCTTTTTGCTTTCCCCAGGCTGCTGTTGCTACCGTGTCGTGAGCAACATAATGCAGCATGTTGTTTTATTTATCCCAGACAGGAATGACTTGCTCTCTAAACTACAAATTAAACGATGCTGCTTGCATAACAAGTGGAAATAGTTTGTATCTTACATACTAATTATGCATCACCTTTTAGACTAAGCAAAAGCGGTTGTGGGGTTGGTGTTTTTTTGGTTTGGTTTTTTTTGGTTGTTTTGGGTTTTTTTTTTCGAGGAGGATTCAATAAAACAGTCTGATGTCTTGCAGCAACGTATTCATTTTCCCTTGCTGGATTAATGTGGGCAAAGGATTAAGAGCCAGCATGTTGATTAGGCACCCTGAGGTGCAGGGAAGAAGGGGAACATTTGGCTGCGGAGAGGAGTCAGTTTTTGTGTTTGTGCTTGCACATCCTGCTGGTTACGTGGTTCGGTTCGGGACCTGCAGCCTCACCTCCTGCTCCAACGGCCCCACGACTCCCGAGATCCTTCCTGACACAGCATCTACCGGGGATGCTGGGGCCCGGGGCATGTCCCGGTGGCATCGCGCCTGGCGAAGCCCCTTCCCTCGTGTCTCTTGCTGGCTGCCAGCAGGTCCAGCCCAGGTGAGCGTGTGATGCTCCAGCCTCCCTCCCGCATGCCCGGGCTCCCCATGCCGCTGGCGTGGGGCACGATGGCCAGCACCGAGCATGGGGAGCAGGGTAATGGGGCCCTGCGCTTGGGGCAAGCCTGAGGGACCCTCCAGAAGCGTTTTCTGCTGCTTTCCTGGCCAGGACACTGATTTTTCTTCTTTTTGGACCTGAGGAGATTGCATTTTTACCCTGCGTTTGTAAGTCCCTGAAAACTGCTTAAATGGCTCTTGAATAATCCTTCAAAGTCACCTCCCCTCTTTAATACCAAAAGGACTTACTTTACATGGCTAATCCCTCTTTTACTTGCTGTACAGCCTCATTTAGAGGTGTGCACACTGCTAATTTTCCCAAAGCAGCCTGTTTTAGACAATGGCTTCCACTGGCGTGCAGCAACCTCTCCCTCCTGTGCTGAACTCTGGGCAGAGCTGAACACATCTGACAAGATTTTGCTTGATTTCAGGAGGTGTTTCATCAGATCCCATCAAGCAAACTAACCCTTCGCAGGAAGCCACACCAAACATTTTATTTTGTGTGGTTTTGTAAATGCCACCTCTTCTGAGGCTCCGGGGAGTCCCCTGCCCTGTCTGTGTACCCCTGTGTTGGCTGGTGAGGACTGGAGTAAAGCAGGGTGTGCCTGCCCGTAGTTGGAGTTGAATGATCCTGGCAAAACTCTGGCGACTTGGAAATTTTCTCGTCCTTATCTTCTGCAGTGGAGTTGAGCTCTCTACTAGCCCATCTAGTGTTCCTAGAATTTTAAGCTTGTGTTCTTCTACGTGATGACAAAATGTATGTTTTGAATGTGAGTGACAGCAGAAGAAAAGCTTAGCTTTGCAGGAAGTCTCACTTTTCCCTTAGCACGTAAACAGTAAACATGATGAAATGATATTGCCTTCAAACCTGAACTTTACGTGCGTTAACAGCGATGTCCGGAGCTCCTCAGCCCCTCGCCTGAGGTCACCATGGATGTCCGATGAGGGGCAAGTGTGCCTTCAGTGTGCTCTGGATGGTGGGAGGGGGCGAGTGGCAGCGTGTCGTCTTCTCTGGGCCACGAGGATGCCTTTGGCCACGGTGTGGCACAAGCCCTCATGGGTGGGTGGTCTCTGAGACCACAGCCATCCTTCCCTGGGGTGGCTTCAGTTGTATTTCCAGTGTTAATCCCTCCGTTGCATGTTTCCCGAGTGCTGATTTTTAACCATCAGCTCAGGAGTGTTTATTCTAGAGGGGAAATTAGCAGCACTGCAAGGCAGCAAGCAGCTGGTGAAAGAGCCCACCTTGGTTCCCAATCTTGCACCTCATGCATGAAAGTGTTTCTTGTTGATATTCAGGTCTTAATATTTATTGGGATTAACATTTCTTTGATTTAAAATACACTCCTGTGTTACCCCGTCAGGGACAGCTAAGAAAACAGGTGTAAGCTCCTGTACAATTTCTACCACAGATACAAAACTTCAGAATAATTTTGTAGATATTCTGGTGCCACATAACTTATTTCCCTTGGTTTAGGGAGTTGGCTTTCTCTGACAGTTCTGTGTAGTTAATTTGATTAAAAAAAAATAAAAAAATCAGAGATAAAGACAAGGCAGAGCTGCAGGAAGGATATTAACCACAAGACAGCTAGATCATTGCCTTTTTATTTTCTCTCGTGGTTTTTCTGAATTTTATTTGGTGAAGCGTGATGGAGACGTCAGCTGCCTGTGGCTGGTCTCCATCAGGGGCACGGGTGGGCACAGCCCCAGCGCCGTGCAGGCAGCTCCTGGGCTGCAGGCGGTGCGGGAGAAGATGCTATTGCTTAAAAATACTCTGCTGCGTTTGAAAGTTCATAAATCATCCCAGGTCTATTTTTAGCCACGTTAGATTAGAGCAAGTCTGGGGTTTCTTCCCACACTCCTGTCTGTGGCCTAAAATGACCCGATAATGTCCTTGTAAAAGCTGTTTACACACTCCTTTTGATTTTGCTGGTGACCTGCTGTTCAGCCCCGCTGTCATACAGAGGATGGGGCTCAATCTGCAGAGGTTTTGGTGCAACAGTTGGGAATTTTCCTTCCCATGCAGAAACTGGAAGTTTGCTGCTGGGTGCATGAGTGATGTGCAGCACCTGACAGGAAGGTAATCACAAACACAGAAAAGTAACATGAATCACACAAAATCCACAAATGTCAGCTCCGAAGCTCTAATCTAGGCGTGCTGCCAAGATTTAAACTTGCACACATCTTTACTGTTATCTGCTACAGTGGTTACTCAAATATAAATATGAATATCATGACAGTAGTGATTCATTCTTTTTATTATTAGCAAAGCAAATATATAATGATGACATCCACCTGATTTAATGTTTCATGTGAGTATACAACTGTCCCCTACCATCATCCACCAAAAATGGTGATATTAAAACAAAAACTCTTGTGTCAAATCTGCTTGCAGTCTTAGCATAAATGAGGTTCACATTTCATTATGAACCAAGACAACAGTATTTTCTACACTAAACAAGGGTTTCCAGTACTGTATGTGTTGTACTTGGGAAATAACTTCATTTTTTGCTTTTCCCTAGATACAAGCAGTCACTTTCTATCTTAATCTGCAGGATAAAAATCTGTTTCAACAGGACACCAAGAAAAAGAAGGATTTGTTGATTTTAATTGCTGGGTTAAATCGCTGAAAGTCAAACCCTTAGGAGCAACAGGGTCAAAGTATTTTGAAAACAATTGATCTAGTGACTTTGTTGTATGCATTATTCAAATTTAGGAAGCTAGAGCATAAGGAGCAAGTTTTGACTGCAATGTAAATTGGAATTTTTGCTCAGGTTTGTAATTAGGGCATAGATGTATCAGCATGTGGACTTCAGTAAGGTAAGTGATACACTATTGCACTGTTCAACTTCAAAAACAATTTGGGGGGCTCAAGAATATAAATTACAACCATTTCATTTTAAAAATGCCTTTATAGGGATTTTTTTTTTAAAAATAGTGTTAAACAACTTAAGGTTTCAAAAAATGAGGTCCTGCCACATTTGTTTCTTCTATTAATTCTTCAATAAACTCCCGGTTGATCAGCAGTTGTTGCTCTATTACTTGAAGGTTTGCTGGAGGTGTCTCAGATGTGGCCCAACTTCTTTATTAATAAAAGTTTTGATATATCCAGTACCAAGCTCTCCTACAATACATTTTACTAAAGATGAAAAGTACCACAGTGGTACTTCACCACCTTTTCTCCTCTTTAGTTTTTCCAGAGGCTTTGAGCCAGGCTTCAGTGAGACTCAGTGGACACAGTTGTTATTAACCATCTCACATGGGCTTTCCCCATTCTTGTTTGCAGAGCAAGATGTGGTTGAAAGACCAGCTGTTAGTCTTGGCTTTCTCTGGATCTTTTTTCACCCAGGAGGGCGATATGACAGCACTCCCTGCAGTGATGGTTCATCTTCCTTTGCAGTCCTTTCTCACATGTAGACAGCCCAAAGGATTCCTCCACCAGTGTCCCTGCACCCCCCGCAGTCTTTCTTGGGAGTATTTTAATTTCTGACCTGGTCACCACTTGCATCTCCTGGGATTTCCTGAATTAAAGTATTTCTGAGGTGACTGGTGGGGGAAGCATGGGGGGCTGCACCCAGCCAGGGGACGTGGCCAGAGCTGCTGAGACTTGAAAGATTTTCCAAGAGCTGTTGACACTTGGTAGCTGTTCAGGGGACAAGTTAGTCCTGAGCTGCCTCTAACTCTAGACTAATTTACTCGCCTATAAATTCTATCTTTGTTGGCCTCGGACAAAATCTGTGTTTATAATTTATTTATATAAATATTTAGTCAATGAAGAGATGTGGTATTTAAAGGCAATCTATATAAGGTTTAGTTAGTCAATTAGAAGACTAAGAAAGGGAACAAATAGCAAACTTGGTGTTTGTAGTAGAAAAACCTGTGTTACGATGGTATTTTAATGTGAATAGTTCTGAAGAGCAATAACCTACCAGTGTTTTTTCAAGGGAACTGTAAGTGCGTGGTTTATTAAACTCTTTTTTAATGCAGATAACAGGGTATTGTTTGGGAAGACTTACAAACGACATCGTACTCAAACAATTAAACACATTTCCATCTCTATGCTTCCAGTAATAGGAGTGTGAAAACCCAGAACTATCTGTGAAAGTCCACAGGATTGCTGAGGCTATTCAGTGAACACTGCTTTTCCTGCTCCCTTCCCTGTTCCCGGCTGTATGTTAATGGTTCTGATCTCCCATTTTTACATCTTTCTAGCTATAGCTATAAAACCTTGAGCAGAGATCTTTATCCATCCATAGCCATGGTTTGGGTGATCTCCCCCTTCCTGGCCTCTGTTAAGGAGCCATTAGTAGAAAAACTGAATTCTACTCAGACCCCTCCGCGGGGTTTAGTCCCGCCTCCCTCCATGTCCCTCTTCTGACTGAGCCATGGTCTGTTCTGTGCCTTTGGGAGTCACAGCCACTTGCTACCTCTGAGCTAACAGCTGACCTTAGGGCTTGGAGAAGGCCCATAAGCTTTGTCCCCAGGTTGCTGTCAGGCAGGTTTCTCTTCCTTGGACTGATAGTACTAGGCTCATATCTGAGCCAGATTCTTCTGGTAACTTAGCTGTAGGTTTGTACCAGGTTTAAATCAATGATCTCTTCTAGGACAGGTTGTACATTAACAAAGAACATGTATTGGTGAGTCAATGGCAAAATAAACATCCTGGCTAACTGCCATGATGCTGAGCTGCTTTCAGGGGGATCTTAGCCCACCTCTGGCAACCTTGGTTTCTGACACCATCAAGTGTGAACTGTTTGCTGGCCTGATGTGCTGGATCTTCTCCCCTTGGACCTTTAGTTGGACCCCCACATTTTATATAGCGTATGTGTGAGGAACCTGTAGCTATGGCTACCAACAGTACATAAATTCATTTAATGTGATTTTCTTTTTCCATGATATTATTTGATAACACTGTACTTTGTGTAATGGTGTGACCCACGAGAGGTGTTTGAAAGACGTCCTCAGTGCTGAGCGGAGGAGGGTTCTTCACCTCCCGCGTAGAGTACTGAATAGCTTTCATCAAGTAAGATTTTTTTTGTCACTACTATCCTGCTCTTGTGAAGTGGAGGCAAAAGCTCTGTATCCTCTTGTCATGAATGAATGGATGAATCTTCTTCGTCTTTGTCTCCCAGTCTTTTTTAAAAAAAAAAAGCTTCTGAACAGCACTCAACTCCTAGCTTTTTTAAAAGAGTTACTTAGCATAAGAGCAGAACGTTTGCCTAAGAGGGTTTTAGTCCAAGAAGGACTTTTCATATTTAATTGATCTGTATTGTTCAATTAGGGTGATGTATAATGCCCTCTGTTGTGCATGTATAGCTGGAAGTACAAATGAATGAAATATGAAGTACAGCAGAAGAGTAATTTCAAACAGAATCAGCTCTTAGCAATGTACAAAACAGGATTTCAATCCAGGCCTTGTACATGTAAGTAAATACGAATTGTGTAAATACATCAGATCGTTAGCTTTGACATGCGAATTATTTTGAATTATAATATATGTTCTTATTCTGGCCAGCATTCGGTAACCTTTTTGGTCCAAATCATATTTATAAACATTTCCAACTCCTGAATTAATGTTCGAATGTATTTCAGCGTGTTACGCTTCTGTGGAAACGGCTTATTTGGGTTTCAGAGCCCCCTGTGGTTTCCCAAACCCAGGTGCACTGTTGAGCACTGAGAGCTCAGCAGAGGCAGTGTGACACGTGGAGACACGAGTGACACTGATCCCACAGGGTGGCAGCACTCGACCCCCGTCACCCGCACAGCTTCTGCTGCTGCCAGAGCCGCTCCAGCCCCCGGCGGGTGATGCCGCATCCTGCATCCCATCCCACCACATATCATCCCATCTGCCGAGCATCCCGCAGCGCATCCCGCATCCCACAGCGCGTCCCACGTCCCGCATCCTGCATCCCACCCAGTCAGGAGGGTGCACCCGGGGAGCACCCGCAGCCAGACCTGGAGCTCTGGGAGCGTGCGCCCTTCTCCACAGGCCTGGGAAGGAGCTGGTGCCAGTTTGCAGGCTTTTAGATGGATACTGAATTTTATGCCTATAACCCTAATTGCAATTTTTACAGTATCATTTTCTCAGGATTCCTAACTCTAATGAATCAGTACAAAACCACATAATTTTCCTCCTTAACACGTTCCTTCTGTGTTGTGATTCTGTTGACCCACAAAGCCATTCTGCTTCTCCATTTACCCCTCATTTCCCTCACTGTTTTTATACTTGCTGTTATTCATCTTTACTCACACAGCCAGATGCATCAGGTCCTCTTACATTTTGGCTGACAGGTAAGGTTTTCTTGTGGCTTGCTGAGCGTTACCCTCTCTGCTTTTCCCCAACTCCTTTGATTTCAACACAAGATGATCAAGAGAACAAGAGGATTCCTCTCTTGGATCCAACATGGTCAGACATGCTGATCAAAAGGGCCGCTTATCCATGAAGAATGATTTTAAACTTTGCAGAAATTGGTGCCTGTGAGCAGGGAGTGCACAGAGAAGCTGTCCTGAAAGGTGCATGGCATAAAGGATAGTTTCTCTGTGCGCAGTTCTCCTACTTGATGACTTGCAGGAAAGCTTTCTGGGGATGTGCTTGTGTCTGTTAAGGGTAGTTCAGTGTTAGTCCAGTCCAGAAATACACATGGCAGAAGAGGTCTTTGCCAGCCCCATTTTCTGTGGACATCATGCAGGCGTCTCTCGGTGGGCAGGGATAAGGTCTGTGGGCAGGAAGGACGGGCAGGGCAGATGGAAGGCACTGAGCATCCCTCCCTCTGATCTCTGCTGGCACAGCGATATTTTTGTATTGTTTGCTAACACTTTCTACAATGAATATTAAATGAACGTATCACACATTGTTTTATCAGGGAGGCAGAGATGGGAAAAGCAGATACAGAGCAACGCTAAGCGCGAGGCTGGGTCTCTCTTAGGGAGCACTAGTAATGCTGCTTTGGGTCAAAGAATTACTCGGGTGAATTCAGTGTGTGATGGGTGTCTTCTAATTGCAGGTGTAGGGAAAAACCACTAGTCAAATGCATCTGAGAATGAAGAGCGCTGAACATGGATTGACTCAATATTTTCTCTAGTCAAGTGGAAAAAAGGAAGCCTGGTATGAGCAATCTGGAAAGGTCAAACTAATTTGTACTTGTGTGATAATGAGTAATACCTCTATTGTTTATGAAGCTTGCAAAATCTTTCTGGTGTTACCCACTGTGATGTATCTGATGGTGATTTTGCGAAATTAAAAATTAAGTAGCAATTGTTCCACCCTCTTCACGCCTTAATTTGTTTTGGTTTAGGATTCCTTTGAAAAGTTACGTATTCTTTACAAATTAGTTGAGATGTAATTTATTCAGTTCTCTTGACTTCAGTATGCTGCGGCTGAATGAAGGAGATAATTTTTAACAAAAAAGATTAATAGCGAGATTGATAAGAGTAAGACTGAAAACCTGCCTGTGTCTTGCTGCTTAAGCATTCTGACTGTGTTCCCCTGTTTGTTTATTTTGCTGCAGTCTTTCCTGTTTATTTACCAGGGTAAGTGGAAATTTTATATGCGTGTACAGCTACTACTATTAAAATAAGAATAACTGGTGAGCTCCTAATGCCCCAAACTGCCTTCTGCTGCCTCAGTTATTCAAGCAGATCTGCAGCTTCTTTTAGTAGCCGCTGGAAGTTGCGTGAATTTTCCTGGGATTCTGGTTTCTTTTCTGGGAGTGACAATGCTACCAAACGGCATCATTTTCCATGAAGCAATAGGGGACTTTATTGGGAGTCCTTCCTGCCTTGTGTACAGCAAAAAGTGTAGGCTCCAGAGGAATTCATTTGCTAGGCTTATCGCTGAGACATTTAATATCCAGAATGATTTAGTATATCAAATTCTAGAGTTTTGGGCTGAATGTAGCTGCATTCGTCATTGTTGCAGAACCCTGACAGTGAACAAAAGGTGCTGCAGGGAACCATAACTCACGCGGCAAATTAATGGGTTCCCAGCTTCGCTTGCTCAGCTAAATGGAAGTTGGGAACGGTGTGGTCTGACTGGCCAAGGGCTTTCCACAACAAGTGTGTGAGTTAGGAGTTTGCATGTCCTTCATCCCTGGAGTGGCTATTAAAAGCGGAGCCCTCCTGCCAACTGGCTGTGACTGGTGTTTTTCACTGTTGAAGGTACTTCAGTATGAATGACTTGAAAGGGGGAAAAAATCTCCCAGCTTGTTAGCTGTTATGGGAGCACGATACAATTGTTTTAACAGAAATTTTTTTTAGTGGGTGTCCATAGGAAAAAAGGATTTGATTGAGGTTTCATATACTCTAAATTTTATCACGTCACACTGCAACAGAAAACTTAAAGCTATGAGCACAGCATGTCCAGTAACACTTACAAGCCACATACTACCACTGATAATTTTTGTCACTGGAAAGGTATGTGTATGGCAAGGAGATACTTGATCACCCTCAAATGATGGGTTCTCCCAGTCAGGGCTGGGCTGACAGAGAGCCTTGTCCATAGACTGCTCTGAATCCCATGCAGGCTGGTTGAAAGCAGAAGTCTCTCCAGGTTCCTCAGCAATACTCATGTTTCAGACTATTGGCTGTAGGAGAGCTGCAGCCCCACATCTTCCTGGCCCTGATTTTGCTCTTACCCTTTTTTTCCAATTCTGCCACCCTTACCAGTAGATGAACCCAGTTCCTGAATAGGTTCTATCCTCTTTTAGTTGCCAAATTACCAAGCGTGCTAAAAGGCAGGGCATGGCTGAGAAATACGGGATGAGGAGAGATGATGCTCTGAACTGACAGTCTAGTTGGTGTTGTGGTTTTTAGGCAGGGTGGGGTCAGCATCTTTGCAATGATCAGCAGTTCCTGAAACTTGGATGTGAACTGGAGTGTTGAGCACTTCGTGGTGGAGAGCTGACTGTACATTTGGTAATTGGCTCAATCACCCTCAAGGGCTTAGAAGTTAAACATGCTGCAATGCCTGAGAAAGCAAATAGATGGAGGGAGATGGATGGTGGTGCAGAGCAGTTTGAAACTGCAGCTGAGTTGCACCAAGAGGGCTTCAGAAAATGTGCAGAATTGGGTAGCTGCCAAATACTGCCACTGCATGTTTTTGGCCACGTCAGGCAGTTTCCTGAGTTCTGAATGTGCACTTCTGAAGTTCAGGAAGACTCTGTGTTGTTTGGCAGATTAGTCAGCTGTCCCAAGCACCTTTGCAGTGTACAGAGCAGTTCAGTACATCCGCATTTGCTCCTTGGGAGGTAAAACCACCAGAAACCAGGTCACCTGCTCTCACCACAGAGGTTTACGTATGAGCTGGAGATGCCCTTCTCCAGGAAACAAAACATCATGACTAATGCAGTTCTTTTAAAAAGCAAAATGCACTCTGGAAGATGAGTGTTTGAAACGGTCTGATTTAAGGCACTGAAATGGTTGTGGCCCAACATGTTTTGAGTATGTTGGGGTCACGTCATTGTGCAGCATTGCTGTGCTAACAGCATGGATCAAGAGAGTTTGATTTGGTTGCTACTCCCCTGTTAACTTGAGTTTGGGGTGGATTTGTTGGTGGGGGGGTGTTTTGTTTGTTTGCTTATTTAGTTTCAGTCTTGATTCTTTCCTTTGAAGAGCAAGTTTCAAGGTCAGTCAGTGCTTTTCCAGTGTGTAAGTATAAAATCCAACTGTACCGCATGATTGTACTGTCTCATCTGCTTTTCTACTTCAATCTTCTGGACCACTGAAGGTAGAAACTTGACAGCATGTAGCAAAAGATGCCAATAATAGCTCAGTAATACCTTCTTCTGGTTTGTTCAATCCCGTGTAAGTGGGAGCTTGCAGCGGAGCTGAATAGCACACTGTTGGCCAACCTCGGGTGGTATGAATAGAGTCCTTACAGTAGATTAAGTGATACATCGCAGCTCCTGTGCAAACATTATATGGAGGAACCTGTTCTGCAGCAGCTAGCATAAATGGGCAGAAGTGCAATGTTTGTATTGCTGTTTATTTAATTAATTTAGATTTGCTTCTCTGTACACACTTGCTTGCACAGCCGTGCTCTGTGGCTCTGGCCTCCTCCTGGGTGGTCTGTGCTGAGCCAGAGCAAAGGAGTTGGAAGGTGCTTAAATAAACCGGGAGAGCTGCAGGCTTGGTTATCTCTTTGCTTTGGGAGAGGAAAGGCATGGGAGTTACAGAGGGGGTGGAAAAATGACAAAGAGCATAGGGCATGGCAAGAAAACTTCAAAAGGCCAGGAAAAAATTCCTCTCAATTCTTCTTTTCTCCTCTACTTGGACTCTTCTGTCACTGCTTTGGTGGCTCCATTCATGCAGTGGCTCATGCAATGTTGCTCATGCAATCAGCAGTAAGAACGACATCCCATAGAAGACTGAATTATGGGTGCTTCTCCTCTGTCTACACAATCCGAGGAAGACTTGCCAAAAAAACCTGTTTGTGGTGGGTCTGCTGCTGAAGAGGCTCTCTTGCTCTAGGAGAGGAGGGACTGACAGCCGTTAGCTGGACAGTCCTGTTCCTTCACCCTGGGGAGCTTCCTCCTGGCCACCGAGGTGGTGCAGAGGCAAGAGATTTTGGTCCAGGAGGAAGATCCTTCAAATCCTCTTTTAAAAGCATTTAACTTAGCACTGGAGTGGTCTCTACATTGAAACCAGCCCCGGGACCAAACCCTCAGCTGTTACACTGCTGTCTCTTTCCTTTGTTTTAACATGTCAGGAAGTTCTGAGATTTGTGGTGTAAGTATACAGTTTTGTGGACCTGCCAGTGCTTCCAATCATTCCCAGTGTATCCAGAGATAGCAAGGCTATCTCTGATAGTCTGCTTGCTGTCAGCACACACTGTATATCAGAACCATTTTATTATTATGATTATTATTGTATTTTAGAACCATTACCTAAAATATGGAATCACTGCCCCTGGAAGAGTGGATTATCCTTTCCTGGATAGCTAATTTTATTTCACTCAAGAAAATTTGATTCATATTTCTGAAACATTGCCACTAAACAGCTTTCTAAGCAGAGTTGCAGTGCAAGACCAAATTAGATTCGTGTAGGGAGCAGGGAAGTATTGTTGTTGCAAGTGTCCAAAGGGGTTGAAATGAAAATAATCTTATAGATCAAACTTAAATTGAGTTCAGATATTACAGCGATAACACAGTTCTATACCTGAAAAATCCCATCTGTCAAAAATAAATTTCAGGGTCACATTTTAAAATGGCACTTCTAGTTCTGGATCATCTAGCTTCTATCTCTGGCAGATGTGGGATATCAGCCCCATGCATTACTGTGGCACAGATCTTGCAAAGTAGTTCAGGCTGCGTGAGTCTGCTCAATAGAAAAAAAATTAAAAAAGAAGGTGGGGGAATGCTCTTCAAGGATTTATAAAATCCTTCACAAATTGCACCAGTCTGAAGTGGCAGATACTGTCTGTCTCAGTGACTTTTGAATAAGACTCTGAAAATTTAGGCCAGACTATAGCTAAACCCAGTATCTCCAGGAGAAAATACCTTGTGAAGTTCTGCAGTTTGAAGTAGAAGCAGTTTGAATCAAACTTGAGAACTTATTTGACCCTTATTACTGTAGTCTCTGAATGGACTTAAAATTTCAGGTCTGTAATTATCCCTGTGGAATTCTCCTGAGCTGGTTGTGTGCTATTTTATTGGAGATCAAAAACCGAGATGCACATGCCAAGATGGTCAGGGATACAGAGGTATTTAGGCACTTCAGTGTCTAGTAAGCTCTACTCAAATTCTTTGAATTTTAGGGTACTGAGCTATTAAAAATAATAAGTTTATGGCAGAGGAGAAATTTTAACACTGACATCTTTTCTTATCCCCCATGGATTGCTTCATAACTCTGTCTTATTCTTAAAACAGATTTAATTATTTTTGCACCTGAGTTTTTGCTCTGGATCAGTCCTTCGCAACTGTATGAGATCCAGGGTGTCTCTGAATACTTGCTTTAAAACTACCAATACCTGGAACTGAAAGTATATTTGTGAAAATGTAATCAAATATGATTTAGCTGTCTAAAACATTATGAGTAGACCTAAGCATTCGCATAGAAATACTTGACAATATCTATACTAATGTAATGTCACCCATTAGTATTGTGTAAAATATAAAGTATCATGCAATATTAAAATCCGTCTGCAGTGTATCCTCTATAACTATACTGACAGTATCTAAATTTAGTAACTAATTAAATTCCATGGAACAGAAGAATGCATTTCTCCATTGCAATCCACTTCTTGTAAGGATGAAGATTATGTGTATTATCTATATTTCTGTTTTTATATAATGTAGTATATTTTGTTCTATATTAACTATATACCTCTGTTTTCTGAATTTCTACATCTGTATTTCAGCATCTCTGCTGTAAAGGACCAGGGACCCTGGGTGATGCAGGCTGAACGCGAGCCAGTGCTGAGGCTCAGCTGCCCTCGGGTCTGGCCTCTGGCCACGAGGTCAGGGTGGGGGACTGTCACCCCTCCCTTGGCACTCGTTAGTCCACGTCTGGACCCTGCTGTGTCCGGCTCTGACCCTGCTGGGAGATGGTTGCTGATGGAGGTGGCTGAGATCGGGAGGGCCACTGCGGTGACAGGGGCCATGCCCTGAGCATCCAGCTCTGGATTCGTCCTGACTGTCTGCTCGGAGCATCCTTCGTCGAGGACCAGAACGACTCTTTTCACTGGAAAAGCCAGTTCATGCATTTTTCTTTTCCAGCCACTCCACTGACCAAGCCTCTGGCTGTGGAAGACTCTGTCTTTAAGACTGATGAAATTAAGCATGTACCCAAACCTTTACAGGATCAGGGCCAAACACACTAAATAATTGATGGACTGCTTTATTTCTTTAGCCTTTCTAAAGTAAACTGAGTTTCAGATGAACATGAGCTGACTTAGATGTTTAGTGTGGAAAAAAAAAAAAAAAGCCCTTTGAATTGCACTGATTTCCCACAGGATTAACTTGGGTCCAGAAAAAATAACTTCCTGAGCTTCATCCTTCTTTCCCTCTCTCTAGCCAAACTCCCTTTTTTTTGTTCTGTTCAGACTTTTTGGATTCTTTTGTAGGAAAAAAGAATCCTCTTATATTAAACATATAATCTGAAGAGAGGAGGGGAGGAAAGTTGTCATTAGCATTTGTGAACTAAAGTGGGCCAACTATCCCAAGGGTATTTTCATTTTGCAGAATATTTGTCTGTGTAATTTTTGTAACTGTTTATAAATTAGTAATACAGCTAGAGTAGATGCGTTTCCCATAACACCTGTCAGTGGCTGTGAGACAATGCAAAAGAATTGAAAGTAACTGACCCAAATATTGTGTAAGTTGAGAAGAAAAGGTGAATGGAAGCCAAAAAAGTAAATAGCAGAAGGAGAAGCAGATAATGAGCATCCCTGTTTTGACTGCTAAATTGTATTGTGGTCTTGTAGACTAGTTTGTAGGAAGGATGTCATTTGTACAGGCAGGATATGGAAGAAAGTAGAATTAGTTTGTTGAAAAACAAGCAGGAAATGTGTGTCCATTTTGGATGGCTCCTCATATTCCACTTCTGTAAATGGCTAAATATATTAGCTGAAAATAGAAGTGTGGCAGAAATAAGAGTTACACTGGACTTCAGGGGGAGGAAACTGCATTAAAAAAAAGGATGTGTAGTAGTCCAGAGAAGCATTGCTTTTTGGAAACTTCCCTTTGAGCAATTTCTTTCTCCAGTGGAAAATGTCAATGAAATAGGACACTTCTGGGAATTAACTCGTATGACTGTTTATTTTTACTAATGGCAGAACATACCAAATTATTAAAAATTCTAAAAGCTACATTGGACAAAGTGATTCATGGCAGAAAATATGCTTTGATCCAAAAATCCTTTTTTTTTTTCTCTCTCTCTTTGTTATAATCCCTTTACTCTTTGGGTCATATTACATGTCTAAACACTTTCTTATCCTTATCTGAATCTGAACATGTTTAGAAATCATAAAACTGTCTTTGAGGTGACTTTGATGGCTTTGGGAAGGGAGAGAGTGATGGTGTGTTGGTACTACGAGTGGGCTGGACTGCTGATCTGGGAGAGTGTTTCCAGCTCTCAAATGTGATGGCATGTTGGCGCAGACACCCGTTATCATTGGTCACAGTTAAGTTTTATAAAGTCTTAAATACTTTCCACGTGTTAGGAACACTGCTAACACAAATATAAAAGCACTGTAGAGTTTTTTTTATGACCAGTATTCATAGCTGAAAATGAATTCCTGTTGTTGCCAACCCATTCATTATCCTCTTCATGGAGAAAAAGAAGATTCATTCTTCTGCTGTGAAGGTTCCCCTGTCTGTTCATCTCCTTAGCCACTGTCACTCATCCCCTTCATTTCTGAACCTTATCATTTTCTATTCCAGATATTGGATTTGATCCATCCATCAACTGTCAGTAATTTGTCAGAGACCCTGGACACTTCCAGATGTATTTTCTGTGCAGGTCCTGCCAAAAGAGAGGAATATTGTGCAGAGAGGGCTGGGCAAGTCCCAGACTTGATCCGTTTTTGCTATACTTCAGATTGGCCTTTTTCACCACTTTCCCCCAAAACAGAACCTGAGAACTCGTAATGGGTAATTTTTTATTTATGAGGAGTTTGTGTGTTTATTTCTACAAATAGAGAAACACTCCTATTTCAAACTGTTTTGACAAAATGTGTAAGGGAAAATACTGCCCTCCACTACACAGACAAAAAGGAGGGTAAAACTATGCCTGTTTTATTTCTTCAGCTGAACTTGATGATAATGCTTAGAGAGAAGTTTCCATGGTGAACATAGAAAAATCAAATTTGAAAACTGTCTTTTGTGTATTTGCTGCTATTGTTTTTAATGGTCACTGTTCTGCACATTTAACAGTCATTATCCACACCTTCTAGCTTGTGAATACATTTACATATTTTAAATCACCATTAGCAGGGAAAAATCCATGATTTGCCCAGGGCTGCTTATGATTTTTTATTTTTAAATATCTGTCAGAAGGGTCTCTTCTAGCAGACAGCTCTGCTTATTTGATAACTTTGTGTATTGATTCCTTACATCACCTGCTTCTTACTCTCTTAAGTTATGTTTTATTTCTGTTCCTTCTTCTATTGTAAAAGTACAAAATGAAAAGCTGGTAGTAGTTTCTTGCTTTATTCATTATTTTTTTTCCCTGTTGGAGCCTCATGTACTACATTCCTTGTCTGTTTACCAAGCACTTTTTCTCTGTTTTTTTTCTTGAATGGAAAGATTCTGGCTTGGAACCAGTGAACTTTTAATACAGATCATTCAGAGCCATACTTGTAGCCTAACCAATGCATCCAGGATGCAGATGGATTTCCTGCATCACTTTCTGCATCTTTCCCTTATAAAACAGCTCTTGCAGCAGCCCAGCCCTGCGTCTGTCCCACGAGTGTGACACAGGGACACTTGTGCACGGCCACAGCCGAGGAGCCCTTAGCCCTGGTACTGCAGTCCTGATCCCCAGGACTTCATACCCAGAGCACTGGTGATGGGCCTGCCAGTATCCCTCGGTTCTCAGTTTGACATCTTACTCATTATTTTCATTCGCTTAGGAGAGAAAATGTCACGGTGTCATCTGGAGAGCCCATTACTCCTCTGTGCCTTTCTCCAGGTCATTTCTGTATCAGTCACGGGAGGCTGCAGCCTGGGGAGCATGCTTCTGCCTGCTCCCGCTCGCTGGGAAGTGCTGCCTGCTCTTGCTGGATTCTTGCTGGAATCATGCCAGTTGTTGCTTTTGCATTGTTTCAGTTTAGTCGTATGCTGCTCTTGTTCCATCTCAAGTAATTTATTAGTACAATTTCCATTTTAAATTTAACTCAAGCTCACTAAAAATTTGCCAGCCCTGACAAAGTGCTGACATGTTTTACCAGTTATTTGTTATGAAAGTCTTTCAAAATAATTCCCAGATAAAAGTCAAGTACAGTGAACAAAATGCTCAAAATAATCTTAAAAGGCCCTGAATATTTAGTTCTGTTGATGAATAATGGAGAATGTGTTCTGGAAGAAAAAAGAGGATGCAAGATTATTATTAATTTTCCTTAAACCCTTTTGCCAGGCTCTTGGTTTTGGCCGTGCTGCAGGAGATACTCAACATCATGCAAAGCAGTGAAATCTGTACATAAGGCGATACTGTATAATACAATTAAATACCTGAACTTCTGAATGACCTCAAACCTTGTTGAGCTGGTGCCCTGAGGGCAATCTTGAGTTGGCGCAGTTCACTGAAAATTAATTTGAAGCTTTTATCCAGTATACGTAGCAACTTTCTGTAGCTAAATAAGAAAAAATGTAAAAAATAAGAAAGTAAATTATATGTACAACCTGTGTGTATAATCTCAAGATGGTACCATGGTCTGTGTGCTCAAGTGGCAGTCGTGCCATGGCAGCACAGGATCGCTGTCACCCTCGTTAGGGACTGTCCCTTTAAATGACTGTCACTGTTGTCTGACAAAATTTAAAACATTTCCTTGTTAAATATTGCCTGCTTAATATACATTTCTGTGTGATTTGACAAATGGGTTTCTTCAGTTTAATGCGGAAGAGAAGCTAAATGAGTTAGTAAATGTTAATGTGTCCATGTTCTTCACAGATAACTAGTTGCCCTTGGGACAGTATCAATAAGTGGCATTTATATGATATTATGGATGTGTTAATTATGTGTAGACAAAATAATGAGTAAGCAAAGGTCAAGGACAAACGCAGTTTCCCCAGAAATACGCATCAAAGAGCTTCTAATACTTGAGGCATTACCATTATTGAATATTCAGTGTAATTTAAATTATGTGCATTTTTTTCATTGCTTATATTTTTAATCTAGAAGATATTGAGCAACTTCAAGGGCTGTGCAAATGTTTTGTAACAAAATTCAGCAAAACTTCAGCAGTAGCTGGACTATATTTTCTACATATGTTGGTTAACTGTCAGGTGGAATTTGGGATTGATTTCTTGTTTGAGATGTAACCTTGTGAGGTTTGTTTTTTTTTTTTCCTAGACTTGAAATGAAGGAAATGAAAATGTGGCCATGTTGGCTATTAAACTTCTGAACCTTGAAACTCAATGCAAATCAAACCAAAATGCTCTTGAGACCATAAATACCCAACTTTGCCCTAGTTCATTGGGCTGTTCATTATCAATGCACTTTTAAAAAGCGATGCTCTTAGCATGCTGGAGTCTTTGCTTTTTACTAGCAAGCCATAAGTATAAATGCCTCTTTGGCAGGGGCCCTTCCGAAATCCAGTGGTTTCTGTGACATGAGGCAAGAGGAAAACCTAGCTGATCAATACAGCCATTAATTAGAAGGAAACGTTCAGCCATGATTTTTACTTCTAAACTTTTATATATTGACATCTGGCAAAACAGTTAAGAAGTCAATAAGGATCTAAAAGTTACTGTACTGTTAGGTTGCTCACTGAGAAATAGCAATTAAGCCGACTCTGTCTCCCAGGACCTCCTCTTGCAGGTGTCTGGAAGCATCTCGGTACCAAACAAGATGCTGTTCATATATGAAATATTCATGTTATGACATCAAAACATGTTGCATATTATTTCAGTAGTCAGGCTGAAATTAGATTCACATTTTATTTTGCTTATAAATGCCTGTCAGAGTTGCTAAATCAGTTTGTCTTTGCTGTCTTGAAATAGTGTCAGTTTGAATTTCTTTCATGCTGCATATTGTTTTGGGCAAAAGCACAGTACTTCTGTATTCAAGATGGAGTGCCTCATATTCTTTAAATAAAAGTGAAAAAGCCCAACAATAAAGAATATTTAAAAAACTTTTGGAGGGGGCATCTTGGACCCCTTTTAAAGTGACACAGAAGCCACCAAATGCTGATGCATTGTGATCTTTGCTTCCCCCCTTGTGCAAGTATCATGCATATGGTGCGTTACACATTATTTAATGGTTGTAGGGTATATAACAAGGCATTCTGGAGTCTACTGCTGATGAAAGTAGAGATGAGCTTCCAAGTACCGGATTATACGAGTTCCTCAGTACACCTGAGGAAGTATCAGATGATTTCAGCCGTTGCAGCTGCCCTGCAAGTGTTAAGCTTAGGTTGTGGATGCCTGGTGCATGGGGCACGGGCATCTGCATCCTTAAGGCAGGGTCAGTGGGTCCAAGAGGAAATCGGGGCAGAGACTTGGTCTTTACCTGTCCGTGAGCTGTCTGTTACAGTGGTGGCATGACACAAACCCCAATGAGCAGCAGCGCTGGGCTCCTACAGACCACTCTGTGACATGCAAAAGCATCTGACAAGGCTGTGACCTGGTCCTTTAAATCAGTAGGCAGGGGAATTAATTCACTGTTAGCTTTTTTTGGCACTGTAATACTGTGTTCATGCATAAATAATTTCATCTTAGTTATCCTGTTGCTAAAAAAAAGAGCTTCTGTCCCCAGTCTACCAGACATTTGCATTAGAAATATCCCATCAGAGAAGCTACACATGCTTGAAAACATCTATTATTTTCTTCCCTGCCTCTCTCCTGTACTCTTGTCCTCCCAGCTGCAGGCATTGCTCTGAGCCCCACCAGGCTGGAGTCGTGCACGGCCGCCTGCTTTGGCTCAAGGGCCCATGGTTTTGGAAGACACAGTCCTGCTGAGAAACCACTTTCAGCATATATTTTATTATTTTTAAAAAATTACAACGAGCTTTTTAAACTTTAACCTTCTTCCTTTTCCGCTCTACTACTACCCTAAGCGTACTGCTGAAGTTTTTAATGCAAAAGTGCCACTATCTTATGATTTTCCCTGGATTTCCCTTGGTCTTTTAATGTAGTTCTTTTTAATTACTATCAGTAGATTTTGTAAATTAAGAGTATATAATTTGTTGATGTTTCTGTTTTCATTCATAATATCATTCATTTAACTGAATATAATCCAAACAAGCGTAGCAACTGGGGTATAAAGCCTTTGGATTACTCTCAGCCATAATAGCTCATGGGATCTCCAGCAGGTCTGGAGCGGCTCATAGAGTCTGGGAGATGTACAGCCCCAGCACAGCCCCAGCCAGGGGTTTGCTCCCATAACGGGGGATTTGTTAGGTGCTGCACCGGGTCCTGCACCCCCTGGGTCTAACTTGGCTCTCATAATTTGTCTCCTGCTATATACCGTGATATCTTTTCAAGATCCCTGAAGTGCCTGTGTGCCTCCTTGGCGTGCTCCAAGTTGTTTTCAAGGACCTGCTTTTAAGATAAAATCACATCTGCAAAGCTCGAGCCTCGACAAAGCCTCCGTACTGCTCTTTTCGAAAAGTGAGGCTCTCATGATGAGCTTCTGCATTTTCCATTAGGAGAGACTTTCCAAAAAGATTTTTTTCAATGATTTCTTGATAGCTGGCAATCTCCTGAACCATTTCTTATACAGAAATTGTTCTTCAAGGTGTTTTGTTCCGGTAACAACTGCCACCAAGCTTGGTTTGTCACAATTTCCAGCCTATAACTTGGAAAGTCGTGTTGTCTATAGGACTGGTCTGAGGGGCTGGCATGGTATTTCTTGCTCTGAAATAGTGGGCAGGTCACCTCATTTTTCTGTGCCTCTGTATTTTTCTGCCTGGCTTTGTGTTTTTTTGTCTATTCCTTTAGGGTCCGATAGTCTTTGAACTTAACAATGTGGCTGACCTGAGCTCTGTTTTAATCCAATGATAAATAGTTAATTTTGGAGGTTTAGGTTGACAGCAAGCCACCTTGGAGTGTCAGACTGCAAGACTTTGGTTTCCTTCTATAATCAGATAAGGAACAGATATTTCCTGTAAACCCTCCCCTAGTGTTCAAGTCATACCATTAGAGCATTAAGTCAGATACATGACACCCAATTTCAGAGTAATTCCTGGGGAAAAAGCACATTATATTTTTTTAATGGGCTTCCCAGGACTTATTTTGTTTCTTCCCGATGAATATAAATTCTAGCAAGTTTATCTGAATTCTGACCTTCAAATACACAAAGGCTTTTTTTAGAGCAAGAATATGGTCTTTAAAATTAGGTACTGTCCACGTGAATGTCTTCCTCTCTTCCCTTAAAATCCCTTTAGAGCGCAAGAATAGAACTGTTATAAGCGTTCCTAAAATTCATCTGTGTATTTATTATGAACTACTTGCATCTTACAGAAATACTATTCATGTCAACCCCACCAGTACTGCCTTTTCTTTCCAAATGGCTTTATTTGGATTGTGTGCTGCATACAATATCGTCGCTTCTCTTCATCTCCTTTTCTTCTGATTGCCAAGTAACATCAAGCAGATCGGAGAAACTTCTCGTAATGTGCTGTGTGGCTTGCTATAACAGTCTTTCCCAAGCACCTTGGTTGAATAAATATCCATTGAATAACTGGAGAATGCATTCATATTCTTTTTATTTTGATTTATGTTCTATCTTCCTATCTGTGCATCTTCAAGAGTAATTGCCAGTTTTCACCTCCTACAGAGAAAGTACAATAGAGCTGAAGAATAAGTAAAATGTGCTCTGTTTCTCTCTCTCTCTTTTGTAAGGAAATCTTTATATTCTTACCCATGCATACGCTAATAATTTGCAAACTGAAAATCATAACCTCATTCGCAGCTGGACTTGCTGTAAAAAGCTACTTGTATGCTTTCTGTGTTTCCTTTCCTCGTGACGCTTGCCAACTGGAGACCTGTACATATGGCCCGTTACCCTTTATGAAATAAGTCAGTCCAACTCTGATGTAGTAAAGGTATCCCAAATGAATACGAAGGTTGGAGCCAGTATGTTCCCTATTATAGACATCATATTCCCATGCACTGCTGATCTGATAGCAGCCAGACTATATGTCATGCATTTTAATGATGCTGCCAGTACAGCATCTCTCAGAGGATTACTGCGTGGTCTCCCTGTGATGGGTGGCAAGTTCCTTTCTGTCATCTGATACAGGATGCTGTTAAGGGTGACTGCAGTGTGAAGTATCTCTGCGTGTTGGTCAAATACCACATTAGATTTGAAAACACTCTTGAAGTGCTGGTTGTCATTGCTCTGCAGGGACCTTTTCTTAATCTGAACAATAATAAGGTCAGTTGGTTGCAGCATGATTTTTCCATCAATTACTTCAGTCATACTTCTAACAAGCCATATGTAATCATGCATGTTTAACCTGCAGGTTACACGGCCTAGCTAGCTGTGTGACCTACAGATCATAGAGCTGATAATTTCTTATTTTGTAAGCAAAAAATTTAATAGGGATTTCCAGTTGAATTGTCCTGTCTTAGGCATTCAGGTTTCTACCTAGCTACTAACCAAACTGCAGAAGTAAAGCATTTGTAATCTGGACCACTACGCCTTGGTCTTCTACCCAATCCTTCAAGGAAACGAAACCAGAAGCACACTTTGCTTCTGAGCCTTTCCTTTACATATTAAGCAAAAAAAAGCTCAAATGACCTGATGTGCTGTTCACAATGGGTTTCTTCTCAACTTTTTCCTCTCCTGTGGTCATGAACATTGGAAGATCTCACTGCATGCTGACGGGCGTCTTGCTTGCTGCAGACATCTGTGGAGAGCAAGACACACGAGCCCCCTGCTCCCTCCCTCCGCTGTTTTGTAAACTTCTGCATTTGATCTTAGTTCAGTTCTTATCTGTAGCACCAAGACATGCCAGGCTTCAGCTTGGAAGGATATGGTGTAAAAGCTATGTTAACAGGGCAAAAATGTTCACATGCTACAAAGTGTTTTCAAAGCTATTGGAGCATTTGGTTTGGATTTATAAATTACTAAAACAAGAGTTACACATTTATCATTTGAAAATAACAACTTTTCTCATAACAAAATGGCGTGTTATCTGAGCCTGCAATAATTCTGCATCTTCGTGACTACCAGCAGGGAAAAAATAGAAAATTACCATTCTACTTGAAATTCACTATCTCTGAACACCCTAAAAATCCTAAAGATCTCATTTATAGATGCATTCAATGCTGCTTAAGCAAGAGATTCGTCCAGATTGTCCAGTGTTTATGCACTTTCCATTGGATCTATTCATGCCTCAAATATGTGAAGTTTACGTATGTCATTGTGGGGTGCAAAAACCTCATTCAGAGAGAATTGAGATCTCAGTTTGTAATAATCCTTCTGGCGCCATTTTTATCTTTATTGAGGAAATAATAAAAATTCAGCCATTTAGACTACCAAACTGTCCTCTTTTTGCAATGTGCAGTTGTAGTTTTAATCAGTACGTGCCTTAACAACCCTAGGAGGAATTCATTATTTCTGTTGGCACAGCATGGTGTACTTTCCTCTTCCACTTGAAATACGTTTCTTGCTATTTGCCAGATGAAGTTTGAAAAGTTTAATTATAAAATGAAAAAGAAAGGGTCATAAACCAGAAGGCAAAAAATCTCAACTCTTGCAGATTTATGTTGAAAGTTACTTTAAAGATTTGAGGTTGGCCATGATGTTCTGAGTGCTTATACCAAAGAGCAGGTTACTGTTCTTTTCCTACACGGTATTGCCACATAACTGCCTAATTTGACACTGATTAAATGTTACATTACCTCCTGGAGTTCTGACTTTTAGGTCAGGTGCATTTAAGCAAAACTGTCCCATCAACTGAACTGCGTCTCAAAATCCTGGATGTCCTGGAAGTTATAGCAGGGCTAAAATCAAGATTTGATTCAAGATTACTGACCACATGCAGGCTGGTGCACCAAGCCTACTAGCTGCTTCACATAATCCCAAATCAGCAAAACACAGACACAGAATGAGTAATAAAACCTGTGTTCAACACAGGCACTAATACAAGAAGAAATAAACATCATTACAAGGTCAATGTAGCTAAATTGGTATCCTCACTGTATTATAAGAAAATAATGAGAAACACCTTCAGCCTCAAACAGAAGTCAATAGAAAATCAACAAACGGCTACTGCAGACATCCTTTTTCTAGCAGGAACCAGGGACAACAGGCAGACGCTCTGAAATAACACAAATACACACACAGAGGCACGCACAACCTTTAAGAAAAGGACAAACACATTCCAGTAAGCAGCAAAACCACCCACTGCTGTTATTTTATGAATAGATGGTAGATTTGCCTTCTGCATGTTGGTGAAATAATGAAAAAATCCTGGGATTTTGAAGGCGTAAAATTGCAGACAATTTATGTTTATAGCTGTAGACGGCCACACAAGTGAATCTAAATTGAGTGCCGGATGGAGCTAAGAGGAGAGGGAATCAGAAATGCAAGTGAAAGATAAGGTTATAGAAATTTCTCTCTCCAAAGCTAATCAGAACTAAGTATCCTATTGCTAGCAGCATGGAGAATGTTTTAGATAACAGATAGTGATGGAAATTATGTGGGATAATTATGTTGGAAATAACAGCAAAGGGTATGTCTGCTGACTCAGAAAATTGTCACCTACTTCCTCCCTGTGTCACCCCAGAGTCGGGTACCCGCTGCCCCGAGTAATGCATAATGTTACCCTCTTGGGGGGCAAAAAAAGCTCAGTGATTAACTGTGTGTAACACCTAACATCTAACAGAGGATTCAAAATGTAATCGCTGTAATTTGCAATTGTAAATCTCCTGTTATCAATTAATTTACATTGTACAAGTAACCATCTGATTATCTTTGTGCATTGCTGTATTTACACTGCAATTTAATTGTAAGTAATTAGCATGTAATTGCGTATAGTTATTTATACCTTGTAAAGAAAGTGATGTATTTATATGTAGTTAAATTAATTGCAGTGGAGAGCAAATCTTTTCACTTTTCTTCCTTTTCAATGCATCTAACAGTTTCCATGGCCAAAACTGCTGTTGTCTAGACAAAGTTGGGTCTCCTTTGGATGGGTTAGGTTAGCTTTCCGCAGGCTTAGGCATGCAGAATTGCATTTTGCTTTTGGCCTGTGTTCATTTTCCATTTTTAAATATTTTATCTGTGTCCTAGT
The DNA here is from genome assembly GCF_047716275.1 of Strix uralensis. Classification (NCBI taxonomy): domain Eukaryota; kingdom Metazoa; phylum Chordata; class Aves; order Strigiformes; family Strigidae; genus Strix; species Strix uralensis. The sequence goes on from NC_133981.1 coordinate 11,531,059, forward strand.
ACTAACCTGCCCCTTCTCCTTAAAAAGAGAATTTGTAATAAGAGTGAAAGCTGGGTCTCTTGAGTAGAAATCCCAGTGCAGCCCGTGAGGAAGCAGTGAGACAGTGACCTCCGTTCTTGGCATGGATGAATGCTTTCCATGTAGCAGCTCTAACAAAAAATATTACCCTATTACAGTAATACCTACTAAGGGTATACTTTATGAATGCCATCAAGGGCAATGGTGGCTTTCATGTCCAGTACTAGAAATGGTAATTTTATTCCCCTTGCTGCTCTCCTCACTCCCTCAGTCCTCCATCACCCCACTTAGAGTCACTCTGATACCAGACGTTACAGTCACAGCCCGTTTCTTGCCATCCCATCCTCCAGCCTACAGCACTTGTCCTTTTAAAAGAAATACAGTGTTTTCTGAGCATTACCATAACAGAGGATCTCTGAGATCCAGTTAGGGGCTTTTGTCCCCCAACATGTAGCAGAAAGCAGACCTTGGGTTTATAACAGCTCTGGGAAAAGTCTTTGCTTCGTTAAGCGTGCTGCAAGCTGTCTGCTGGGAAGGGTTTTGATGGAGAAGGGAGATGCCCCATGCTGCTGCTTGCTCAAGGCCAGTTCATTAGCATTTGTGTTTCTGTAATCTGAAGATTTGGGATTCACAGAACAGCTTTGAGTGGCACGAAGGACAGTATTATCTTGTGGGATAGTCTGTGTCTCCTCTTGGGCGGGAGCTGCTGGGTGCCTTGGTAATGAAGGGTTTTTTCTTTGCTTCGCTGGTTAGACCCCTGAGTTTAGTAAAAGATTTTATGTCTGCTTGAGGGAGAGTATCTTTTCACTTCTCATTGCTGCTTCTGCATTTAACAAAATAGCTCCCAGCCATGCCACTGTCAGATTCATATTGTCCAGAAATGTTATGCCATACCAATCATCTCATTGCTGGGACTGATGGAGAACCTCTGAGAGATGCTTCTCTCCTGCCTCAGTGAATGGTAGGTGGCATCAAAGCCACGTTTCAACTCAGTCTTCTTCCTCATTTAGCATTTCCCCATCCCAACATTTTCACACAGGTCCTGTGGAAGGAATAATGCGTGTTAATGATAACCCACCATGTACCTATTCGGCAGGGCTGCCGGCCAGCCCTTGTCTGCAGAGCAGGTCTGCCCATGGCCCTGCCTCCCCATGCCCAACTGGGCGCAGCTGGGAGGGTAGAAGAACACCTGGAGCAGGCAGGAGGAGACAGAGCTCTGCAGGGGCTTTTCGTAGGGAAGGTGGCTGGAGGAGAGCATGAGGTCCTGCCTGGGGGAGTGCAGTCTGGCTCTGCACCAGGGAGCAGAGCAGAAGGGGTTCCCCAGGACCTGGCCCTGGTGAGTTGCCAGAGGGCTCTTGGGGCAGTTCTGTAGGTCCTGTTGCCCTGCTCAGGGAAGACTTGTGCTGTCAAAAGGCATTTGGGAATTGTAGAAGATGGTGGAATAAGACTTTTGCTTGAAGGTAGCATCTGTCTTTCTAAGGATTAAGCACAGGATTGGGTAGATTGCTCTGGTCAAAAAGCAGGGTTAGGCTCTATGTTTATTTGTGCCTCTGCTGAGCTCTGTTCAGCTCTGTTCCTCAGAGCTTTATTTTCTTTACCCTGGTATCTCCTACACAGCTCCCTTGGCAAAACTAATGTTCTTATGCAGATAATACTTTGGCTTCCAGAAGATGTGAGCATGTACCTGGAGTTAATTACTGATTTGCTGCTTCGTGTCCTGCAGACAAGCCATATTCATTTATATATAAGAAACATAAGTCCTGATAGAAGAATTAACAAACATAAGGTGCTGAGAGGTCTCCAGGTGTGTTGGTAGTAGTAGTTACTATTATGTCAGTCAGAGAAACTTTGTAGTTAATGAGACTCCTGTGAAACGTTTTGCCTGCTCTTGACCTCTGGAAGGTGGTCTCTATCTGCTGGTTTTCTCATGGATGTAAATAAGGATTAATAGGATTAATTTGTATTCAGAAACATGTAGGAGTTGGGCTCTCACTGACTCATTGGGGTCTACTTTAAGAGTGTACTTGATATTTATTTGCGTGTTTGGATTGCAAGGCATACGCAGCATATAGTGGTCAACTGAGGTCTAAAGCTGATCAAAACCTTAGAGGATATGTTAGTTAACTCCTGTTCAAACTATAGAAAAGTGCTATCAGATGAATATTTTCCATTGCTGAGCTGTAGTAGAAGTATATAAAGAGGATTTACTCTATGCACCGTAGCTTTACCATGTTTTTCGCTGGAGCTTTTGCAATGGTGATTTCTGTGTTGTGTTGTTCCTGGCTCTCCTTTCCCTTGCATTTACTTGTTCTTTCCTTTTTATTCTATTACATATGTTTATATTTCCATCCATAAGCTGATACATAATTGTTTTCTTTCCCCACATCTCTCTTAAATAGCATCTTCGTTTAGGTACTTGGCCACAAACCCTTGTGACTTGAACAGTTGCTCAAAGCTCTGGGCACCAATAGCCAGGAGTTGTTGCCCAAAAGAAACCCCTGACGCCCCTCACTTCTGCTTTTGAGATAGCCTAATGCTAATCATAAGCTGCTTAGCCTTTGAGGATTAAGTAATATCCTTAATGTTGTACAGATATATACAGTTCATGTTATCGGTGTTCATATACAAATGTGTGAATAGCAATGTTTGACTTCTGTAGGGGGGGAATTGGGTTTGCTTATCAAAATATGCATAAAATAGCTAGAAAGCCAGGTGAAACTTGGGCAGTCCCGTGGTGTATAATTGCAAGCAGCATATATGTGGCTTAGTCCCTGAGCAGCCTTACCCCATGGAAATACTAGTTAAGGCATAGGTTTCAGTGTATTAGTGAGTTTATGACCTGTATAAAAATGTCAAGTCAAACAGCTGCCTACTAAATTATTCAGTGTATTGATAGAATAATGACTTTGACGATGGAGATACTGGATTTAACTCTTTCAAGAGGAGAGAGGAGGGGAAATGTGTTTGCTGCACTTGATTCTAGCTGGATTGTAGCAAGATCCCTAATGTTACATGCCACCTTTGAGCAGTAGATTCAAGCAGAATTACAAGTAAGAGATAGGATTGATTTTGACATGGATGTGAATTTTAAATTAAGTGCATTTTTAGTGGAACTGGCTAGAAAACCAGAACCTAGAAAAATGGGCTTACTTCCTGAATACTTAAGCCTTTCTTTTTTTTTTTTTTTTTTTTAAGGAAAAACTATAGCAAAGTTATTTTTTCAGGAAAAAGAAATATCCTTGATGAAATCAGAACTTCTACAAAAAGTCCATAGTTAAGACATTTGTAGAAAAATTTGGAGCTGCCTTGCTTTCTTTCAAATGCTTGCTAGCCAACTTTTTTTCAGTAATAATAGAGACTCCAGACAGAAAGCCAGTCTGATTTGTGTAGATGTAGCAAAACTGTTTTGTTACTTGTTTCTTTACCTCTAAGCTGCACTTGACCCGAAGCTTTAATTAAATACATTATATAAAGGATAACTGTAATGGATGCACAAAGGAATAAAACTTCAGTTTTGTTAAAACGTTAATTTCTGAAAGTTTCAAGTGCATGAGTGCTTGTCTTGATAGAGCTAAATTTCTCAGCATGTTTCATGTGGGATATATATAAATAGATATACACAATATATTTATAACTTCTCTGTGAGATGATATGAAATATATTTATAAAGTCTTACGGAGCCCCTATTTTAATGAAGAAGCATATTTACTTCAATGCATATGTAGATAATGTTATAGTTTCTTTGTATACCTTGAACATAACGTTTTATATTAGATACTACGAACACCTTTTCTTATTTTCAGATTTTTCCATATTATGGGAAAGTTGGTACTCTCCTTCTGGCTTTCAAAACATATTTTCACATTACCAGTTGTGGCCCAGCAGCCACAACAAATCTGTTTTACTAATAATAAATGTTCCACAGAACAATGTAATTAACCAACTGCCTATTTTGCCGTGGAGGCTGCAGTTAAGGAAGTGGAGCTGCTGGGAGGGGATCAAATCCTGCTCCAAACTGCTCAGGCTTCCCAAGCATATGCTGCCAGGAGCCAGGCTGGCTGGGTGGCATCCAGGAGCCCAGGATGCTGTTGCTGCCTCCTGTACCACTGCTGCACTGGGCTGCAGGGTTCAAGCTGGGAAAAGGCACTGTAACTCAAAAGATTTCAAGCTACGTATTGATGAAATGGAAAATCTGTGTGCAGGTTTAGACAATAACCACCCAAAGCTTCTGGTTTTTATCTCTCTTGAGGTCTGCTCATCCATCTTCGTGGCTTGGCCACATGTGAACGTTGGCACTTGCTGTTAACACCAGCCATACTGCAGTGGTGGTTCCACTCAGGGGGTCAAAGCTTCCTCCTATTTCTTCGTGAGAAAGAAGTTGCAAGTTTGTATTGCCTCCCCTCCCAAAATCATAAGGATTTTTGACGTTTGGCTGTTTCCATTTAGAAGCAGGTTTCCTCTGTTTGAGGTCCTGGATGCTTTGTCTGTATCGACAGCACTGTAATGTAACTCTCCTGCAGCCAGCTCAGATCCCCTGAATATCAGTGGGATCAAAATGCGATCTAGCGATGTTTTGCTGTGCTCAGGATCAGGTTTGCTCTTCTAGGTGTTCTGCCTATGCAGCTGAAAATGCAGTGTGGTTGGCAGAGTCTCTTACCCTGGTTTGTGGGATTCATGGTTGCCAAGTTCCAGTTTTGACCTTTATGAAGAGGATTTTGCCCGCTCTTGGGGGGTTATTGGTGATCCTTGAGCAGGTCCCTCTGTAGCTTCCAGCCCTACTCCTTTCCTTTGATCTCCTTCCTTTACCCTGTGGGCTGCATCAGCTTAAGAGACTCTCACCTCATCAAAATGAAGCTGCTGGGAGTATTAGCCTTTGGAAAGCATGTCACTATTAATGTGCTCTTTTTACTCAAGTATAAGCTGTATATTTTCTGGTTGTTGTGGACATGTTTAACTTCAAAACCCTTCTGCAGACTTCACGCTTGAGTTTTAGTGTCAGGTGCCAAAGGATCAAGGCAGGAGTGCCTCTTACTAAGAACAGAAAAGAAATGAGCAGCCAAGAATTGAAATATACTGGGCTTTATATTCGCTGTTGTTCAAAACAGTAGCTACCAAAATGATCGAAGAACTTTTCAGCTGTCTTTGCATCTGCACTGGCTTTAGTACCCATGGAAGGTAATGTTGTGCTTGGCTGATGCTATGTGGACCACTGACTGTGTAAACAAACCTGGCCTGCTTCTTATGATAACACAAATTATCTGCGTGTAAAAACAGCCTGAAGGCATGACTGTGCTCCACTAGGTCAGCAGTGACACAACCTAGTGCTGACTTACTAATTTTTACAGCTAAATTCATTAATACTTTTAGATTACTCAGGATGTAGGTGTAAGGACGAAGAGCTGCATGGTTGGGTTTTTTTCGGCATCCTGTACATCTATTAACATAGTCAAACTAACTGCGTGATTAGGATGAATAGGACTTAATAATGGAGAGGACATCATGGCAAAATTGATGAATCTGAAATGGGGGAAAATTGTTGAACTGATATGTTTGCAGCCGCAGAATACAATGAAGGGAAGAAGAGTAATTTATAGATATATTAAAAAAAAAAAGAGGAAGGGATTTTGGCAAATCCTATGCTTATTATATTTCCTTTTCTGTTTCTCTAATTTTCCCTGAAAATAATGCCACTTATTCATGATGCTGCTGCAATAATTGAACTACTGGAAGGAGAGGAGGAAAAAAGCTACCCATATAAATTACTACTTGAGACCTGTTCTGTTTTGACAGATGTCAAGGCTGGGTAGCTTAGCTTATTCTACTGTTTGTATGAAAAGGGCTTGGTATCACTAGGACGCAGACTAATAGCTTTCTGTGCTTCTGAATGTGGATAGATTACATTTCAACAGATTTTTTTTCTTTCCCTAGTCATAACCTAGTGATTCTGAGAGAATAAATTGATAAAATATTTCCTAGTTCTTTTGCAGGGTGTTGCTGCAGAATTGGGAAGTTAAAGGGGACGAGAAAGAGGTAGCGTGCCTGCTGAAGGAGAAATACTCGTGGTCTGTTAGTGTTTCTGTGTAGATTTAGGAAAACTGGTTACAAAATTAATTGAAATCTGAAGGAAGCAATTTGCTACTGTACATTAAGCTTCTCTGATTTTACAGTTAGTATTTAGAGTGTGTACTGGTTGTCGGTGATACATGTATGTGGCCTTCATTTAAATCTCTTGCTTCAAAGTATTTCAGTTTTACTGTTCAGGACTTGCCTAGTTTTATTTGTACTTGTGCATTAAGTAGATGGCACTAAACCAAATAAATGGATTTTCTGGACTCTAGTCTTCATGTACGGCTTTCAGTTGTCACGGATGGTGGACAGTCTCATCTTTGCCACTTGTGTGGCACACTCCGGTTTATTTAGATCAAGTTTTTGCTCTGTTACTTTCACCAGCCTTTCTGGTTTTGTTCCTGCTTTTAGGTTTTTTAGCTTGTACTCATTTGCTGTCTGCTGCTACTAAATACTGAGATTTTTGGATGTATCAATTAGCTTAATCTATAAACTGATAAGTTAAAGGAACTTATCTCGGAAAACTAAGAGTGCTTTTTGTTACCAGTTCTTCATTATTCTAAGATATTTTATGAATCCTTTGGAAGAAACCTCTGAGATGTAATTTCATAACATAGGTTTTTGATTCATGATGGAATTGCCCCGAACCAGAAATCCAGAGTGCTGTTTCCTGGGATGTGAGATTTACTGTACCCCGGTCACTAATGACATTCTTCTGCACTTGGGAAGTTTTTGTGAGGCTTCTGCTGTTGCTGTGTACACTATCAGTTTTATTACACTTGCTTTTCTTGCTGTGTGCTGCTTAGAGCAGACTGAATTAGGTAAAAAAAAAAAAGTTTGGATAGTTCTCTGCTGAATATTGACTGCAAGCTATTGGCAGTTCATGTATCAGTTTCTTATTCTTCAGATATTGTACATAAACACCTTTTTGGCTGGCTGTTAAGGTCAAGGTGGCTTTTGTGGGTATTGCTGCTGGCTTTCCCTAGTGGCATCCAGGACTTGCTAAATTGATTGTCGTAAAGATTGATTATGCAACAGTTCTGTTTAGTTACAATTCAGCATTTTTAAAGCAAGAAGTTTTTGTCTAGGCAGTAAAAGTAGAGGATATCCACTGCCTTTCCACTGAATGCTGCTCTTCAAGTAAGAGGTTTGCTCTCCTAGCTTCATCCTGGGCTACCAGTGAGCCTCCAAGAGCAGGAGCAGCATGTTAATATGCATCTGCTGATTTTCAGAGCATTAATAAATGGATATAAAGCAGTGCATGGGCTGTTGGAACTTCAAGTCCACCCCTTTGTTCCCTGTGACTTCAGAGAGCAAAGGTTTTAAAAATAAAATAAAAAAAAACCCAAACCAAAAAACTACTACTTGTTGTGTTGAGGCACCCTGGTGATGAGCAGGCTCACCCTGGCTGTGTGTTTCCTACACCAAACACCCCACAGCACATGTTTCTGGTAGCAACCTGCAGAGTCCACAGGGACTTTCTCATCCAGTGTTGCAGGCTTGATTATTTTTTTGGTAGTGTCACTGTCATGTCTTCTGTTCATCTAACCTTGTTCCATGTTGGTTGAATACAGCACTAGAAAGTCAACTATCTTACTCATACTGTTGCTTTTTTATGTAGAAGAATGGGGGTAAGCAAAGGGAAGCGTATGTTTTGTAGTTGGTGTGGACATGTTTAAATTCAAAACCCTTCTGCAGACTTCATGTATCTGTGCACTGTGTGACCTAGTTATGTAACTTCGCAATTTTTATAAGTAACCAACTTAGAAAGCAAAAGACCTTGTTTTTTGGAGAACATGGTGTTGAGGGAGTATGTGGGCGATCTGAAATGTCTTCTGGCTTGCAAGGACAAGGAACAAATTAAAAAGAAGAAAAACAAACAATTTAATGGTGATGGAGCTGTAGCTCTAGCAGGGATAGACTGTGGGCGTAGATCCATTTTATCGTGTTGCAGAAGATTATTCGTCAACACATAAGGTCATAAAAATCTCACACTGCTGAGTATTAGAAGATAATCTTGCTAAAAGTTTAAAATGTCTTACTAGCAGTAAATATTTAAGGCCTTCATTTACAGCAATCAGGGGACTATGTGAATACATACCTTAGCTTGCAAATAAGCACTAAATTGTCGCCTCAAATAAAAACTGGATGGCAAAACATACGAAATTAAACATCAAGGTTGCTGATTATTACAAGTTGTGTAGACATTAATTACTCAGTGCCTGGTTGTTTTTTTTTTTAATCGCTGACCTTTCTTGTTTGGTATTTTGTGATTGGATACAAGTGATTAGAGATATTTCTGATCAGTTATAATTTTTGCTTCTGGCACTTCAATCCCAGTAAGAAAAGATTTAATATAACAGAGTGATAGGAACAAGAAATGAAGGGGAACTAATGGTCCCCTCCCTTCCCTGGTAGGTATAGCCTGTTAACTTCTGCTTGCTCTTTCATGCAAAGAATCACTCAGATGTGACATTGAACAATATCCTTTGCACCGTGTCCTTCAGCTGAGGCAGGCTTTGGGCCAAGTAGAAGCTTGAAAAGAAAGTGCAGAAATACACTTTTGTAAAGCTGTGGTGGACTCTTTGCAGAGTCACCAGCAAGCAGAGTGGGTCATGGGCTGGTGATGGTTTGGAGAGCTCCCACAACCTCTGTTTCCTGGGGAGAAGGAGTTAAACTTGGGTCTTGTACATCATTAGAGTTACTACATGTGCTCTTGACATCTCATTAAAAATTAAGAAGATTATAAACCTGCAGTTTACAGTAATGTTGAATAAAATGTATTTGTCTTTTTAGTGAGGAGCTGGTACAACCCATCCCCTTCTGTTGCTTGGAAAGCAAGCTGTAGTGGACTGCAAAGATGTTGTTATATCTTGGTAATGAAGAAACACATGCAAAACCCCTGACTGTATCTGAAGTGACTTTTCCCTTTGTGTCACCAAAGCCTGGTGTGTTCAGTTAAAATAACCTTTGGTAAGTGGCTGGGTTGATGCGCTATATGCAAATGAGCAAAGGATCTCTTAATCAGCAGTTTGGAGAGACTAGAGTATCACTCACAGACAATATAAAACAATTTTAATGCATTTCATTACTTTGCAATTTAAAGTAGAAAGGTGATGAACACATCATTCTCTCAGAATGCAGTCTCCCGTAGTTATTCTGGGCTCTTTCCTGATACATGGGCTCTTCACCTGTATCTCTGTGGGAAAATAGCTTTGAAAGAACATCTCTTTCAAACAGGTGACTCTTCTCTGTAAGTCAGTAAGCAGTTGTTCTGAGCCTATTCTGATGGAGCATTTTAAGTAATAGAAGACAATTTTAAAGGTTACAATGTAGCTTACAGGCTCAATTTATGAACCAGCTGGTGAATCACTTTGAGATTTCTTTGACAATCTCTCCAAAGAATTCTGGTGTCTAAAGATTGTTTTATTATCAATATGCAGTCATGCAGATCAACGTTCTTTTCGTTTGTGAAGCAAATGACATCAAACAAATGGCATTGTAAAGGCTAAAAATCCAATATTAATGCGTAATGCTCATCCCCACTTGATGAGACCAAGGTATTTTGCTACCTCAAGATAACAATTTGAAATATTTAATTTTCAGTTTCTTTGTTATAATAAACCACATGGGATCTCTATTTTGACATCGTTTTAGTTTGAAGCTAAACCTGTCAAACCCTGGGAGAGCTATGGTGGTGATTAGGCTTTTTGAGTTTTTCTTCCATGAGATAGATTACGCTTGCAAAACGCTTTTGGCTGACTCACTAAACAATGTTTAAATGTGCAGGAAATGCTTCTGTGACAAATGCTTACTGGATTTATATTTCAGCTTCAGAAAACTGTGTCTTTTCTGTTTAGCTCCCATAATCAATCTATTGTGTTAATAACAATGTTTGAATTCATGAACAGGAGGCAAGCCAAGGATTCAGATGTTACTGAGGAAGGGCTGCGCCATGTCTCAGCTGCAGCTGGTAGATGATGCTGAATAAAGTGTGGGTTCCTGTTGTGTAAGATGTGTGCCTTGGCAGGGAAATGACACAGCTGATGCTTGATACCACCTTTGCTGGACCACTTGCTGTTTATCTGTTGATATGGGCAGTAGAACTGGGTGATGCTTTGCAGTTAGTGTCCTCTGGCTTTGTTTTTGAGAAGGGGCAAAGGTGGGTGGGTATGGGCTTTGTTTGGAGAAATGCCCTCCTGGAGCAGGAATAGGGTCAGCAATAGGAGCAGTTGCAGGGAACATCTTTCCTCATGAAGGCTGGTAAGACTGCTGGAAAAGAAAATAAGCAAGAGCAGGTTCAGATGCACTTGATTACTTAATAACTTGGGTTAATAAGCCCATAGGCTGGCAGACATGTGGTTCTTGCATTTCTTAACAATAAGGTAAGGTGAATATTGTGTTTATTGAAAGTGAAAGGTTGGAAGGATTTCAAGTTTGTATCAGAAAACAGAAGCAGGGAAAGCTCTTAAAACAGTTCATAGGGGGTTTTAGATAAAGACAGATCTGCAGTCTGAGGGCTTCTGAAGTGCCTAATTTGAGACTGGAGAGAAGCAGAGAGATGCAAAGTCTCATATCCGTATTTAAGCTTCCTTAAAAACAGTGAATTTGGAACATAGGACAAGACTAGTCTATGGTTTGTCAGGCAATACAAAACAGTGCCAGAGTAGGCTAATTTGATAAACCTAAGCCCAGAATAGAACCAGGGACAGTAAAAAGAAGAAAGAACGTCAACAAATGAGTTGTTGCATGTTTGAAGTGACTGAGGGAAAATTTTGGTTTGGGGATTCAGAGCCTGATGCATCAGTAATGTTCCTGACATTGACCAGGCTTGATTTCCTTCCACAGAGAAATACCATCACCCTTACTCTTATCTCATAGAAGTACTCTGAGGAAAGATGCATTAGGAATGTCAGTATTTGCATATTATGCTAATAAACTTCCAGGTGGGAATTGCACCTCAGCTTTCTGTGGGATAGCTTCTTTCAGCTCAGTCTGCATCAGTGTGTCAATATAAACTTGGAGTGTAATGTATGGATTTCTGCTGGCAGCAGTCGAGAGATCAGCAGTTCTTCAGCCTCTCATCAGTGCTCCCTGTTGCCAGCTCCCAAAGAACTGCCTCCACCTGAAAACTAGAATTTAGTGCAATTATACAGTAGTTCTGTGAAATGATGTGGAGCCTCTCTATTTTTATTTTCTATCTTTAAATTTTTTTTTTTTCCTTGAAGTATGTGCTGTTCCTTTACATGAAATGAGGATTGCACTAAACTGAGTTTTCTTTTCAGGTTTCTTGGAAGTTATAGCTTCAAGAACAACTGGAGTGGCAACTGGGGAGCCACATTAAAAGAGTGTTGTTGCCTTTTCCTTTGGAGACAACCTCATATCTGTGTTCTGAAGTTTTTTTCAAAGCCTTCTGTTGACAAGGGATGCAGAAAATACTGAAGCTGCTAAATTCAGTTTTTAGAGTGCTGTCTTCCATAGTGTCACCTAGGGGAGAGAGCACTGTTTGTTCCCCTTGGTACCTGCTCCAGTCTGTTCTTCACTTGGGATGAAGGTGTGTGTTTGAATTGATTGGAAGCTATGGCCAAACCCTCCAGGCTATGGGAGGTTTTTTATTATTTAGCAAAATTACTTGGGCACTGCTGAATGTTTGGGGATAATGTAATTTAAATGCTTTAAGTTTCAAGCCTGGAAGTCCAGGTTCAATGCTGCTTGTGAGGATAATGTACAATTACTTTAATCACCACCTCAAACACATGACTGTGAAGAGCAATGTTCAGCCTTTTGCAATTACTGTGGGATGAAATACTGTACTGAAAGTAAAACATTCAGAATTTGCCTATTCCCTGGTTTAAGTCAATATCTCTCTGCCAATGCAAAGTGTTTTAAGAAATTGTCCACAAAAGTGTTTCTGTTGTTGGAAGCTGAAATTTCCGAAGGATTTGAGTAGGTACATGCTGCTGTTTTGAGCTTTTAAGCAGACATAAATCGTAATGTAGATGGCTTTTAACCAGTCACCTGTTCCTTCTACCACAAAATTATTCACTAGCCAAAGCACTCATTGGGCATAGGGGAGATCAGATGTCCTGCTTGAGTGAATATTTAACTGATGTGAGCAGCTCCAACAGAAGAAAGCAGTTAATAGGCTTAGTAGCAAGTGCGTTTGCTGGGATTGTGGGGGAAGAGAAAAATGAAGATTTGATCCAGAGTCTCCCACATGAGTACCAAAAAAACCCACCCTAGCTCAATTATGCACACAAGCATGACAGGAATTTAAAAAAAAAAAGAAAAGCCACTACACAAAAACCCAAACCAAATGCACTTCTGAAGGTTGTGTGGCAGGTGTTTTGTAAGAAACCTCTCTCCTGCTTTGGCTCTCTGCCCTATCTGCCCACACAAGTTCAGGGATACTTTAGAGATGGATAGGGAAGTATAGAGAATATCAGAATTTTCCAAGTAAAAAACTGGAGGTTTTTTTTTGTTCTTTGTTTTCAGTAGCAAGGGATGGATTTGTAGGTGTCTAAAAATATGTAGCAGTGTTGGTGTTGGAGCATTTCTTAACTTGTGCAAGTTGTTCTCCTAAACTTTCTATGACTGAAATAAGTTGAACAGTTACAGTAAATAGAGTAATATTTTGATTGGTATGAAACCCTTCATTTCTTCTTGATGTCTAATTAGCGTAGCTCCGAATGTCAAATATTTATCCGCTCTACCCAGCGCTGTGCTCACTTCAGAGGGGCTCCATCTGGCTCTGCCTTCCGTGAAGCCTGTTCCTCTACCAACGAGCTTGCCCGTACTCAGTGTTGGTGCTGGATCCCACCTGTTGCCTATCAGGTCTCTTGAGCTGGAAGGGAGCTCTTCCCTCCAGCAAATCTGGGTGACGAGTAGGGCTGTGCACAGCTACAGATGAGCCAGTCTGGGACTCCTTTCACTTAGTGAATGTAACTCTGAAGTGCAGGCTGAGAAATGTTGTACCAAGTCCTTACTAAAAGTTGCTGATTGCTTGTGAGCGGTACATATTTGTTAAATGAAGCCATAATATGCTTGTAGACTGCCAGTAATGTAATTCCTTAGCATGCAATCTCCCACAGTAAAACTGGTAAGAGCATGTGATGTAGAAGCCTTTTGTATTCTCAGGGACTTCAGTAGCCACTGTATTACAGACTTGAACAGAAGCAGGGGGGTCCTGTGGTTGTGACTTCTTCATCTTGAGTTATAGTACAACCTACAACCTTTTAGTTAAGCATTGGTCATCTGTTTTCTATCTTTAAGCCAAAATGTCAGATGTTTTTTGTGCCTCTCCTATCTGGGATGTGTTGATAGTGCAAAAAAAGCTTATTTCTTAGTATGTTTGCTACATTATGGTGCTTGCCTAATTCTAGTTTCATAAACATATCTTCTGCATCTACCATAGGTATTTTGTGTGTCCCATAGCCAGCTACTGAACATATGAAGCTATATGATTAAAAACAGATGTTGAACAGGTTTCTCATTGTTTTTCTACTTTCCAAATTTGATTAGTGAGTAGTTTGGATGATCTAATGTTTGTAGTGGAACTCCTTGGGAAATGGCTGTGCTGCAGCCTCCTTTTTTGGGATTTAGGTTGGCTTGTTGTCACCTCACAGCTGCAATGAGTTAGCAGTGATAGGGGAAAGCTGGGAATTTATGTCAGCTGTGGGAGATCAAGAGCATTTGAGCAGTGAAGGAAGATGGGGATTCACCATCAGAGGCTTTAGCAGCTGAAAGTGTTTCAGCCCTTAGTGAAGTTAGAGTTGAAAAAATAAGGTTCAAGGAGTGCCAGGTGAAGTGGCTGAACTCCAGTGTAACGTGCAGGGTCTACAGAAAGTGTTGAACTGGTGAACAGTGTGCTGTGGCTGGGGGTTCTTAGAGAGGGAGACCTCAGTAGAGGAGGGGGAAACCATGCATCAAGCAGTGGAAAAATCCTGTAAAGTATTCTGACTCGTTTACTGCTTTTATGTTGTGGTGCTTTGAAAATAACAAACCACAAATAATTAAAGACAGCCTATTTCTCTGCAAAATAAGCTAATGTGCATAAGAATTAATTTAATGACTTAAAATATCAGTATAACTGACTTCCCATATGAATTTCTCCTTTCAGGTATTGGAAATTTGACTGAAGTCTACATATCATGCACTGGAGAAGGTAACAATTCTTTAATACTAATTTTGACTTATTGGTGATATTAATTTCTTTCTAATGTCATTGCATTGAATGTTAAAATCTTCTTTCCATTGTTTATGTCTCGATTAAAGAATCTGCCTCTTAGTTTCTCAGTACACTGACAGTGGGTTTTGCTTACCTTTTTTTAAAAAGAATATACAAGAAGTTGCATTTAAGTTCTACATTGGAAGGTTTATAGAAAACCTGGAACAGCTTGAATTCAGAAAACTATTTTTGTAATGTACCATTGTTTTAAAAGAATGTATATAATTTAAAGAATGAACCTTTCACAAAAGGATATTGTCCTTGCTATCAATAGGGGGTTGTTTTTCTGGTTAGGCTCTTATTTTTCTTGTCAAGAGGCTTTCAAAATTGGTGTTCAATTAATCATTGAGTGATTGACTTAGTAGTTGAATTAGCCAAGCAAACCTGTTGTGCTTCTGAAGCTCAAATTTTTTTGATGGCATCTCAGCTTCAATGTCCAAAGGAATCAGTATTGTTAGTTGAGAGGTGGGTTTTGTCCTATATATCCTGAAACTATCTTGTGGGGGTTTTTTTTGTTGTTTTCCTGGAACAACATCAAGTATGAAACACTTAAGTGTGAAATAATTTGCTCTTTGGCGTGTCCAGTTCTGGTCCAGTCAAGAACAGAAGGCTGTGTCTTTTCTGGCTGTGCGCTCCTCTGCATCCCTACTGTGTTGGTTTTCCCCTGTCCCAAAACTGTCCCACCAAGCTTGACTTACATGTATCCAATCTCCATGGATAAAATTGCTACCAAAGAACAACATGCTTTTAAGTATGAATTATGTTACCTTCAAAGGAGAACAAAACCCTTTCAGAGTTTACAATGAAATATTTAAAAAATAAATGTGGTCTTCCCTCTTAGTTTTAGATACTATTGCCATATCTGTTCAGAGGGGTTACCGATGCCTTGTGATCAAAATACTGAAGTTCTAGTTCTTCAGAGTAGTTCAGAAGTTTCTCCTTAGTCCTGGGTGGTGTTCACAATGAAAACTGAATTACTGCTGTAGATCAAGTAAGCTATTCTTATTCAGCCTGGATGTTCTGAAATTTGCAAAGCTATCTTTGTGTGAGGTTTTCAAAGACAGTATGATAAATTTTGTGATATATCACTTTCTAGTGTCTGAAAGGAAAAGCTTATTTCTTAATATAAAAGATAACTTTGAATAATGGACTCCTCATCCCTTTGGACAGTACTCCTAAATTAGCCTCAGAGACCTTTCTCAGGTGAAATCTTGTTTTCAGGTTCCCCATAGTAAAAAGGAGATACTGATACCCATTTCATTTGGAAAGTGTTTTCAATCTGTTGATAAAAAGTACTTCTGAAGAGTTAGGCAACCTTGATTAATTGAGCCTGAATAAGAAGTGCAGGATCAAATCTCGGGATATTATTTTTAGGCTGCAGACTTGTGTTCTGCATTCCAAATCCTTAAATGCCAGTTTGATAGCAAGTGTGAATGACTGGAGTAGACAGCTATATGCATACTGGTAATGGCTTGCAAATGCTGACACCACTATAGACAGAAGAATGGAAATTGCATTCTGTTTACAGAACAACGTAACTATTTGGTAAACACTTTCATTAGCAAGAATGTGATCGGAATTTGTGTTAAATGCCTCAATTCTGTGATATAACCAGTGTGGCATTTGTAGTGAAGTGGTATTTAAAAAAAGCGAAGTGTGGATAAGTACTTAGCGAATATGAGTGCTTAAAAGTTCAATGATGTGATGTGCAACGTTTAGGTCTGCTAACGGGACCACAAGCCAGAATTGTGTTCTTGTGGTGTATGGGAAAGGGCATCAGAATAGCAATCTGATCTAAGCCTCTGAGATGTCCTCCACAGAGAACTTATACAAACTTTGTGTGTCTAAAATCTGCCCCTTGCCGATGGGGCTCTTGCCTAGCAGCACGCCTTGAGATCCAGCATTGTGCTGTCAAAGAGCTGAGCACACCATGCTTTTTTTAGGAAAGCAAGGGCTTACACATGCTGTTATGCTTGATAAAAGTACACTTATGGGGACAGCAAACTCAGGATTTATGCACGTCTCATCTCTAAGGAATGGAAGGATTTTCAAACCTACACTCCTAAGCAGCATGTGGTCCTGTCTAAGCCATAAGCAAGGCATAGAGGAAGCCAAGTTTGGGGTTTTCTTCTGGTCTGGTGAACCAAAACTGGCTGCTGTTTACCTAAGTGACTCAGTAAGTACAGATTTGAAAGGAAACATTTGTGCATTGTAATAGTATAATTATAAAATTCTACTTTATTACCTGTCAAGCTAATTAAAACAGCTACAGGCTAAGTGATCTTGGAAAGCTTGTAGCATCTGTGCATTGTATTCAGCAAGCAGGCTTACAGTGTAATTTTAATTAGAAATATTACCAGCAGACACAGTGTACAGTTGCACTGGAGAAATGTCCTTGCCTGCATAGGAATACTGAATGTGCTGGGTAAAAGCTCTAGGAAAGGCAATTATAATAAATATGCTTTCTGCTTCTAGTCTGAACAGCAGTTAATTATGGCATGGTTTGAAACTGTGGGGTCTTTCTTCCTCCGCTGGCATCCATCCCCAAAGTGGTAGCTTCCCATTTGCTTGGTGTGTGAATGTTTGTGTCTTGTAGCTGTTGGCTACTTGAACCTAGAGAATTGCCACTTGTTCCAGGTGGAAACTGGCTCAGCTAGAAGTGCTGTGGGTCAGTGTGTAAGAGGATTACTTGGATGTAGGCTTACTGCATGTAATTTTTAGATCATTTCTTCAAAGACAGGAGTTGTTTGTGATCTCCAGGCATCCCTTTGCTTCTCAAGAACCATAGAAAATAACTGTCCTCCTTCCTAGTCTCCTTGTTGCCAGCATGTCTACCATCATGTCCTTAATCTTTCCCTGCTTCTCTGAAGATCTGCTATGTCCTCTCCTCCATTATCTCCTGGCTTCCTTCCATCCCAGTTCCTTCTCCGCACCTTCTGTGCCTCTGCTAGCCCTTTCCTTAGACACTTCTTTCTCTCATATTAGTTGGGTTTCTCATGTCACCACTGCTCTTCTCTGCATGGAAAGCATGAACAATTAAAACTGGATTATTTGTTTTAAAGTATTTTGAAAA
This sequence comes from Strix uralensis, assembly GCF_047716275.1. Classification (NCBI taxonomy): domain Eukaryota; kingdom Metazoa; phylum Chordata; class Aves; order Strigiformes; family Strigidae; genus Strix; species Strix uralensis. Next base: position 11,548,443 of record NC_133981.1, read on the forward strand.
ACTGAATTAGCAAAATTGCCATTTTACAGTGGATTTAGTGGTAGCTTTTAAAAGATGAGCAGTCTCTGCTCTCCTTGAAGTTGCACCTCAGAGATAGTTTGCTAATTTTACAGCAGAATGAAATCACAACTTTCTGATACATATAACTTGGGTTATAGTTAATTATTGCAGGGGCAGCATTTTGCTTGAGATTCTTCTTTTTTCATGTGTAACTAATACTTAGGCTGGAGTACTCATGACTTTTCTTCATAAGAACATGGTGAATGCAAAAGCACCAATCAGATTTAAGAACAAAACTTTTTATAAAGTTATGTCAAAAGTCACAGGCAACTGCCCCGATCTCTCCCTTGCAATCAGGTTTTGGAAGATGAGCTGTTGCCCAAAGAGATGTGCATCATTTCAGTGAGAACTTTCTCTTACAGTTGTGCAAACCTTTCAGAGTGTATTGTCTTTCAGAGTGTGTGTGTGATGGTATTTGTAGTCAGTGTTCCCTGAGCGGGTATATGGGGGTGAAAATAACACCAATGAATGTCTGATAAGGCAGCAATACCATTATTTATGAAATCTGATGCAAAGAATATTTCTGCGTGAAGCAAATCTGCCCTTCTACACTTGTTTGATATTGTAAAGAGATTATCGTGGCCTTACAAGAAGGTTAAGATGTCATGTAGCTTAATATACTCTGAGAATAGGCCCGTTAAAGCCACTGTTGCTTGTGATTGATGATGCAGGTTATGATGGTAGTTCTAAATCTTGTGTTTGTGTGTGCAAATTGCTATTTTGCAGCCCTTTCAAGGTTGCTAACTTTATCTTATGGTGCAGCCCATATTTAAGGATTTCATGTTGCATTAGCCTTTGATTAAGGGGAAAGTAACTTTGATGATAAAATGCCACTAAATGTGGTTCTGTGGACTAGCTTGGAATAATTCATCAATCATTCTTCATGACTGAGAGCATATTTTGGACATGAGGGTCACCCTTTGAGGATTAATTTTTTGAGATAAATAGCTAATGACTGTTGGATGATTATGGTCAAAAGCAATTATGGTATTTTTAAACTGTTTGTTATTACAATAAAGAATCACTAAACTGAGTAAATTTTAAGCCATGTCTTAAATAGCTAGGTCAAGATGCGTCAGCCTTGATTCAAAGGCGTTATTGAATGATGGAGTTGCTGACACTTCCTAACTGCCTGCTCTGGCAGAGGCAGGTTCTGGCAGTTCTTTTGCCTATTTTGCCTTCCCCCCCCCGCCCCGAACTTTCTGCAGCCTTTAGGTTAGCAACTAAAATAGCTAGTTGGCAGTTTTATTGGAGTCCCCTGTAAATAGCAAAGTAAATACGTATTTTCCAGACATTGTGAGGAACATTTCACAGCTGACTTATGTTTACAGGCGGGTGTCACTGCTGCTTATCCTCTGGGCTTCAGGTTTCCTTTCTTCTGTCTCCTTTTTTAATTTCTGCATCAGTGTCGTCAGGTGAGCTTAAAAGTATAAAGGAACAGTGTATTGTGAGGACAATTCCTGCACTGCTAAAAGATGGAGCGTTCTCATGGATGTTAAAGTGGTAGAGTCTGAAAGCAAAAGTATGTCTGAGATAAACTGCTTCTATTTAATAAAAAAGGGAGAGCCTTAAACAACAAAGATATAGGTAGCTGCTGTCAGAAGCACTACTTAAAAGGAATGAGAAACTGTCTTATGGAGGGATTATTGTATTGAGAAATAAACTGCTGAATCACTGGAAGGAAGCAAGCAAGCAATATAGAGTCTAGAGGCTCTGCAAAAAATAAAATGGCTGCTGTAATTCAATTAAAATCACAGTAGGATTTGCTGTTTGAGATGGTACATCCGTTATCCTGTATCTCATGGTGTGCCTCAAGGGATACTTAAGTGTGCGTACAGTTCCTGAAAAATGCTCGAATGACAGGTCTGGAATGACATGATGCTCCGTTTCCTCAGACAGATGCATTTTCCCCAACACACCTGTTGAGTTTGGACTGCTGCTTGGTCTTCATATATTTGACACTTCTTGGTAGATTGTTAATCTGAATTGAGAGCCGTAGTTTATCCTACAAACTGGAAGAGGAATACCATATACTTTCTTGCAGATAAATAATGAATTGTTAACAACATATTGTTGAGGATAGCTAAATTCAATGAGATTTATTGTATTTAGTATCTTACAAGTACTGCAGATATAGGCTGAACTTCTAAAATAAAAAGTAACTTTTTACCCCTTCCAAAACTTTTTAGGAAGCAATTTAAGTGAGAACAGTTGCTCGCTTTGCTAGAACACATGGGTTTAAAGCCTCCCTGTAGGACCTGTGCCAGTCTGAGTTATTTGTAAAAGCATATTGGCCTCCTTGGGATTGAAGAACTATAAAGTCTTTCACTAATCTTAACTTGATAAGTAAATTTCAGAGCCTCCATGTCTCTGTATTCAATGTTTCGTAGTTAACCAGAGCAAAAAGTGTTAGTAATCTACAAAGCCCTTCTCAGAGGGAGAATTTCTTCAGCTCAACCATCTTGGTCAGAATCCAGCATTAAAATGGACATGGAAGAGCTTTCTCAGGTGTGGAAGTTGGAGAAGTCTGAATACAGCCATGCAAAAGCTCTGTGTGACATGGCAAAGTTAAAAGCAGAATCCTTCTTGGGTTGAAGCAATGGCTTTTGTAATTATAAATACTGAAAGTTATTCTCTTAGGCTTTAATATAAGGGAGAGAGCAGTTGGAGGCAGCATACTTGATGGTATGCAACACAAAGGAACAAAAGGCTGAGGAGGTAAACCAGAGCTTTAATAAGACAGCTGTGGTGAGCCCTCCTTCCCAAACTGTAGTACAGTGACAACATGTGCAATAAGCATTAAATAGGTTTGTAGAAAGGAAATTGGATCTCTTTCTTTTTAAACCAGCTTTCCCAGGTTGTGGGGTCAGGCTGGAGAGAAGGCTTGGAATGAACATGGAGGCAGCTAGCTGCTCACAGGGGAGGAGGATGGAGGGAGAAAGCAGGTTCTGCTCTGCTGTACATATGTGCCTGGACAGAGCATCTTCCTCATGTGGAGTCTGCAGTTCTAGGTAGCTGTGCTTGGCCTCTATGTGCTCAGGTATTACTTCAGATGAGTCAGCAAGATGCATCAACTGTTCAAATGCTTTTATTTTTGTAGCTGACTCCTTCAGCTTTCTGTGCAACTGGCTGGTGAGCTGACTAAAGAGACTTTCTTCCAAGCAAATGTTTAAAAGAAATATTTATTTCAACAAGTTCTCATTAAAAGTGAGTATCTGTTGAAAGCTTTCTCTACCTCCTGTCAGCTTGTTGGCAGGCTGTTGGTGATAGTTGTCTTCCAGGGTCCAACTGTACAAAGGGAGGACAACGGGGACTGCAGGTTTTGGGAGCTGCAAATCAAATGTTTTAAAGATATTTCTTTTAATTATTTAAATAAGTGCTTGTGACATTTGAGGGGCTGAGTGGCAATGGAACTTGAATAGCGTCCACTCATTTCATCGGTGACGTCCATGGTACAAATCAGAAAAGGCCTGAAACACCCATAAAAGGAGCTCTGCCCTCAAGTGAAGGGAGAATATATCAGGTTTGAGATGAGTATCAATTTTAGTCAGACTAAATCGCACCAGTTTTACTTGTTTTTCAGTAAGAAAACAAAAAAAAGCATTTCTTGCTGCAGGTGGGGCAAGAAGTATGGCAATGGTGTGGACCATTACTAAAATGGCTACTTTGCTATCAAATCTTGTTGTTAATTATTTGAAATGTCTTGAATATGCCCTTAGCAATTTTCAATAGCATCAATTAACATTTAGGAAATTAATTTCAGACTACTAGAATATTAAACATTTACTTTAGAAATGTAAATGAGGTGTACCAACTTTGCATCTCGCATGCCCCTGAACTCAAATATTCATAAGGCAAAAATTGCTAAAGTCAGCAAACATGAAGGTGTGTTTTGGTGCTGAAATTATGAAATATAAAATGATTGCTGACAGTTTTGATACTGCACCAGGGTGTTCAAGTTATTTGCTCAGATTCGTGGTGCTGGACTACTTTGAAACTGGATGAAGTGATATCTCTGGCTAGAAATTAGGAGACCCAAGACTAAAGCAATGTCTGGATGAAACACCAGAGCCTGTCTACCCCGTGTTGTTCCTTGTGGCACACTTTATGCTTTTTCTCATCTTTTTTTGTTAAGATTAGATTCTCAAGAAATAAACAATTTAAACAAATTAATATGCTTCAGGAAATCCATAATTAGTTAAAATTAATCTTTGCTTTGAAGACTAAAATATTTAGTCTAATCTTTACTAGAACCTAATTCTGTCACCCTTTTATTGTTATCAATAGAAAATATTATAAATATGAGTCTGCCAAAAGGTGTTACAGCATGACTTGCTCTAATGGAGAAATATTTGCCTGGTCTGTCTGTCTTTGTCTATGTGGGTCTTAGGTGCCTGTTTGCATCCCTTGCCCCAACCAAAGTGCCTTGGCAAACTAGTGTTTTGCTTCAAAGGATCAGTCTGCCAACTGAAGGAATGAGAAATATTCCTCTGGGCTTCAGGTTTCAGGGCAAATTTTGAAGTCTATTTTGAATTTTGATTCTTAGTTTCTTAGGAGCACAAGTTAATGTCTTTACTGAGAAGGAAAATGAGATCTTCTTGTTTTGCTTAATTCATTCAACCTGATTGTTGTACCTGTTTATACTGTCTTAGGAAGAACATCTTTGGCTCCTTACTTGGAAACACATTTTTTGTTTCAATTTCTTATAACCTCACTCTTTTTAAATGCTAAAACTTCCTGTATAACATGTTGCAAGTTTTGTTTTCATAGAATATTGAGTTTGGAAGGGATCTGTAGAGATGATGAAGTGCAACTGCCCTGCTCAGAGTTTTCTGGTAAAAAGTTGTTATTTCAGTACTTATTGAGTGGCAGCTGTCCTCAATACGCCATGTGGCATAAAGAAGAAATCAGAATATGACTCATTTTTTGTCTCCAGTATGTAATTCCTTCTGGTCTTTTCTCATCACTTAAACTCCCTTGCCACTTTTAAATCTTTTAGAAGTTATCACTTTAGTCTCACAGCCACTATTTTCGTTCCTCTTCACGTAAAACAACTCCTTTCCATCAATTCTTTCCTGTAGCACTCTTGCTATTAGGTCTGTATTTTCCTTTGTACTTCTGACTTATTGCCAGTTATGAGCATGCAGCAATATATGTTAGTTGTTGCTTACTATAATGTACTTATTTCAATAGCTTAAGTGCCCAGTATTAGTATTTGCTGAATATGAAGCCATGCAGCTAGTAAACTGTATTTCATGCACTACTAAAGTTAATGAGAACTTGAATCAGCTTTGTGGTGCCCTACTTCAAAGTAGTTCAAAGATCTTATTTTCCTCATTTTCATCTTAATCTTCGTTCCTCTCATTCCACAAGAATTATCACAATTCTACTGTATCACCTGCTTTGATATGCGAGATGTTATCTTCAGCACAGTCCTTGAAGTCTTTTTCTTTTCTTCCACAGGAAGCAGACGGAAAACAGTGTTTTCATGCTGAACAGATGTGTCCTGATTTTCTTTGGTTTTGTTTAGGTTTTGCCACAGTCTGTTATCCTAGAATTAAAACACCTCTTCAGAGGCTGCTGATTAGAGCTACCTCTTTTCCCCCTGTAAAATGTCACTATAGCATCTCGTTCACTTTTTCCTGATGACTTCTTTCAAAAGGTATGCAGTGCTGTAGCTGCAGTAGGCTGTGCATTGTTATGCCACTTGAACGTGAACTTTTAGCCTTCACCATTGACAATCTCATATTAGTAATTCTTTTTGATACTGCTACAAGAATACATTGTTCATAATTCCTTTTTATACATCAAGATCTTAAACTTTCCGATCTTTAGCTTTCAAGCATCTTAAATGGTTCGCATGCTCTTGGGGCCAGCTCACACCTGTTCCAACTCAGCATAACCTTGCTCCGAGAGCAGTTGATGTATTCCTTGTTCCCACCAACGCGTATGAAAACCCACCCTAGTTTCTCTATTACTACTTTTTGTTTTATCGTGGACTTCTATTGTACTTCATTGTATGCCGTTCTTCCGTATCAATTTGTGATGGGGGTTATATTGATTAGCTTGGCTAGGCTTCTTTTTAAACTGGAAGGATATTGGGAGGGAATGACTGACCCACTGAGGAAGTACGAGCTCCTTACTTTCTGGCACTCAGCAATACATGGGGTTGTTTTTCAGCATCTGTTTGAGATTTCGATGTTGTGCATTAATTACAGTTGCCATTTAATTAAGCTACACACAAGTTGGGGATGGATGTGGTTATATGCAGGCCCTGACGTCTCGGCTGCTCCTGTGGAGAGGATTCCGGACTGTGCGTGTAACACTGTGCACTAAAGCAGAAGGACTTGTGGCTATGGCATATGTAGGTGTTACCTTAATAAAATTCATCTGCTGGTTTTCACAATTAATTGCATTAGTGTGAACTTAGTGTTTCTAAGCAGGTGTAAGCAGTCTTTCTAAAAAGACCTCTGGCCATACTTGTCTTTTCTCAAAGAACTGTGGACCTCGGCTTGCACTTTATGCTGTTGAGAGAGTCTGCAGCAGCTCGAAGTCATTATGCAGTGTTACAAATAACTTCAGACAGGAGATGTGCTACTTCTCTCTCCGGTGGAGTGTTGCTTAGATCTGTCTGAAAACCAAAGCAACTTCCAGAACTGTAGATCTGGACTAAGTCTGGGCATCCCTGTTTTATGCTGTTTCTTTTGCTACTGTCAGAACTCATCACGTACGCCTGCCAGACCGTACATGTGGCATGCGTGCTAAGTAACTTTTTCTTTGCACAGTGAATCTCCCAAGGAGATGCTGTCATCTTTGCTGGATCCTCACTTCTTTGTCTTTAGTGCTTTCTGCAAGTCACAAATCATGTTGTCTTTGCTGGTTATGTGAGCCTGGCTCTAGTCAGGGATGTGCAGTTTTTACACCCTTATAGGTTTGGGTTTGTCTTTTATCTTTTGAGACCTTTTTTTTTCCCTTTTTACCCTGTGTTTACCATCTGCATTTTAGACATACATTTCAAGTATTTTTATAACCTCTTCTACTGTATCTTTAACGCGGTTAATTGTAAGAAATTCACTTTATGCAGGAGTACACAAAGTGGTTGCAGTCTTTTTGTTCAGCTACAGCCCATAGCAGAAAAAATCATCAGTTTCCAGATGACTTTCATTTTCCTTCCTAAGCCGTTTTCATGTATTTCTGCATTCCAATGCTCTCTCTGTACTAAAGCTCTTTATGCTGTGGTGTATTTTTAACTAATGATGTGTCACTGTACCAGCTTGGATTTTCTTGTATCTATTCTGTAAACAACTAAAGTTCCTTTTAAGGGGGAGGAGGAGGAGAAGAAATGGTGCCAAAGAGTTACAAGTCGTGTTCGTCTTCATGCAAGCAAATGAGATCAGACTGGCCTAGGACCAAATTAATTAAATGTTCCATTTAGTGGAAGATGTCAGTTAGGAACAGATAATACTTTCCATCTGAAGTGCTCCACTAGTAGAGAATAACGTCTCTGTGTGAGCAAGTGGCTTCTGAATGTTACACAAATGTCAAAGCACTAGGAAAAGTTTTAGGGCTGAGACTTTGCTGGTGAATGTTATCTCCTGGCAGGTTTTTCAGCTCCAACTTTTCCATTAAGAGGGGCAGCGTCAGCAGAGCGCTTAGGGATTACCGGAGCCAGAAGGACCGAAGCATCATGGAATCAAAGGGAAACTCAGAGTAGTTATTCTTGTTAGTGGATTGCAGTGCCAGGTCCGCAAGGAGCAGGAGAATGTGAGGGCTTAGAGAATAATTGTGGACAGAGTAGTTCTTACATTTATATTTAATGAACTGGTAATTGTGACATACAATGAGGAGAGAAGAGAAAACCTTCTGGGATTAAGTTTGAGAAAGGAGTAAGGAAGAAGACTTGGTCAAAGTAAAGCAATACATTGACAAGATTTTTTTCTTTAGCAAAGTGTATGTAGGGAGGAGGAGACTGGAACACTTTCCTATTATTTTCTGCAGTAATTGGATATGGTTGTAGTTTCTGAAACTTTAGAAATCTGTCTAGATATCTAAAATCAGTTACCTGGAATATGTATTCTTAGGTTGCAGAAATGAGGTAACTTTAATAAGCATTTACTGATGTAATACTGCCCTCTGCTTAAGGAATGCTAAACTTCATTGCATAGTTGTACACTTAAAACAAAACGTACCTGAGCAAAAAATATTTGTATTTTTATATAGGATTTTGGATCCTTTTGGTGTGGAAGGCTAGATCCCTGGTGTCTGTGGGATGCAAAATGTGAGCACTGACTGAATCGGCTGTATCACAGTTGGATTCTGTTGCCGATCTGGTGCTGTGGGATTCTTCTTATGGCTATAAAATAATGTGAAGTTTTTTGTTATTCTGCTCTAAAATAGTTATGTAATAAACTAAAATTATTATAAGAGTCTTGACGAGAAGGTGGTTAGGCAAAAGAATGAAGCTAGTTTATGTATCCATGAAAATAAAAATGGCTTGTTTTGATTAATCTGCTTGAAATAAATACTGAAAAGATTAAAAATTATTTGCTTGTTATCTGAAGTGACTTAGTGCACTTGATTCTGCCACTGTACATCAGATGTTGGTTTTGCTTGTAGCCACTGTAAGCATATTATATGTAGGATAGCAATATCTTGAATTACCATTTTGAGAGAGGATGTAGAGAAGCAGTCCCCCATTTCGCTTGCACTTTATTCTTTTTCTGGGATCAGCTTGTGTTCCTCTTCATAGACAAAACCTGTTTGACACTGATCTTCTAGCTTATCTACATAGCATTGGCTTTTATCCCATCGATATTTTTGTTTAGTTTTAACTCTGCAAACTTGAGCTCACTTACAATAGTTTGGTCCAGGATCTGACCAGTGTGATGTGGTACTTTGCGCATGCCCTGATGGCCCCTGCACTGGGGGCAGCTGAAACTTGGAAGTGACAAAATACATGGGAGACACCTCAAGTAGGTTACAAATGCAGACAGAGGTGTTGATACAAAATCAACACAGCACACAGACATCTGGCAGGATTTCTGGTTCCCAACATGAGTGAGAAATATCAGAGGCACAAATGTGATCACCACTTGTCTTGTGGGTTTTTTCTCCCAGTTCACCATGTCATTTCTCGCTTCTCTTGATAGAGCCTCAGCTTGCAACCGCTCAGGCATGTCTCAGCCTTAACCAAGGAATTAAGCCATCTGGGCTGGAAGAGATTAAAATATTAACGAGTATAATCAAGGTACAGAGTCCCTGACAGCTGTCTGCTGCTCACTAAGGTATAACCTCATGCCCACAGAGGTGAAGGGGGCTGGTCCATGCTGGAGGAAGGTAAGCTTGCAGAGCCCCCACCGTGTGCTCCTGCCTGCTCCCGTCCCATGGACCTCCCTGAGCTGTTGAGCAGCGTGCAGACATACTGTGCATTCAGCTGATGTAAATCCGTGTCGCTCGATTAGCTATGCTGGAGTGACGTTGATCTGTCCAAACGGATCATCTGTCCCATGTTCTGCCAGTGGTGTTCATGGGGAAAAAAAGCCAATTTCAGAGTTCCTTTCTCAAAGTCTGGGGTTAGTAACACAAAGTGACAGAGTTAAAACTCTGCATTTTATATAAATATTAGATGTGATATGTTCTGCTTTATTAAGAAAATCTGTTTGGCATTCTGTTATAGAAGAACTAATTGGGTCTGTAGTGAATGCATAAATTAGGGTTGCCTTATGCAGCACCACTAATTTATGTACATTGAGGTCTGAAAATGTTCTAGGCATCTTTAGAAGAGATGTGCTGCTTTGGTAAGTTAAAAAATGGCAAAATGACTAAAGGGTGTACACGTATATGAATGTTTTTCCTAAAGCATATATGTGCAGTTGTGCCATAGGTAAAATATTAGGCAATATATGAGGTATGTAAGATAAAGAGTGTTTAAAGCTCCCTGCTGTCCTCCATTTATCAGACCTGACCAGCTAATTCACAACTTGTAATTATTGGGCAAATTTAGCGTGATTTTTTTTATAACAATGTGTGATGATTAATATCTTATATTTTTAAAAATGAATCGGTGAGCATTTGTCTCCATAAAGATATGGAGGAAAGCACTGAGACGTGAAAAGGTATGGGCAAGTGTGATGTCATAGCTTTTTTTTTTTTTAACTCATGATAATAATTGGAGAAATGGTCCCTGAATTACACAGAGAGGACAAAAGGCTGCTGAAATTAGCTGAGTGTCTAATGCTCCTGGAATCGTGCAACATGAGAAGAGATGGAAGGTTAGTGGCTCATTTCTGCAACAAGCCAGGATAAGAAACCTCTGTCCATACTTTCATGAATAAGAAGAAGCAGAGATGTGGCAAAGTGAATGGTTTTCCCTAAAAAGCGCAGGAAAGTAACAGAGAAAGATGCTTTGCATCCTGCAGTGTGACTGTGGGAGGGAGCATATGCCCAGGCAGCAGGGTACACATGGGACCCTGCCCGATTTCCCTGCAAACTGAAATGTGCCAAAGATGCATCAAATATGTTGTGAATATCAGAAGTTAATCTCTGATATTGCAAGCTTAGTACATTATTTTAACAAAGTGTATGGACCAATTGGTGTGTCTAGCAGAGAAAGTTGGTGTTTTCTAGACCTCTGATCCATTAGGAAATGCAGGTGGCCTTGGAGTTGAGCTTGTGGGAGAAAATGTATGCAAGGTAGGGGTCTAGTTGCATCAGGATAAATTCACGTTAGATATTAGGAAAAAAACATAGCAAGAGGAAAAGTTTTGGAACTGAGTTTGAAATATGGTTCTCTGTTTTTGGATGGAGCACAGGGTTGGATAGTCACTGTCAGGAGTACCTTTGTTACAGGCATTTGTAACGAACATTTAAGGCCCCTTAACATCCTGCCTTCTTACAGCCCCTGCAATACTTTGTGAGAGCCAGACCATGTCCTGAAGGAACGGCATCTCTCTGGCAGCAGGCTGTATGGAGAAATCAGCCGAGAAGTGCTTACAACTTGACTGGGTTTCAATCAGAAATGCTTCGGAGTACCGAAATGATAACATGGAATTTAAGCGTACTGTGTGTATGAGGAGGACTGTGTTAATGGAAACAGGGGCCAAAGCATAGTGCCTTTCTTTATTTCCATTTAAGTGGTATGAAAGGTTGTCTTCTGAATTTTTATTTTATTTTTTTTCCCCTTGTGAGAGGGGTCTGGTGCCTTATAAAGCAGGCTGCAATCACTTCCTGGGAGCTAGATACCTATTCTCAGCTCTACGTGCTGTTTTATATGCATTAAGATACGAGATAAAATATACAAATGGAGACAAACTGGAAACCCAAGCTTTCCAGTTCTCAGGAGAGTAGTCTGATGACTACACTGCAGTGGCAGCAAGTGCTGTAGCCTGGCAGAATGTGATCCAGCCCAGTTAACTTCTAATTTCTTGAAGCCCCTCTGGGTCACAGCAGCAGGAAGGAATGAAATAATTTGATATTGGGCATTTCTTTGTAATGTGCTAATAGGAACTGTAATGCCTCTGGAGCAGAAGAGCTTGCGGTTGCCAATGTGTTGGATGAGTCCAGAGGAGGCCACAAAGATGATGGGGGGGCTGGAGCACCTCCCCTGTGAGGACAGGCTGAGAGAGTTGGGGGTGTTCAGCCTGGAGAAGAGAAGGCTCTGGGGAGACCTTAGAGCAGCCTCCCAGTACTTAAAGGGGCTACAGGAAAGGGAGGAGGGACTCTTGGTCAGGGGTGTAGGGATGGGATGAGGGGTAATGGTTTTAAACTAACAGAGGGTAGGTTTAGATTAGCTATAAGGAAGAAATTCTTCCCTGTGAGGGTGGTGAGACACTGGCGCAGGTTGCCCAGAGAAGCTGTGGCTGCCCCCTCCCTGGAAGGGTTCAAGGCCAGGTTGGACGGGGCTTTGGGCAACCTGGTCTAGTGGAAGGTGTCCCTGCCTGTGGCAGGGGGGTGGGACTGGATGATCTTTAAGGTCCCTTCCAACCCAAACCATTCTGTATGCTCTCAGCTCTATAAAGTCTCATCTTGTATGATTGTCTCTGAAGGGAGACAATAGCAACCATTGTGCACTTAAACATACCTCTGTCGGGTGGAAATTTTCCAAGAGTCGGGAGCTCAGTCCAAGCCAGATGCAAAGATTGCGAACCTTGTAATCTCGGTGGGATTTAGTTATGGATGCACCAACTCTTCAGCATAGGAACGTGTGAAGCATTTTTCCTGCCCAGAAGCAACGTTGTAGATGTATTTGGAGCTCTAACACTAAGTTTCAGTATTTACCTCCAAGGCAAGCTTTTCACTAGACCGAAGTTTTAAGAATCTAAACTGAGATGTTAAACACTTCTATCATATATGGAGCATTGTTCTTTCAAAAAGGAGATGTCTTAGATTTACAGAGGTGTTTTCAATATATAATAATCATAGTGTGTCTAGAACATACCCTTTAATTAAAACAAAGGAGCTTGAGAGGAATGAAATAAATACACCTATAAAACGAGTAAGTGCTCACAAGGTTTTCATTTAATCAATAGTTATGTCGGCAGTGATTGCAAAAAAACCTTCAGTACACCATTTTAATCAGAGATGTTTTTCCTGGCACGGGGGTGGAAAATATACTGATTAATTAATTTCTATTCCTGGAATGAGACAGCCTCCCAGCAGAGCTAATCTGAACAGCTTGGTGACATGGCAATATGCAGTAAAAGTGTAAGTGGTCCCAGAGTTCATGTCATCAGACCCAAGGCAAAACCCACAGCCAGGGCTGGAGCTGATTAATGAGTAGGTCTAGTCCGAAAGAATAGTGGCAAAACTTCAGTACTGGGGGAACGTGGTGGTGATGTTGATGCATTTGGTTTATTGAACATTTTTTGCTTGGCTGGGAGCTATTTTATGACTTTTATATAAGTAGTTTTTATTTTAGAGTAAAGATCTTTCCTTTTTGATTTACATGTCAGACTGGCTCCTGGAGTCTGTCCTTGCTCAGCAAGCAGGATGCTGGTTTGTTGTGCCCATGGGGATGCAGACTGTCCCAGATGAGATGGGAAAGGTAACCGGCTTCCTTCTAGGAGGTATTGATGTACTAGTTGCATATAATTAGGAATGTTAACAAGGGCATTATTGTGCTAATTATTATGCCTAATTATGAAAAAATAGAAAATTTCATGGCCACTTCCTGCTAGACAGAATTTACAAGCTTTCCAGAGACTAAATACATTAATTAATCTACTGTGCTTGTTTAAATATAAGAATATACTAGGAATATTTTCTGTTCCAGGGTAAAAAAGAAAGAAACAAAGAGTATGTAACCCTTCTAGTGAAGCAACCTATTTAAATAAGTAAAACTAAACTAAAACTAATTACAGAAATGTTGTTTTCAGTGATTCAGTTGAGTAAACAGGCCAGCAAGCAGCTGTAGAACAGGGTATAAATTGGACCATGGGGAGGAAGAATGTAATGGGGGAGAGGAGACAGAAATATTTTACATTGGCTTTGGTGACAAGATTGGCTTATTGTGAAACTCTCGGGTAAAGAAGTGTGGACTTGGAAGGACTCTTGACTCTTAAGGGAGAGAAGGAAGCTGTCTGGGAAGGAGAGAGGGGCTACCTGGAACGTAGTGTGATCCTCCTCAATACATTTGTTGTTCCTAATGCAGTTGAGTATTTTCTGCACGAAATGAGTGGACTGTGAAAGTTTCTTTCTTTTTTTTTTTTTTTAACACATCTTCTCTGGCTTTATTACTACAAGTAGTTTTTACCTGCTTTCACACTCCATGCTGGCAACGTTGTGACTGCACAGTACCACAGCTGCAGTGTCCACAGGAGAGGCACATGAGAGGCTTGGTTCAAAAAGTGGGGTCCTCCCCTCCATGTGCTAAACCCCACATTCCACCACCATGCAGAATTAATAAACTACCCTGTACCACTTGCTATATCCCATGGAGAAATTGCTCCAACAGTTTGTCAAGCTTGTATTGAGAGGTGGCCAATTCCAGAGTGTCAGGGCTAGAAACAGGCAGCAATTCAGTGGAGGGCAATGGTGTGCATGGAGCATCCCCCCAAGGTCCAGACTGGGATCTGCCTTGTGTTAAAAAGTGGTAAAAACCGCTGGAGTCTGATCCTGATTCTTTATGCTGCTCTAACTCCACAGGAGTAGATGGCCTTACATGAAGTCACACTGGTAAAATGCACATGCCTAAAAGCTCTAGTGGGCGTTCATATGCAAACATAATCAGCTTCCAAAATCATCCTAAAACAGTTCAGTGGTTTATTGCAACCAATAAAATTAATTGCAATGACATTCTGTGTAACTAGTTTATATGCTGAGTTTTAGCTGGCCAAATATGAACGTATGCAGCCATGATTTTAGAAATGCTTTTATTGGACAGTTGCAATTTGCTCTTAGTTCATTAAAATCAGTAGATGGATGTTATGATCCATTGAGAATGACATGAACTGTTACGAACTTTCAGTATGGGATTTGGTTATTACAAACTGTAACTCAACTTCCTTTTATTGCTGCTCTGAATGTGACAGAGTTCACATCTTTATCATCCTGTGAATTAAGTTAGATTTTTAAGAGGACAAGAACTCCTTAAATTCTTTTTCTCCAAGTGTATTTGCAGGAGAGGGTAAGAATTCTGGCCCAACTGTACTATTTCAAAGAGTTACAACAGTTGGATCATTCACTTGATGGGAACTTTGAACAGTATCATTTAAGTATGAACAATTTGAACTTTGAGAAGTAATCTTGAACAGTTAAGCAGACTACTTTGGATAGAACTTTAGCCATTTGCACCCCTTTCAGCCCTGTCGCGATTGCTTGTTTCCAAGAAATCAGTGCTGTATATTACAGGGAAATCATACAGTCAAGAATATCTTGTGCACCAACTGTTTCAGAAGTTGAGCACTCCAATCAGTTGACTCAAATATTCATTATGACAGCAAACCCCTGCTGATTGTAATGAGAATTTTGTCTGCATAAAGCTTTTGTGACTGGGTCTCGAGTGGTACTTCAGACTTCTTAAGAGCATTTCAGAATCTTTGCTCTAAGATAATCTTTCCTAAAAATAATGCAAATTGCTCTTGGAGCCTCATTCAAAAATGGTGGTGTTTTTCCACTGGGTTAAATGGACTTTGGATCAAGGCATGAAACTTTGTTTTCTAAGGTGTTTTTTTTAGGATATATATATTTTTTTGTTTGCATGCAGCTGTACTGCACATCAGATGTAGAAATGGTCTTTGAATCCTGCAGGGTTAATTAGGATAGCGATGTTATAATTGAGTTAATAATCTAAAAAGCTAAAAACTCAAGGTTTTTGTATAGCTTGCAACCCCAACAAAGTTTAAGGTCCAGAAAAGGGCAGGAGTGACCTCTGGGGCTCTCACCCACACATCTGTGGCACAGTGGCGGAGAGTGTTATGAAGAATTATAATAACAAAAAAAAAATTCTGCTGTTTGTGATAGGAAGTGCGGCAATGGTGGTAATTGTCCATAATGCAATCTCTCTCTTAGCTTGCTGAAATGTACTGTATCTTGAAAGGTTTTTAAATGAAGTGGAGCCTTTTGCAGTCCTGAACAGATGTTTATGTAATAATAAAATAGATTTTGCAAAACACTCTTACTATCAAATTGAGTAGGAGAATCACAGAATCATCTAGGCTGGAAAAGACCTTGAAGATCACGTGGTCCAACCATTAACCCAACATTAACAGTTCCCAACTACACCAGATCCCTCAGCGCTATGTCAAACCAACTCTTAAACACCTCCAGGGATGGGGAATCCACCACCTCCCATTCCAGCAGCCCCTTCTGGAAAGAAATGCTTCCTAATATCCAGTCTAAACCTTCCCTGGCACAACTTGAGGCCATTACCTCTTGTCCTATCGCTTGTTACTTGATGAGAAGCAACTCTGTATCATGGAGCTGCTTGATTTTAAGATTAAATGAAATAGAAAATAGAAAAGTACCTTTTCTTAACCTGAGAAAACTCCAGTAAAACAGGAAACTTCTGATTTTTTTTTTTAAGTTGTCAAGTACTGCTTATCCCAATGAATGGGCCTGTAAGATTGAAATTTTTTGGGTTTAAGTGGTGGAATTTGCAACAGGTTTTGCATTTATCGTAACTGGTTTGTGAATGGTGGCAGACCTTAATTAGCTTGACACAAATTCATTAAAGAACTGTGCCACAGTACAAAAGATCAGTGAATGAGAACCTCAGATATTGAGCTCAGATAGCAAAGGGTGTTGCTAATAACCAGTTGTTAATGAGTTTTCTCCAAAGGAAAAATTGTGCAAGTTGAGTACAGGCACTTGCTTTCACAGACTACTGGCTAAAATTAAAAGCACAAAACAAAGTTGGTACTAGGAGGTACAAAATTAATGAACCCTAGGTGTTTATTTGCTTTATAAGGATATAGAAGCATTCAGAACATGATACCTAACTGCAAATACCCAGGTTTGAGTGCTTGATACCTTTTTTTTTCCTTTTGACAGTTCAGTGTTTGCACTGTTTGGTTAAATCTTCATTCAGTAATGATGCATTCCTTAAAATTGAACAGAACTAGTGAAAACAAGTCACTTTGGGATTGTTCCAAACCCCAGCAAAGTCAATGAAAAGGCAATAGGATTTGTAGCATATGTCTTTGTTTAGGTACTTAATAGGATGACAAATTATGAAGTGCAGTTTATAATGCAACATCACTAAAGGTGTAAATTATGGAAGGCAAGTATATTTTCACATATTTTTACCATTGGTAGTACCACAATCGGAAGTCTTGATTTGAACTGTTTTCAAGTCATTACACGCTCATAGTTTTAAAGTATTCAAGAGCCACTTTAATCCTTTGTTTTATGGAAAAACCAAAGTCTAATATTTTTCAGTATTTAATTCTCTAGAGAACTTATTAATTAAATAAATGTAATTGCGTATTGATTAAACACTATTAAATCCCCTGGATTTCCTAAATATTGGAAAATCCTTAGTACAACTTCTTCATTAAAAAAATTCTTATATATGAGGTGGTTTTTATCTACTGGGAAATGGTGCTGGGTTCCATGGCACTGTGACTATTTCCCTTGACTGATAATTTTGCGCTGTGTTAATGGACTAGAGTCTTTGCTGAAACAAGCAAAATTTCCAACAGGCCTAGTTTTACGTTTGCATTGGTTTTAATGTTAAAATAAGACATTTTTAGCCATTTTCACTTCAGCTTTGGAGATCTCGATATCTGCTAAAACTTGTGGCATTCAGGGACTGAAATGTTTCTTTGCTAATGTATTTTAATGCTAATGCCTGGAAATATCTGTAATTCCCTGACAGTTTCAAGGGAAATGATGCAAGGTATTTTTTTTTTTAAAAAAAAAAGGCAAAAGCACTGTCCTTTATTTCTATAATGCAGAAGTCTCAATTTAAAAATGGCAGCTTCTGGAACAAGACTGTATTACCAAGAATTTTTATAACTTACTGTATTTGTGAGGAAGCATTCGTATAAAAAAGATGACCTGTATGTAAAAGCTTTCTGGGAAACGTGATGCTTTTACATTATATTAAATACCTTTTAAAAGGATGAGTGCATTCAAAATGTTTGTCCTTTCAGTGCTTAAAAGGCTCGGCATGCACCCATAAGTTAGCAGTGTGTTTTATGTTATTTGTATATATGTGTCCCTGGTCTCTGTTCTCTTCCTGAAAGTACATCTATTTGCATTCATAAATCACTCTTACAGTTGTGCACTACAAACAAGAAACTTCATGCAGTGCTTCATAAGTTAGAGAATATTCTTTTTAGTCAATTATCTTAGCAATTCTTTGGTGGTTTTTTTTGGTTTTATTAGTTACAGAAATGCATTTTAAGTGATTTTAAAATAAAATATTCATATATTTTCTTTTAAACCTGTAGTCCTCTAGTCTGGTGCATCCAAATGTTCATTAAAAATAATTTGGATATAAATGGTATTGTACCAGAATTCAGCTCAGAGCACTAATTACATATAAAAGCTTTGGTTACGCTAAATGTTCAAGTACTTGTTAAAAACAGACCGTTCCCAATCATCATCATTAGCATGAATATTATTAAAGATCATTAAAGTTTATTTTAAGGAAGTTTTGACTTGGGGTAAGACATATCTGAAAACAGAAATGAAAAGGCTGAACTTAAAAGTCCTCTGAAGAGAAGGAAAGAACCTAAGTCTAGGTGTTTAACAGAACTTTTTCAGGAGGGTTTGTCTATTGAGTTAGAAAATGGGACTACAAGGACAGAATTCTTGTCTGGGATGAGTATAGTCCATGTAGGTTTCTCTATATGCTTGGAATCCATAGACTCTTCCAGTGCAGTTTTGCCTGAACAGTGCAGAATGCTTGTAATTTAGTGTGGTTGCCTTCATTTCCATTTAAGAGGTGATGAAAAGAAGTAATCTACGTTTTTGTATGTGTATATACACACATACAAACTACTGAAAGTAGCTTATTGGGCTTGACACAGCTGTAAGAAGCCAATAAGCAGGTCAAGTATTGGGCCTATTTCACAAGAAATTCTTACTAGCTTGCTATAAATACTTTATAATTATGTGGAAGCAAAGACTACTGTCACTCCCATCAGTGCTTCCATTTTTGTTCCAGCACCCTTAAGTGTGTTTTTTCTTGTTTAAAGTTACTTTCCTTAATTCAAACCAAAGACTCTTACCCCTAATAAGCCGCTATTTATTGCCACTCCAGGCTAGGCAAATCTTTATCTTGTATCTAGCTATTTATGGTTCCTCTTTATTTTGGTGAGTAGTAGGACCTTATTCCTGAAAGAATCAGCTACAAAGGATATTTTGAGCAGCCTTTAATTCTTTTATCTGTGTGAATAAATGTTCATAGTTAAGGTAATGTAGACCCTGTGAAGCTGGGCATGAACTCTGAAAATCGTGGAAGTAAGCAGATGCATTTTTACAGTGCTGTAAAGTAAAATCTTTGTAAATAAGCACTAATTACTCCTCTGACAGGGAACAAAACCAAAATCTGTATCAGTTTAGGATACTAGGCTTTCTGTAAGCTGTTTTTGTGAATAATCCAATTTATGCATTTATTAACCTATAAATACATTTTTATAAATCTCGATGACATTTAGGTATTTTATTAACCACAATAAATGCCAGAGAAAATTGAATTAAGAAAGCTTGTAATGTGCTTTACTACCAGTTTTAAAATTTTGCTGAGCTGTAAATGGTCCTGCTTTATATCAAGGATAAATCTGTTTGAAGAGTACAGGGGTAATTTTTTTTCCTTTGTTGCCAGAGGCCCTGACCTTTTTTGTTGATGGCTGTTTTTTAACAGCTTCACCTATGTCTTATTCTTTTTGATTCTGTAGAAATTTGATTATCTGCCTTGAGCAGTAGTCATAGTGCCAACAAGAGAAGGGAAGCCATTTAGGGGATGGTACAAAATACCTTCTAATACTGTGAGATGGAGAGCTTGGAGGATGCTGGACAAAGATGTAACCACCCTGATTCCACAAACACGTTGCAAAATGCACACACAAGCTTTTTCTTCTATTCCTCCATCTGTTGCAACCACAACCTCAAAACAATTTCCCCAAAATAAGAAAAAAAAATCTGATTCAAAAACATGAGTTTTTTTCTAGATGAGCACTTTCCCATTTGTTTGCAGAATAAAGTACGTAACTTGAACATTTTGCACTGGATGAACCAAAACAATTTTTTTCTAGGTTAAGTTTTTCTGGTTTGCTCTTTGGTTGCTGAAGATGCTTATATAAAAGTTCATCCTTTCCTATTTAGCATCCTTTCTTATGCCTCTTATGCAGCATTGAGCTTGTACTACTTGTTTACAAGTCCTGCATGCTTTTGGCTGCTAGTGATAATGTGCATTTCCTTATGTGAGTGTATTCTTTTTTTTCAATATTTGTATATGAGAAAGGAAATGTTGGACTTAACCCAGTGTGGGTTTTCTTGTGAACCCAATTAATTTTTTTCTCAGTTAATGAAGTACAATGACCTCATTATTTCAGAAAGCCACTTCATTTTTGTGATACCTAATCCAGTGCCTGAGTCGAAGTTAAAATTGGTAGAGTATCTTTCTGGGTAAAGACACTGATTTATTATTCTTTAATATCTTAGTTCCACGATCATTCCTTGGGACTTGCTACATAAGCAAAACACCTTCTTCCCCTGGGTTGGGCTGATAAAGTTGAGCTCTGTGTAGCTGAGAGCAGAAACCTAACTGCATGTTACAAATGTGCTCTCCAGTGGCAGCCATTCAGTCTTAGCAAACTTCTGTTGCTCCTGGTAGTTACAAATGAAGGCTGCAGGATGTGTCAGGCTCAGGGTACCACTGAAGCACCAGATTAGCTTCAAGCATCTGCTCACAAGGTATATGGCTGAAACTGTTTAAGTGAATTCATGATGTGGGGCTCAAACCGTGGAGAGTTAAAAGACTTCAAGGGATTATTAGTGTAAAATCCATTCCTGTTAGTGGGGAAAATGAACCAGAGCCTGGGGCAGAACGGGTATCTCTGTAGTGAATGGGCCAGTACAAGGAGCAGCAACTCCATTGGTATAAACCATGACAACTCCATTGATTTAAAAGTATTCGTAAGTATAAATTGCAGGCAATTAAGCAGACAAAGATGTGAGAGTCAAGGTCTCGGAACAAAAATATCTCTCTTTTTTCTTTTTTTTTTTTTTTACTTCGTCTCTGGAGTGCATAATCAGGGAAAGGCCATATCATTTGTTTATATTGACTAAGAGGCCTCATTTGAGGATCCACTGACCACCTCATTTATAAATGCTTCCTTATCTATTACATGTGTGCGCACGGATCAGAAAGAAACAATGCACTTAACAGTAATATCAATGGCAGTGAGCATCTTCCATCCTGGAAGTGTCCGAGGTTCCTTGTTTGGGAATAGTGGATATAATGTAACTTGCATGACGTGCTTCAGCTATCTATTATTTAATTGAAATGGAAGGTGGGACAAGGGGTGGAAATAACTTATTGCTTCAGATTGCAGTGTAATTTAAATCTTGCATGGGTGGCCCTAGCAATCAGGAAAAATGAGATGGTAAAGCCAGGCATGTTGTATGATCTGTCCGATAAAATGATATGTCATATGACATCTTGATGTATACTGCATAGAAATCTGTAGCAGAGTACTGCTTGAGAGGGTTTGTGTGGGGAGTTCAGTTGTTAATAAAGACTACATTTAGAAAAGTCCAGAGCTCTCAGTAGCAGCACCTTTCTCTAGGGAATGTTCCCCGCTTATTTAGGTCATTTATATGGTAAAATGGAAAATGTAAAGTCTCTGTGCAGCTGCCAGAAATACATGTGTAATATTATTTTATGGTTATTACAGCGAAGGAGCTGGTAGCAGAGGCGGAGCAGGGAAAGGGCTGACCCGTGTTTTGGTGGGGACCTGAAGGAGGATGGGGGCTGCTGCAGGGTTGGGTGTCGTAGCTCCCAAGAGGGCTTTGTAGCAGGAGGGCTCAAGTACATCCAGTATCCTGTGCTGATAGTTTGTAAAAACAAAGATTAAGAAGTTTCACATTATATAGTTATCTGATAAAACTTCAGGAACCACCCACACATTAGTTGATGCAGAAGAGACTCATGTTACTTATATGTGGATATGAAAGGGTGAAAACAGCAGGTATGGCTTTGGGGTGATCTGAGACGCGTGATCAAATAATAGTTCTGCTTAGTTGCACTGTGTATAGTGATGAGACTGCAGATTGTCCGTCCTTCCTGAGTGGTGGTGGACTAAATAAGCAGCAGAAACTCCCCCCTTCATTTTAAGGCTGTAACTCACCTGGAGAGATGTCACGATCCAAGTGTCAAAGCTCTTTGCAGCCTGTTTTATAGAGGCATGTCAGCTACAGGTCAGTCTTAAGACTGTTTCATTTGGTCTAAGAACCTGGGTTATTTTTGTAAAGATGTAAGCGTTAAGGAATGGGAGAAAAACAACACTTGTGTGTTATGTATGTTGTATTTCTGAAACACTTCTGGGTGAAGAGGAGGTTGGCTGGAGACACACATCTATCATCTTGGTTTCTGGTGAGCATACATGAACTTCTTAGCCTAAAATATGTTTTGTCTTATTTAATGTTTCTTCTTGGAAGTGTTGTAGGTGTGATAAGATTATTTTTGTTTTAAGCTCTTATGCTCTCAGTAGGCTAGTTCAGCAAAGAAATAACCTTCATTTCTGGCATAACGTAAAATGTCCATCATTCAGTATTACTGTGAGTAATGCCCTCTATGATTTAAAATGCTTTTATGTGGGCATTTATCTTAAAGAAAGAGCCGGCATTGACCACTTGCTTACTGCATTGTCCCAGAAACCAAACACCAGCTGAATTTTCTTGTCATACTCTCATTTTTATTGTTTTATTTTTCAGAGTAATGACTAGTAAGACCTACCTAACATTTTCCATTCCTTTGTCTTTCTCCTGCACTGGTACTAGTAATGTTCACTGGCCTCACTTTGCTGAACAGTGGTGTATCTCCAGAGCATTTACATATTCCAGTACTTATTCAAAAGGAGAATAAAGGAGGGCCAGAGTGAATAAAGTTTGCTTTATGTATGCATATGCTAGTCTTGAAATGAGATTGCTCTGGAGATTTTTAAATAGTCTTTTTGACTCTGAACCAAATACCTCTGTGTAGTAGAAGTCCTACCATGTAACTTGCATCAAAGCCATGCAGGAGTAAACTCCTCTAAATGCTGTTGCAGGCCAGCATTCAACACCATGATATTTTCAATATAAGATATAAAGGGCTTAAGGAAAAAAAAAAATATCTCAACTTGAAGGTCAAAACAACTGAAATGGAAGTACTTTGAGTCTGATAATCTGTGATGGTATTTTATGAACTGTAGCTTTGTATCCCTGGGTCACAGTTTTCTATCATTGATCACTGTTACTGTAAGTCATTTCCCTTCTATAAAATGGGCTGTTTGCCTGGACTACCTGCTGCTGGAAGAGGAACGATGGGGGGAAATTCAGTAGCGTACCCATCTCTAGTGAGGGCAGAAGTCACAGCATACCTGTGCACAGAAGTCCACCGTGCATCATCCTACTATGCAGACCAGCTGAGTTCATAAAATACTTGAACTTTAGCTTGCATCAGATACTTGTAATACTTAAAACCAAAAATATTTTGGACTAATCCAAAATACTTCAATTAGAAATAATTGCTTTCCTGTTATTTTTTGTAATATTCAGCATGCTCTTATTCTGTCTTCTTTCTTATCCACCACCCCCCCCACCAAGTCTAGAATTATTTATGTTTTGAAACAGAAAATTTGTACCAAGATGACTACAAGTGTACAGCTGTTACTTTAGTCCTTAAATCCATAGAACATTTATTGAGCTGCAATGTAAGTAGCAGTGCTGTTGGTGAGAGTGCTGGGCCCAGTGCAGATTGGTTGATCTTCCATTTTGTTTGTTAGCACTGTAGCTGAAAGCAGCAGGAAATGATGACAAATACAGATTCCAGCATTCACTTAATAGGGTTTTTAGAAATTATTGACTAGTACACAGGCGATTTGAATGCTTTACAGCTGACTTTACTTGATTTAATATATATGCAGGTACACTTAACGTTCGTCTTTGTAAATCACTTGGTTGTGGATAACAAACCAGAAATAATGTGTTTTCAGGTTGAGCTGGTAATACCCATAAAGATGTTGCATAATTGCTACCATCTTCCAAAGGACTTGTTAAAACACCATCCAGGCAACTGGAGTTGCTGAATTGTCTCCCTGCCCTTGGGATCAGGGACTTGGTGGTACTGTGACCATAGCAGGGTGGCCAGTTTGTGACGGGTTTGCACTGAAGGCATGCGGAACAGTGACATGGTGAAAACTGAAGACAGGAGGAGATACTGAATTTTAAGAGTGAAAACAAGAAGCAGCCTCCCTTATAACAACATTAAAGTCTGACTGAAATTGATGAAAGCAAGGAATTTCTCCTAGCTTTCATACTGTCCCAGCACACCCTGTTGTAGCTTGAAGGAGGTACGAGCTGCTTGAAGACAGAGCTACAGAGGGTTTTGTTAATAGTGAATTGTCTGTTTTGATTTGAAATACTCTTGCTCTTGTCATCTAAAATCAGCTGCTTAATATTATTTTCAGTATTTGGTTTGTACTGACTAGTGTGTTCTATTTAATGTATAATTAAAGCATTTTAACATTCCACTAGTTGCTGTGCATTTTTAACATGCTAGTTAACCTCTTAATGCTGTTTTACTTAATAACCTGGCCAATTGCCTCTTATTTACAATGAAGAAATCTCATTAGTTAGAAATAATCTGAAAAATCCTGGCAAAACGGAGAACCTTGAGAGTCAATTGTTGTAGTAATGTTTATATTTCAGTTGGAAATTCAGATCTTGTTGCACGGGTGCAGAGCTCGTCAAGCAATACAGGAGGCAGTGTGGGGAGGGGAAGATCTGATCTGAAGATGAAGTTGGCTGCTAGCTTGGGTGGCTGAAGTTTGTATGGTTTCACTCCTGTCTGCAGTCTAGTAGAAGTCAGCTAAATGGCAAATCATCAAGGGATCTGGAGCATCTATTTGCCCTAAAGATGCTGTGGTTTGATTCTTTGGCATTTTACTTTGCTAATGAAGGACTATAATTCACCTGGAAATCCATGAGTCACTAAGACTACACTTGGGCTCAGTTTGAAGTTGTAGAAATGCAGATGGTTCATTAAAATACACCATTTTTCCTTTGTTTGGAGACTGGCATGCCAGAGAATAGCTGTGCTGCCCAGCCAGGCTTGTCAAATGGCTCTGGAGCTGGGCTCATCCCACCCATCTCTGGAGGACACTAAAACTTTGTCTTGCTTGCCTCTGTCAGAGTTCCCAAAAGACCACTGTTTTATTTACTGCTTTTTTTTATAAAGTAAGGACTGAAGAAATCATGCTTATTGGTAGATTTAACAGGAATGTAGCCTAGAAATGGATTATTTTAAGTTTTATCCCAATGGCTAAATTACGAGTTATTAAAAAAACCCTTTTATGTTCAGTATAATGCAGGATAAAGTGACCTTGCTGGGGAGTGCCCTAGTGTGGGGTATCATCTAGTATTTGTTTCATAAACAACATCATAAAATGCCTTTATTTTTTCATATCTTGTCTAGCAGATAAGGCTGACAACACATCTGGTCTCTGAAGCAGTGGTGGCCCATTTCTGCTGAGCCCATAGTACTGAGAAGACAGCATGAGTTTAAAATGTTTGAGATACCAATTTGTCTGTTTAATGAATACAGAGCAAGATAAATAACACATGTATGCATATGTCACTGGCACTTAGGCATGTGCATGTCAGCGTTGATAAAGTAGTGAACTTTGAGCGTTTTGGCTAGATTAGCACTTGTCTCTTCAGTGAAGCAATGGGGAGTTCATTTAACACACAGCATCATCAATTTCTGTTAGGACCAGATATTTTTTTTTCCTACTTGAAGCAGGTCAGACTTGAGAATTCATCAAAATGAAAGTGCACGTAGCCAAAAAAATTCAATACATGTGTTTCTTCTGTATGTGGCACTTCTACTCGACAGCCTCTTCAGATGAGAAGATGGGAGGGTTACATGAGCTGCAGTAATGCTTTGTGGCTGTGGAGGGGGTGAAGGAAGAGTTGCTTGCATTTTTTTTTTTTTTCCCCCAAGAGTATTATAATGAAATGGACTCTTGTTGCATTTGAACACAAAAGTGCTTCTTAACATGGTATTTGGGAACATCATTTTCTTCTCTTAGGCAGCCATAGTTCACAGTTGCTTTGGCAGTTACATTCTATTTAATCTGTCAATTTTTCTCACATGGTGTAGCTGCTGTGAAAGAAATTGGAGGCGTTATACTATGTGCTTTGATACAGTTTGTAAAATGCAAGGTGGGAGACAGTAAACCAAACACAGCATGCCAGTAATTTCTTTAAAATCGCTGATGTTCCAGCACTGCGATTCCCTATCCTAGGGAGCTGTCATCATGCCTCATGGAAGAGGATTGCATTGTTTTAATACTTCATTTTCATTTGTTTCGATGTTTTGGTGGTGCCTGTGAAATCCAAGCACTGTAGAGCATAAGCTTTCACCCAGTATCTTGTTTCTAATGACTCTCTGCTCTCTACCTGGTCTGCTTTGTCTGTGGTAGTGCAAGTCCAACTCCTCCATGTGAGTGCTGCATGCTTCAAATGCAACTATGTTAATTGATCTTTGAAGTATTCTTCATGTTCAGATCTAGCCCTTAAAATATTTATGTGTAATAGCAAATGCTCTGTGGCAAGAAGCTGCCTCGTTCCGTGATCCTGAAGGGATTTTATAATGCAGATTAGCAGTGAGGATTTCTGCTTTATGGTGGTAATATTGGTGGCCAAACAGCAGCGGGCATAGGCTGTCACTGTCCATGGAGGTAAAGGAATTGCTTGTTAACCTGCTTGTTAAGTCATTGTAAACTCTATTACTGTAAAAAAAAAAAAACAAAACACGACCTCCCGCTCCCAAAAAACCCCCCCAAAAACCTTCAGTCTCTGTAATTATTAAATATAATGTATTAGATGCCTCTCTTCACATTTTGCATCACAAAAACATAGAAAATAAAAGAAGTTCTTGTTTAGAATTTAGCAATACACTGAACTGATCAAAATGGTGAGGAAAACTTCATAAAATGCCAGGGTATTCCCAAGTGCAAAATCTGTCAGCTAGAAAACATTACACTGCTTTCTTAGAAACTGATCTCAAAATGGACTTGTGTGGGTGCGTTAGTATTACACCAGTGCTTCTTTGAACAAAATATGTTTCTCTTATTATTTTCCTAATTAGTAGGAGTGTAGCATCTCTTCTGACTCTTGGACCTGATATCCAGGCAGCTGAAATGGTGAAAAGTGGAAAACTGAGGTGTGTGGTATTTTCAGTGCTGAACCATGTGCTTGAAAATGGTCCTGTGTGTAATAACTCGGTTTACTTAGCTTTCTTCTACTATTCTCATTTGCTTCTGCAGTAGTTCAAAAGAACAGGGTAAAAATTTCACATATTTGTCACTTTAATTTATGAGGAAACTCTGTACACTGAGAATCACTTGAAAAGCATTCTTCATTTCTAATGGTAGGTTTTGTAATAAGAAATTGTGAATTTAAACTTTGTTCTTCTAAGTTGAAGTATCCTTCTTTAGGGGAAGGACAGTATAAAAATTTCACCCCAATATTTGTTTTTACACAGTTTTGCAGCTTTCTCAGTTATTTTTGGTAGAGCCTTTTCTTAATATAATAGTCTGCGTTCCAGATTTATTCTAAAGATTGTTTTTAGTCTTATCCTAGTAAGCACGCCAGACTTTCTATGGAGGTATTCAGGTATAGAATGAAATGTATTGATGAAAGTGTTTATAAATGAAAGTCAGAATATTCACTATCTTTTCAGTATGAAGTCCTGAGCCCCCCCCAATTTCTGGACGTGGACTCCAGCCTTGGTTGGCAGCTCACCATTTCTCCTGGAGCCATCATGATTTAGAAGCCCTGTAGGGAATATATTAGTTGATCTGTCTCTTTTTCCTGTTCTGTCCACACAAATGGGTAGAATGTCTCCTAGCATAATTATTTCTTTGTCTCTTTCTACAAAAAACTGAGTGAACCAAAAATGATTCCTATGTGGAAGCACAACATTACTTAGCAGAGAAGTGTGATGGCCCCTCGTGGCCGTGTGGTTTAAAAAAGAAATGCACTTTTCAGATGGTATTTCAGTACACTTGAATATTTTCTTTTAAATATTGAAATGATGGAAAGATAGGATAACTATATATATATGTTTTACATTGTAGGAAATACTTGGTTGTGTTTTAGATTAATGAATAAGTGTGCTTTATCTTAAATCAGTATTATCATTTTTCTAATGCTTTCAAATACAAACAGCAGCAGTGGCTTTGTAACAACTCAGTAAAAACAAGGTAACTTGAACAAGCCAGCAGGAAGTAGTAAATTCTGTTCATTTATTCAGTGTACATTTCACAGAACTGGTGCCAAATTCAGTATCTCTGGTGGAGCCTGATGCAATTTCCCTGAAGTTAATGGAATTACACCAGGTCCGAGTCTGACTTCTGGACTTTCTCCGTGACCTCATGTTCGTCTTTGCTCTGAAACCTGTATTGCAGTTTTAAGATGACTCTTCATGTGTCAGTAAACCGATGTGTATCTAGGGATTTTAGTTCTTGCTGCTGACCTTCACGATGTACTTCTATCAATATTGCTAAGTTTAATGGTACATTAATTTTATGCAAATTTTATTTTTAATTTACTGTATTATCTGCTAGTATACCATACTCCTTCTGTAGCACCTACTGACATAAATTACACTGAAGCAATTATCAGTATGAATTCAGAGCTGCGCATACCACTGTTTTCAGATTATCAATGCTACAGCTCAGAACAAATGCACAAATCTGCAGTTAATTGGTCCTTTTTGTAGGATGTTCTGAACATGTTTTTATAAAAAAGGCACTAAACATTCCTACTGACTAGATAAGAACATTATCTACCTACTTGTTCTGCATGAATTAGTTTTTTCCCCTGTTAAAGTATTATACATACACAAAGTCAAAATAACTTTGAAGGATTTGCAAAGCCAAAAAAGGTTAGAAATTTTGCCTATGTGACTGTATTTCAGTTACAGTGTATTTCTGGAAAATAATACAGTTTTTAATTGCATATTTTCTATAGACCTGTCATTTTGGATATTTTTGCTGTTCAGGCTCTGGTTGTCTTCAGCAGGTTGCTTCAAGGGTCACCAAGAACCCTTCTCTCCCAGCTGTGTTTGAAGGCTCCAAACCCTTGCATTTCTTTATTGTGCTGTCGTCACACTTCAAAACATTTTGTTTGCACCTGTTTTAAAGAGTGGAGGGGGGCGTGTGGGAAAAGTGTGCTAAAATTAAAAGAAACAGTAAGGCTGAAGGCTGGGCAGCATGTCGGGTCGGCAGGTCTTGCTGTGGTTCACTTCCCATCGCTGCTGTGGGGGTCAGGAGCTACGACACGGCTGCACAGAGTGTGGGGGCCTGGGCTTGATGAGCAGAGATATTATTACTGGTCAAGGCAGCTCTTGCAAGAAGCTTGAGTGCTTGTCAAAAAAAAAAAAGCAGGCATGCACCAGGGAAATCAGTTTTGATTTCATGAGAGCACATCAAATTCTGATTATTCCTGTTTAGGGTCTGGTGTTGAACAAGCCTGCTGTGAAACTAAACCCATGAGCACTAGCTTGGCCCCAAATCTGGATATGAAGAGGAAAAACAAGTACAGAAGCAAATGAAGTCTGTCTGAATCAGGCTGCTTGTGATGTCTCATTACACTGATGAGTTACTCAGCATAACTAAGGAGAAGTGAAGGGCTGCTGCTCCTGTCCAGTGTTCCCTTTAAGCATGTCCCTCAAAATCCACAAGGGTTTTTCCATGGGTGGTCGTGGGAGGATGGTGCAAGGCTGGTTCCAGGGCTCACTGTGCTCTTATGACTTGGTCCACTGGGCTTGAGATCTAGAAGGTCCTTTCTTGGAAGTGTAGCTCTGGTACTTCCTTGTGTGCCTTTACATTGCACAGCATGGAAAATAATGGATTAAAATGAGCGTTGTGATATGAGCTGCAGCTGTTGAAAGGGACGTTTAAAGGTCCCAATATGGAAATTTCATGGTCCCAGTGTGATGCGTAATCCTCCTACTCTCATATGTATTAAATTGTCATCGTGTACTGATTCATCCCAGCTATTGTGGGTTTGTCTTAATAAGAACTCTATACAGAACACCGTATAGCTGTTTATACGATAATGTCCCCAGTTTCTGACAGGCTCCTACACAGAATGCTGCTGATCATATCCTTGCATCATTGGATCTTTTTGTGCATTGTAGCTTCTAGAACAATATTACTTTCTTGACAAAGTATTTAAAAGCCATGGGGCTTTCCCTCTGTTTCGATGGGAACCGATGACAATGAGCCCCAGCCCTTGGGAGAAAGCCCCTTTTGTCATTTTCTGCCTTTCTGCCAAATTCTGAGTAGCTGAGAGCACCTGGTTAGGTTTAATTCCCTGGTTTTGCACTTGGGTAGAAAGATACATGTATTTTTAGGGCTGGTCTAGTTAGATTTAAGCTGCTCCAGTGCCAGAGATAGAGAAATATTCTCAATATATTTTCTGTGGGAGAAAATCCAGGTGCGGGTTGTGCCAAGAGCACTATTTATGGCTCCACTGATTTTTGTAGAAGCCTTTTTGAAGTTGGTGTCGCTCTCTATACCTTGCCATTGTCTGCGGATAATGTTCACTACTTAATCTTGTGCTAACGCCTGGAATCTTTCAGAAATAAATTGTGGCTTATAATCTGTTACGAGAATTTTAGATTAATATGGCTTGCAAATAGGAACTTTCATTTCTAGAACATAAGCTGAAACTGTCTGTGTAAGTGGAAAAGTAATTAACTTCAATAATCTTTGTATATTTCTTTTCAGAAAAACAAATCTGCTGCTACAGTCTGTCATCCAGCTTTGAGAGTAGTGGCTCTGGTAGCTCTAACATTTACGACTGTGTTGCAAGTGTGTGAATTTGCTCAGACAAAGGTATTCTAAAGATAGCTGTAGGCATACTATACATTTGGTTCCACCTTGGAGTCCTTCCTAATGTTGATGGTATCTCTCTTAAGAATTATATCAATCAAAATGGTTTGATTTTTTTTTTTAAGGTGGAAAAACATTGGCTACATGAGGCTCACTTTACCCTTTCAATATGGCACGAGGTTTGTTGATTGATCAAGAAGCACATTCTGTCAAACTTACTTTCTCCATCTTTAATATTTTTTGGAGCTGACTTGCAGATTCAAGTCAGTATCTCTACCTATTACATTTTTGGTAATTTTGGAGGATATCTACTGCTATTTGAAAACTGAAAGAAAATCAAGTTGGTTGTAGCTTGAAGCTATTAACCTCCAGTTAGAAAGATGTTCAAGTGTTTAGACCCTAATCATGGCTCTAAGAGGAGCCAGGTTGTCTGCTGGTGCTGGGGCTGAATGAGCTGGCATGCAGGCATTAAAAGGTGTATTTGAGACAAGATAGTTGTAGTCAGCTGTATAGAAGTAGTGGAATTGCCAAAAAAGGAAGAAAAAAAAATAAAAGGTGCATTTTTATTGAAGTTTGTCCAAATTTAGTATCAATGAGAAAGTGTATGTTTCATTTCATGATATAGCTGTCCCTACATAATGGTCCATATACTTTGGGAAATATTGTATATTCTTAAGTTCTTCTTATCCCCTTTTCATAAAGGACAGAAGCAATAATTTGGGACTGCAGGAATAAACAAACTGCTACTGATGAAATTAGTAGTTCCCTGATAATAATCATGTGAAGATATACAGATGTACTTCTGGTATAATACGTATAGTAAAAGCTCAAAACCCCTCATATCTATGGATTTGGAGAAAACTTTACTATGGTATTGAGCAGATCCTTCCCTGCTGTATTTCTTCTGGCAACCACGTTGCCCACTTGATTCTTTTATCAATTCAACAAAAAGTAAATCCAAATGCATGTATGGACTTTTTTGCTTATATAAATCACATTTGTATCTTCCTGTTTAACTCTTTTGATGTCTATTCAGACAGCTCTGTTAAAATGCTACAAGTCTCAGGATGTTCTCCAAAAAAAAAAAAAAAAATAAATCCAAGATTAGTATATTAGCTGAAATTAATTCAGCACAGAAGGAGCTGTTACACATCTTGGGGCCTGCTCACTCTTATACAGCTGTGACATAGCTTCCCAGATGGCACAATTATCTTTCTAAAATATTGTGGAAAACTTTCATTTGTCATTTGGATTAGTGCAGTGAGCTTTCCGTAAACACAGGCAGAGAGATCTGCCTATCTGTGTTCTTCATGGCAGTAATTAGCAGTAATTCACTTGGAATCAGAAAAACATTTCACAGGGATAGGGAACAAGCCAACTTCTTCCACTTCCACTTTTGAAATTGCTGTCCTGCATGAGCGTATCTCAAATCTTTGACGTGTAACCAGAGTTTCACATGATTTGATCTTTCTGAAGAGTATTTTATGTTTTCCTAATTGGACTGCCAAGGTTCTCACATGGTGAGCATGTTTTCAACATGGACTGGACTGTAATATTTACAGTAATGTCTTGAATATCATATGTAGGATGATAAAAATTGGGCTGCTTATTCATTCTTCTATCCATCAGGAAGGAAGCTATAGTAGACAATGTACCTTCTGTATAAAAAGTATCAGGCTCATTTTGTATATCATATATGAATTTATAGAAATGTTTTTGGCTAATCATGCCTGAAGTATAAATGATGTCCCAATTCTAAAACATAATTGTGTTTACACTTTTTGGGAAGAAAAAAAAAAAGTGCTGAGAGTAAAGCTCTAGTATTAGAAAAAGATTGCTCTTGGGTTAGGAAATGAAAAAACAAACCCAAAAGTTTTATGAGACTAGTTTACCAAATCTCTTTAGTTTTTGGTTTTAGTACTTAATCTGTGCAAACCTAAATTTGAGTAAGAAAAGTAATCTATAATAATGAAGTATTGAATGATCTTGCTCATAATGATAATGTGGTAGTCCTTATGAGGAATTTGGGCTTTACCTAAATTTGCTTGCTACCTGTGGAAAAACCAAAATCAAGCTAGATCTTTGTTATGTGAGAGGGCAGGTTAGATACCTGTGGAATTATCACGTTCCTAATTTACAGCATCTCCATATTGTGTGAAGTGATGCCTTAATCAGCAGTGGTGTGACACAGAGCCAGCCGTAGGAGAAAATGGGATGTAGATTGGCAGATTCTTATTAGAGGCATTCTGTACTGCTGATGAACAAAACCTGGTTTCTTTCTTTGTTTTAGGAGACAAGCTCTTTCCCTGCAGCTGCAAAGGGAATGTCTTTTTGGTTGATGGGTTTACTATTGGAAAAACCAAATACAAATAAAATAAAGCACTTATAACTAAAAATAAAACCACTCTATTCATAACAATTCAGTAGACTGGGGCTCTAGGAAGAGAACAACATCCTCAGAGAGGGCATTTCTCTGCAGGTAAATTCATGCCTTTGGCGCACAGAGAGGTAGGAGTCCAAGTGCTTTCAAGTACTTATGAGAGAAGATTATGGTGCAGAAACCTCTTGTCCAGATATATACACTTGACATTTTGCTGAGTGAAACAGTTGGTAGGACAGAATAGTACTAACTGTGTGGAAGTTACCCAGTCCTTAAATTTGATTTTAATTCTGGCAAGAAACTGAAGGCACTGATTTAGGTCATCTTTGTTTGTGTCTATAGGTGATGACCCTGCTAGCAGGTGGGGAAAGAGAAGTCCTGTCTGAACACCTCAAGCTATGCTTAAATGTTTGTGATTGGGAATTCTTTGGCAGTGTTTTTAATTAAGAAAGATAAATTCATCAAAACAAAACCACTTTTTTTTTTTTTCCTCACAAACATGCATTTTGGTTTTCGTTGGGAAAAAATATCTTTGAAGTGTATTAAAGAATGGCTGAAATTGGAAGAGGCCTCCAGAGACCATCTTTCCAACCTTGATCAGAGCCAGGGCAGCCAGAGCAGGTTGCCCAGGGCTGTGTCCAGTTGGGTTTTGAGCATCTCCAGGGATGGAGAAGTCAATCCTCTCTGGTCAGCTTGTTCCAGTGTTCAGACACCATCACAGGAAAAAAGTGTTTTCTTGTGTTTAAACGTACCAATGAGAGGAGTTTGGCTCTGTCCTTACAATCCCCCACCAAATAAGACCTTCCCTTCTCCAGACTGAGCAGCCCTAGCTCTCTCCACCTCTCCTCATGTGAGAGATGCTCCAAGCCCCCAGTCACTGGACTCACTCCAGTATGTCCCTGTCTCTCTGGCACTGGGGAGCCCAGAACTGGGCATGGGGGATGAGGCATCACAGAAATACCTTCCATGATAAATTTTTATTAGGGTTAATCAATACTAAAAAACCTCATTAATGTAGTTTAATGACAGAATGGCTTTTCTGGAAGATGACCTTCATTCACTCACAGAAAGTTTCCTGGAGGAAGAGGTTGTCCCAAAGCAGACTGTTTTTAGTTTTTGAGCAGAGGGTGCGTTGGCAGTAGTTGGGTTTCCTTTTGGAACTGAGGCTGCATTGGCAGGAGAGGAAAACGATTACACATACAGGCTTATTATTTATATCCTTATTGTAAGAGGGTTGAGAAATTACATGCTTCCAAAGGCCTCTGAGGCAAATACAGTGATGGAATTTGTGAGGACTTTATTTTTTTTCCTATCCACAAGGCCATCCTTTATTCCTATAATGATTTTTTTTTTTGGTGGGTTTTTTTGATGGTCAGGTACAACTTGATTCTCCCTGAAAGGGGTTGCATCTCAATCAGTGGAGCTCATGGGAGGAGGTTAAATGCTGTGTAAGCTTATTTCTAAGTGTCCTGTGCAGTTTTAGCTCTGGATAACCAAGGGGGTCAACTCAGCATCTGGGTAGTCACCTCAAGAGCTCATGCTGTGAAACAAGCCACTCCACCACAAGTGCTGTGCATAGCTCTCAGCTGCCAGCTCCATATTCAGGAACAATAAATACAGGTTTTCATCCCAGTAATGAGTTTTCTGCAGCACTGTAAAAACTCCAGGGTTTCTTGTTATCAGAAGATAATCATATTCTGGCAGTGTACTTATCATGCCTGTTAAATGTCCCAAGGATGCGATTATCTCCTGATATCTCTCTACCCTGTTAAGCTTTGTTGTTTACTTACAGTGGAGAAAGCATGTGTAGTCTGAAGTTGATTTTATTCATTGTGGTAATGATAGCAACATAGTGACCCTTTGCTTGCTGGTATCAGGCAACCAGATTAAAGCCCCAAAGCATATTGAAGAAAAGTGAATGTATTTAAATTACATCCTGGCAGGAGCCTGCTCCAGTGGGGGCTTCCCATGGGCTCACAGCCTCCTTTGGGCATCCCCCTGCTCCAGTGTGGGCTCCTCCACAGGCTGCAGTTGGGTATCTGCTCCACTGGTGATCTCCATGGGTGCAGGGCACAGCTGCCTCACCATGGGCTGCACCACGGGCTGCTCTGGCAACTGGAGCACCTCCTCCCCCTCCTTCTTCACCAACCTTGGTGTCTGCAGTTGTTTCTCTCACATATTTTCACTCTTCTCTCACAGCTGCAGTTGTACAGGTGGGGTTCCCACCCCCCCCTTCTTAAATACGTTATCCGAGAGGTGCTGTCACCGTTGCTGATGGGCTTGGCCTTGGCCAGCGGCGGATCCATCTTGGAGCCAGCTGGCATTGGCTCTGTTGGACATGGGGGAAGCTTCTGGAAGCTTAGGAGACCCTGCGTCCCAGATAACATTATCATACTGCATGGAGCTGTGGTGAGGCATGAGGTGGAAAACAGGCTTATGGGATGTAGCAGGCAAACATATCTCTGGTGTTTGAAAGGAAAATCCTTGGGCTAATGTTGGAAGGTGTGGAAGTGAAGCACAACCAGGCAAATCGAATGGCCCAATACAAAGAAAAGTGAATTTTAGCTTGAAGGTCCTGCAAGACCCTACCAAGTAGGAAGCTTTAATGACAAAAATAGTGAATATCCATCTGATTGGAACCTGAAATATCAAAGTCACCAGGCTTTGTCACCAATA
This sequence comes from Strix uralensis, assembly GCF_047716275.1. Classification (NCBI taxonomy): domain Eukaryota; kingdom Metazoa; phylum Chordata; class Aves; order Strigiformes; family Strigidae; genus Strix; species Strix uralensis. The sequence continues at coordinate 11,584,116 of NC_133981.1, forward strand.
AAGGTTATGCATTAGTTAATTAACCAGGGTAATCGATGGATGATCTTCGGAGGTAACGCTTCCTGAGTGCCAGTTCAAACCCATTTTTCTTTTGATAAAAGATACAGCTTAGAAAGTGAGATTAGATTCTGTGCACATAAAACAGAGTGAAAGAGCAGCATTGAATCTACCTAGGTACTCAGTGTCAATAAATAAATAAATAAGAAGGAAGAGATGTCTCCTCTTTGGTGGAAAGTGGTTCTTATTACCAAAGATGCCATGGTTCAGAAGTTAGATGTTGCAGGGAGGGCAGATGAAGAAATGCTCTACTGTCAGATGAGACCTTGTGCTTTTAAGCTTCAATTCTATTATTGATTACAACATCTCTGTAATAAATCAGGTACAAGCTTGCACTTAATTTTCAAAGACTGCAAATTCCATTTGTTCTACAACTTCTGAGTGACATAAATCTTTTAATGAATGTTAAAAGGATTGTTTCTCAGATAGTAACCAGTCATTCATAATTGTCCAAGGAATTCATTTGTATTTAGAACATATCATGTGTTGGATGAATGGAAATTTCTCAGTTGTCAACATATTGTGATTTTTTTTTTTTTCCCGATTCCTTTTTGTCTTTTCCTGAGATGTAGAAAAAACAATTCAAAGCTTTATTAAGTACTTATTTGTCATAGTGGATACCTTATCCTAGTGTTGTTTTATAGACTGTAGTGATTTAGAGAACAGTCAACCTGGGTTTCCAAACTGTCCATCAAGATGACTTACCTACTCGCATTTGATAGAAGAAAATATGCCAGACTTTCTTCCTACCACGATGTATATTTTGACTACCCATCTGTGCATTTTGATTTACCCTATACTAGTAATACTGAATTCATCCTTTCAAGTCATCAAAAGTAATGCTTCCCCCTGTCCTTTTCCTTGTACCTACATAAAACTGTGGGGAAACAAAAACTTATTTTGTAGTAATTTCTTCCAGAATACACACATCCCACTGATCCTGTGTGACAGGTAGCCTGGTACTTTGATCCAGTGTGTCCAGCTGCAATGCATAGAGGGACCAGCAACTATTCTAGTAGTGGAAAACATGATTACAGTTGTGAAGGGCTGGGAGCTCCCAGCCACACTCACTGTCACCGAGAGCCATTGTACAGTTAAACAGAAAGAGAGCACACTACAAATGAAGCTCAGTAGTTAAACTAGCTGCAGTGAAATGTGCATAAACACCCCAAGGGAGTTATAATTACTCTTCTAATTATTGCTTACCCTGAGAATGACTTGTTACCTTTTGCAGTTGCAAAAAATATATTTTAATTTTTCATTGCTACTTTTCTTCATCAGGTTTCTACTCTCTTTGCTAGACCAGTTGGTGTCATGAGCGAGGGCCTTCAGAAATAGCTCATAATACGTAAATGATGGAGCTGGAACATTAGATTCCTCTTTCTTGTACAGCTGTTTAGCTCATGTGAAGCCAAATGTCCATCCTATTTAATTAAATGCTGTCTTTGCCCCTGTAGTGATTACTTCAACTGGATGTTGTTTGTCACTAAAAAAGTGTCATATTTGGAAAGTGTCTGATGATGTGATAGCAGAGCCTTTTTAATGAATCCCACTTAACAGGGTGAATCAGTTTGGGCTCGGCATGATTAAGTTTGTGATCAAGAGCTTGACTAAGAATTTTATAGTTGATGTTGATTAAGAATATTGGATGATAATTAATGCATAACTCCTGTCTTTTACGTGTCTGGAGAATCAAAATAGCTGAGAGCAGTGCTAGAAAACACTGGGATTGCCAGCTTATTTGAAGCATTTAGCTGTAGCAATTTTATCCAATTCATAAATTGCTTGTGGACAGCAACAAGAAAGGTGTTTTCCATTTAAGTCCATCTCTTTGTTAATTATCACAGGGACTAGAAAACCCATGAGGATGAGGAGGCTCAAATGTCTCCAGGATTTATTTTCTTGTATATATATTATAACATTTCAAAGGTCTCCTTTCTCCTTCATTTCTAGGACTGAAGGAGCACAAGTTTGGGATCACAGTTTATCTCTTGTCATTTCCAGTTTGCACTTGTGGACACATCTGCAGAGTAATTAAACTTCTGTTGGTTCAGAGTCTTCATTTAATTTCAGAGAGAGAAGACCTTGCTCAGTATCCACGAGTATGGGTGAAAACAGCCCTTTGAGTTCAGAGGATTTGGATAAGGCATTTTTTGGGTTTTATTTTTGTCTAATCTTTTTTTAATACAAACATATCTCACTGCTAATAATGTAATGTATTATTTCTACCACAGAAGAAAAACAATAACAGGATGAGACCTGCAGTAGTATTGAACAGCCAGACTTCAAAAGACTATTTGCCTAAAAAGGTACAGACTTAAAATAACATAAATTAAGAGCTATCTGAAAAAATTAGACTTGTATTGTAAAAGAAGTTCTGGCAGACCAAAGTCTTGTTTTTCAACTAGATGAATTCAAACCTCAAATTACTCTTAAACAAGATTCTCCACAGTGCTGGAAAACCTTCATATTTTTTCATCTAGATAAATTAAAAATACAAAGCTTTATTATGTGTTGCACTAAAGAGGAATGAAAACAGTATTTTATGCAAATGAAATGTTGACATAATTGAAACAAAATAAGTATGGACATGAATTTTACTCTGTTTTAATTTCATAGAAATCACATTTATCAAAAACTTATATTTGGAAACACTGAACTTCTATCAGATTAAAAATGAATAGTTTTACATACCACTAAGTAACTTTATTTGGCTCCAACACAAGATTTCATATCTGTACAGAGAACAAAACATATTTTTAAAATCAGAAGCTTGTAGAGCAGTTGGGTTTTTAAGGAGAGGGGAATTAATCTGCAGAGGTCTCCTAAAGCACCCTATGAGCATGGGTGAACTGGTGACTGGTGGCTTAGTCCATTTCTGAATAACAAATTGCAGTTTCTTGAGTTGAGTTTGGAGAAATGATCCCAAATATGTTCTAAAATAATAATGAAATGATGTAATGGGATCATGTGTGTTGGTCCCCCCACAGACTATCATCCAAGGGCTTGATGCGGGAGGACAGTGATGGTCTCCCAGGGGAATACTTCAGCCCCGGTCTGGTGGGGTCAGTACGCATGCACTCACAATACAATTTGCAAGTGAGAGCTCAAAACTGTTCTCACGTGAGGTTGGATTTTTTTGTTTCTGGTCACATAAATACCTGCTTTCCTGGACTTCTGAGCTCAGAGGCTCTCCAGGGCCAGGTGTGAGGGAAGCTCTTTTCAGTGTGCCATGCTGGCTCTCTTTTGAGCTGAATGTCATGAGAATTGGGTAAGAAGTGCTCAGAGAGCTCACCCTTTTTCTGAGGAGCGTTATGAAGACAGAGGAGCCCAAATCTGTCACCTCAGTATCCAGCAGGGCAATGATGGAGAGAAGAGAGGTTAGCAGTGATAGGTGAAAATAAATCCGCATCCTTGCTGTTCCCCGTGGGGCAGCGTGATTGAGTTATTCCTGGTGCAGCCCTTCAGAGGGGGACGGTCTTGCCCTCGCCTTGCACGCAGCCTCTGCGGGGGCTTTCAGTACTCCTGGGTTGTGGTGCTGCCTTCTCTCAGCTGCTTGTTTGCTAGATGTTACAAGAGTGTGCGAATTGATGTGGCATTTTGAATATATAAAAAATTCTTGAGATAAATCCAAAGGCAAGTTTCCTGAGATTACTCTGAGTTTGACTTTGGCTTTTGGCAGCATAGGCATCCTTAGCATGACTCATGTTTTAGTCCGACACAAGGTAAAAATGAAAGTGCCCCTTGGTTTTCCACTGGTGAGATTAAGTCCCTGTGGGACCTTTGATATTGCAGATGAAACCTCTCTTTTATCTTAAATCTTTGTGTTTCAAATTTCATGTGTTGTTTTCTTTTTTTCTCTTAATGGTAGAGACTGTATAGCCACCATATAAAATGCCTAAAATGTTAGAACATTACAAGGGCAGTGTGGGAGCTGATGGGACATATGATCCTTGCCCTTATTTTGGCATATTTGGGTATAACCAGTTCACATATGAAGCCTTTTAAAGAAGATGAGGACTAAAAAAAATTGTGCCAGTTGATCGAGTGAAAGTTCAAATGTCTGAAGAGTTCAGTTTATTCAAGACTATTTGGAAACATGAAATGTTGGATTTATAAGATTTGAGCTTTATATAGTCTAATCAACAGATGTGTATTCCCCCTTCCCTTATTTTCCTTTCTCCCTTTAGACTTGTGAATTAGTTTTTGCCTTCAGCAGATTGTTTTTTCTTTATTTCTCCTACTTAGATACTGTAAAAAGTAATTAAGATAATCTTATCAAAGGAACATGAAACAGAAATTTAACTGATTAAATTTCAGACCAATTAGTCATACAGAAGCCTTTGTGTAGACCTTCTGTGGAGTCTGCACTGCTTGTACTTTCCATTTCCTATTTTACAACAGCATGAAGTTAGGAAATTGCATTCCATGGAGATGGTAATTAACTTTGGTAATTAAAATACCACCTTCGTAGCAGATAACCAGTCAGCTTCAGGTCAATGACAATTTTTGATGTGACACATTTAATCTTACAGAAGATTGAAATGTAAGAAATTACATGTAATTTGAGGGGGAGAGGGTTGCTGAGTCTCTTCATGGTGAAATATCATACAACTTCACTAAGATGGTGGAACAGGGGAAACTAGGATTTGAGTTTCTGTCCAAGGCTTAATATTAAATAGATACAGAATACTGTGGTTTAATTTATCAAATCGTCTTACTCTGTATATGGATCAGATGGTTTTCTTACTGCTTTGAACATGCTATTAGTTCATACTTTTGCTTCTAAAGATTCATTTTGGGGATGAGAAATGGTCTTTAGGCAGTGTACGCACTGTGTCTGCCATACATTGTAACAATAAGTCTGTCTCTTGAAGTCAATCCATTCCTTCAGTTAGAAGTATTAAATTATCGATGACCTACAAATATGTGATTTATATGATGTAGTTAATCTGTACATGGTCTACAGACTATTATTTGCTCTATAGGAAAAAGAGAGCAAATGTGGTATTTCCCTGTTTCACCAAGGTGGACCTAGATAATCCCGAGACATTAAAGGGAACGTGAGGACAAAAAGAAGCTAGCAAATGTCAACTCCACCTCTAGAGGATTTAATTAGATGGAAAAATAGGAAAAGAAAAGCTTTTTCATTGTCTGAAGGGATGTTCTTTGGCTATAAATTGAGTTGACTCTTTGCCTTGTGAAAGTGGCATTTTGTTTAAAAAGAATGTAATCAAATGTACTAAAATACATTTTCATACATCTCATTTAGACATGGACTTGAGGAATGCTATTTTATTGTGGTTTTTATTGCAAATATAGAAGATTAATTGCCACCTGACGCTGTCTTCCATGTGTAGATCAAACTAAAGCGAGGACCAAAAAGTTCCAGTTCCAATATCCCAACTGTTGCAGCCTGAAAGAAACAGTTGTCATCAATCTGGAACAGTATATGGGAAAGTGGTAGGAAAAAATCCAACTGAAGTAAAAAGGCAGAAAGATGAAAAAATATTTCAACACTAGGATATAGAGGCTTTTTAGTAAGCAAGCACAGAGAAATGGTAGGGGAGGAATGAAGAGTGTACTGAACACTAATATCAGAATAGATCTGTAGTTATTTGGAAGGCAAACTAAAACTTTTTGTATAAAAAAAGCAATTTTTTTCACAGATGTCATTATTTTCTACAGATGTCATTGCTCATTCTCTAACTTTAGAGTCTCTTTTGAAATAAAAGGAAGATTAGTAATGAGATGAAAGTTGACTTTAAGTAAAAAGAAATTAGACCTTATTAATTGCAGCTATCTTCAAATAAGATGGAAACAAGCCTTGAGGAAGTAGAAGATTATCAGTGTTTGTAATAACTGAGCCCAAGGTGTGTGTACAATGTATTCAAAGCCCTGAAAGCCAAGGATCAGAAGAGCAGGTGGTAGGATGCAGCTAGTGAATAATCCTCTTAACCTCATCAATACTCAACCCGGGCAAAAATGAGGGAGGGGGGAGGAAGCTTGTATTGCTAATGGCAATGAAACAAAAAGGAGATCAAAGCCAGCAGAGCAGCGCTGCTGAAATTTAGCTGTGCCCAGTGCTAACAACTTTGTTACAGAAATTTACTGTGTGATTCTCTGAAATCTCTTCATCAGTACAGAATAATAAATGAGTGGTTTATTAAATATTTTAAGGAACAAAATATTTAGGCTGTGGTTCAAAGCATTTTTATCAGTACAAAATCATTAGAGACTTGATGTTCAGAGTGTGGTGTGTCATCTAGAGACCAGCTGAGCTTAATACTATCGCTACTCAATGCATGTGATAGACACCCAGAAAAAAGATGGCTTGGAAAGAAACTGAATTTAGTCTCTTGAGAATGACTCTTGGGGCAGTTGGGGAAGAGCAGCTGGATGATGCACAGCATCCCGGTGATCTGTGCTCTCATCCTGCTGCAGCTCACGCTGTTTGTCCTGGCTGGATGCACCCCTGGCTTTCTCTGCAGGCAGGAGATCCTAATTCAGCTTTTTACTTTTAAAGTTCATTTTTTAGATGAAAGGCATGGGATTGCATGAATGGTGCCTGAAGAGAAGAGGAAAGGTACTTTCATAGCACTTCTCTCCCAAGTTTCTGCTCTGCACAGAAGTTATCTGTTATAAATAATAGGAAAAGAAATTGCAATTAGTGACATAATGAATAAGGGACTTGACTAGTACTTATTACCCAGACAAGGCTTAAGGTAAATGACATAGCCCAAGACAAGTAGAAAAGTTAGCCTGAATACAATTCATTGTGACAAAATCAAGAGGTTTTAGAAAATTATTAAACCTTTCTGAAAGTGGAAGTTCAGGGCTGTCACTGTGAATATTAATGTCTCCCATAAAAGAGGTTTTTGTTCATGAAGTCCAAGATCATACAATCAGCAGAAATTCAAAATTAATCTTTATTGTATGATAAAGAACCAAGCCGAGATAAAAGAAAAGATGTATCTGAAGGGAAAAGTCAACCAGGGAAATAATTCTATCTCATAAAAATATTCAAACATCTATGGTTCCTTCTGAAATTTGCTGTGTGGAAAGTAAGGTTTTACTTACCAGGATTTGGGGTTTATTTATTTATTTTATTTGATGAAGAGGAAATCCAGGGAATCCTTAACAAGATGAGATGGTTTTCTCCTTTGACCTTGTACATGGCCATGACCCACACATAGAGAGTTAATGAACCTGAAAAGCCATGCAGTGTGATTTGGGAGTATTGCATAGATAAATTGTATTATGTACTGAAGGTATTCTGGGGTGATTTACATAAGTGAAACTGGAAGGTCCAGACCCCACATAAAGCATTAAGATAAAGACCATAACAACATTGTTCCCCTGGCTTGATGCTCTCTACTAGCTTTCAACTTTCACCAAGCCACCTTGGCAGTTTGCCGGTTGCCTTTGCAATCCATGGTGGGGTCTTTTTCCTTCCTTTCTAAGTCCAAAAATACCAGCTTGCTTCTAATTTTTCTGGCCTCATGACTAGGGCTCATCATGGCCTCCTGGTATGCCAGTCCCTCTTCTGGTTTGTAACTTCACATGTCCTAGATGAGTTACAGCATCCTGAGAAGCGAGCAGCAATGCCCTTGATCTCATAGCTTTGTCCTTCCAGAGCTGTTCAAGCTTCTCTGACAGGAAGATGACCAGAACAGTTAGCAACAATAAATGACAGCAGCTGTGTGCTGTTTTCCCAACCTGCCAGGGTGAGGTAGCACAGCTGATGGTAGGAAGATCCTGATGATCATCATCTTCTGGAAGCAGTAAATGTACTTGGACTTCTGTGTTTGAGATTTCAAGCTTGGTAACACCACAACAAATTATTTCCAGTACTGTGTGATCGATCCATTGCAGCTTGTCTTGACAAGTAGGATAGTGAGGTTGAGCAGCAAAGTAGTCTGATGCTGCACACAGAAGCAATCTGTTCGGTACCATTTAATTTGGTAATAACCAGTAATTTACAGTGAGGCTCTGTTTTCTTAATAGGAATACTAATGAAATCTAGTCTCTTCTGTCTGAATTTAGGAAGGTCACTGGTGATAGTTTTACTGTTTCTACTGTGGAGTCCAGTGTCCACTATGCATTGTTGGTGGGGATAAGAGGATGCTAATAAACTTAATATGGACTTTTTATTAGTCTAGTCTGAAGTTCAAACGAATGCAGGTTTCATATTTCATATGTCGCTTGTTAAGCTCTCTAGGCAGTTTATGGACAAAAATTACTACATAGATGTGAAATGCTTTGAATAATCTCATCATGCAATTAGCTTGTATGAATCTTAGCTGTGGACTTCATGGCAATGAAGATATGAATCTGTCCTTGTTTGTGGTTTGTTGTTTGGTTTGGGGTTTTTTTCTACTTGTTTGTGGTGGCTGATAATCCAGCTTGGATTGATATTTTGGTGCAATTGAAGCAGAATTTAAGAAGCCTCCTTTCAGACCATAATGTTTTTGTATTTGAACTTCAGCAATTGATTTTTTTTTTCATGCTTGGCAACCTGATCATTTTTTAAATTTAAACAGTGTTTTGCTTCACTAACCATTTGAGCTTAGGACTCTTCCAAAAAGTGATAGGGTGTTTTGAGGTCTTCAGGAGCAACTGGAGAAGCCTTAGAAATACCTACTTAGCCCATAACCTGTACAGATGAAAACATTTCCCAGAACACTAAAAGCAAGGTATTTCTCCTGTATTCATGGCTTGTAAAAATGTTCTAGTGGATATGGTATAAAAAAAATAAGAAATAGCTCTAATCCCATAGTGTTTTAATCATGTTCCTCAACTGAAAGCAACTGCCATGTTGCAAATAACTTAGAATAAAATAATTTTGCCTTCCTATGTCTTACTTAAAAGCACAGGTAAGTGTCTTGAGTAGTCCCATGTGACTCAAGAGTACTGTCTACATGCTTTAAGAACATCACCTGTGTAAGTGTTTGCTGAACTGGGACTGTGGAGGGACCAGGGGGGAAGGATGTGAATGATGTAGCTGGATTGTTTCCAGCTGGATTTGTTCAGGAGCATGTCCCTGTGGTTGTGCCGATAGAAGCCTTGGGTAGAGCCTGTTTGAGGAAAAAGAGCGGTGTAATTATTTCTGACAATAGGAGGGTGGAAGAGCAAAAAAGAGTTAAAGAGCTGGAGTATGAGAAGCTGATCACAGGACTGTCCTCAGGGCCAGCGAGGTGCCACACTGCAGAGGAGAACAAAGGTCACTCTTTATTCTCCTTGGACAATTCTCTGTATCTGGGATTTTTAAAGTGAGTAATAGGTGCAGGAATTATTATTTATTGAAGCAGTAATAATCCAGCAGGATATGTGGTTAATGAAGTATATTGCTCCATGCTTCTTGCGTAGCGGATGTCTTGTGGATTCATCTCATGTTGCAAAGCCCATGTGTGTTATCTGAATGAGTTACACGGCCCTTAGAGAGGTAATGTTCAGCCAGCCTTTACTTTTTATTTGGAAAAACCTCTTGAGAAAACAGATAATTGAGATGTACACATCTCTAATGTATAGGACAAAGCAGATATACACAGCATCACATTGTGTATGTTACAAGAGAAGCAAAAAGACTTTTAGTGCAACTCTGTTTTCCAGCACATGAAAATCACAGCTCCTCTAGCCAAATTTCCATGGGCTAGATGAGAACCAAGCCTGGTGGGGAGCTGAGGACATCTGTGTGGCATGCCTTCTTTGTACTTTTGTTCAGATGTCTTTAACGTTTCAGAGTTAATCTTTTTTTTGTTAAAGAAGGATTTAAGGAGAAATGTGTAACAGGTTGCACAAAGATTGTAATTTTTTTTTTTCTGGTACTTGAGAATTAATGAACTTTGTGCTTTGTAATAGGTCTGTTGTAAAAGTATGCCTAGACCTGTGTTAAATTAGGCTGCATGAACTTGGGCTTAGAAGCAATCTTTTTTATTCCATGTTAGCCCAAGGAGATTTTTGTCAGCAGTGAGCCTCTTGCAGGTTACTAAATAGTCTCATATAATTTGGTACAAGCATATCCAGCAGTCTATAAAATAATGAAAACCTAGTTCTTGGTTGGAGGTGGCAGGTGCAAACACTTTATAAGGAAGTATTAAATTCATTTTGATAATAAGTGAACTGAAACCATAGCTACTTTAAACTAGGGAACTAGACCCAAATTCTGCACCTGCGCTGTGATGCTTTTTATAGTTTATAGGAAACAATCCCTGGATGGTCTTGTAGATATTTTCAGTATTGTGCTGGATTTTGAATGGATTCATTTCACCTAAATTCTGCTGCAGGTGGCCAAATCCCCTGGGAATGTAACTTTCCATCTCATTGCTTGTTTTCTTGGCCACTCGTTTCCTAAATCTGTTGGTGTAACACTGAGACAGCAGCTATTGCTGTGTTGGGGTGGCATTGCAGTGGGGGAGCAGTAGCCAAAGGAGATGGGCTTGTGCCATCCAGCTGAGCCCGTGGGTATCCCTGGAAATCCTGAGAACAAATCTCTGCTATAAACATAACATCTGTGTCTTTCTCTGAATGGGTTTTCTTCTACAAAAGGCATCGTTGGTAATGTGGAGCGGGGGGCAGCATGCTTAAAATGAACCATAAGCTTTTCAAAGTCTCTGCTTTTCATTGTGCTGCTCTGTTGCCAGTGGGTTTTGTGCCAGTGTTCAGTGTTTTCCTCAGTTGCCTGAGCTGAACGTAGGTCTTAATCATAAACTTTGCTCTTAAAGCACCATGAAGTTGTAGGATGAGTGTTTCACAGCAGCCTAATGCAGTCAAGTTGGTGGCCTCTCCTTCAGCATCACACATATTAATTGGAGTTGATTGATAGTATCTAAAATGAATTAAATATATAAAATATACAGTAATTCTTTCACCAAAACCAGCATTTCTTGATATATATTATTTCTCATTTGCAAAATAAGACTTGTTGAAAACTCGAGGTACTAGTGCATATTTTAGAATTGCCAGAGCTAATCTGTTAATGTGATTGTTAGTCCTTTCTGAAATAATCCCTATGTGAAAATGAGCACCGAAAAATCAATATAAGAATGATCACGTGGATTTCCTCATGTTTTCCAAACCCCCTGAGATCTCATACTTCTTAAATCTCAGCCAAATTTCCAGAAAAATGATGTGCTGTGGGTGGAAGGGGGAAAAAAAAAATAAAAGTCAGAATGATGGTTGGTGACCTTGCAGTGAAAATGCCAGGCTCCTGGCCTGGAAAGTATTAAACCGGTGAGCTGAAGTGCCTGCTGTGGCAGGTGGGTCGCATAGAGCACAGGTAGCTGAATTCCAGATGATTTAGGACACAGCAGGTCCAGCATCGATTTCATGCAACTTTCCATAGGAGAAATAGCCCAGCTGTTTTTCTTTAGATTTTGCACAGGTTTTGGCCTTGTTTAAAAGCCTTAGGAAAAAATAAATGCAATAATAGACAGTGTGCAGTGAGTGAATGCTTGTGTGTTGTTTTATTAAAAGAGTACAGCGGTAGTAATTAACGTTTTTGTTAGCTGCAGTGAGAAGTTAGATAAGTTGTGTTGGAGAAACTTGTGCAGCATCTGGAGCTAAACGTGTAACTTTTTTCCTTATTCAGCACAGGCAGATCTTATGAGTTGCTGAGTATCTTCATCACTTTAAGGCCGATGAGAGCTGAGGGCTGTCATCACCTCGCAGGACTAAGTCTTGCGTACCTACGAATGGAGTGTGTGCCTGATCTTCATAGCATATTGGTGAAAATCTTTTCTAGACCTAAATATCATGGGTCAGGAGCACCACAGATGCTGTGATCTTAAGGTATTTTTCAATACAGTCAGTTTTAATGACATTTGAAGGAGCTAACTGGTCTGAGGCTAAGTATGATAGGGTGACATATGGCAAAGCAGATATGGGTTTACCTCCTACAGCTTGTCTTCATGTTTGGCCTGAGCAGAGTAGAAGGGAACCTGCCTGGTGAGAATATTTGATTCTGGCTTTTTGCATATTTATTTCATCTGGGGATGACATTTTTGTAACAGAGTGCTTATCCCTTCTGAAAATTAAGTTTTTTATGTCATTGAAGCAACAGTGTGGGGAATAAACCTTAACGTATGAATAACTCTACGTGTGTGCAGGGGCTCTGCATCATTCCTTATCTGAAGGTTTAGATCAAAATTCATGCTAGAGCGTGAAAAAGTTAAGTGGGTTTGAAGGCAAACAGCACTGCCAGTGTTTCCATTGCTATTCACCCCTTATACAATAAAAGATTGAAGTTATGAGGAAGTTCTCATCCTGTATCTTTAGTCATATTATTATCATTGTTTAATTATGGACTCATTGCAGTGAAGTAATGGAAATTAGAAACTGAATCTCTGTGGCTGCTGGGCAGGTGCTACATTAGAAGGTGTAATTACACCTGAGTCTCTGCTGGGTAACGGACACTGCTGTGTGTGTGGAACGGGGATCACAAGGACTTTGGCTTATGGCCAAAACACTTCTCCTGTATAGTCCATGAATGCTGAGCATCGCCCTCCCCATGTGTAGCAACTGTTAGCTGAGTGGGGTTTTCTTGTTTTGTTCGAGCTACAATTTATATTCTCTTCTGTTGGAAAAGCTTAGGAGTAAAATTTGGAAAGATCACTTCTCATTGAAAATATTCAGGCAAAAGTATGGTTGAAAAATGGAAACCTGAAGAAAACATAACAAAAACATTCTGGAGATTTTCAGTTTCTCAATGATAACCTGTAAACACGTATGAAAATTGTGTATATGTATGCATTTACAAAATTGTTCTTTTTCTCCAAAAATCTTTTTTCATTATAAAAAACTGTAAAAACCTGATGGAAAAGCTAGATGACAGAAAATAACCAATTCTCAATATCACTTTATGTTGCCGTAACACCCAAGTGCCGAAGGAGCTATACAAACACCTAGGAAACCACAATCTGTCTTGAAAAGCTTACAAGTAAAAGATTTTCAAAGACATAAAAGGCAGATTGGTGCCTGGCTCTTGCTGAAAATCACTGAGCACCTCAATCTGCTGAGCATTGTCGAAAATCCCACCCAAAGCCCCTCTCTGTTCGCATGAAACAATAGGAATATGCGGTAATAGATCCGACAGCACCTTTCTACCAGCTGTTTTCTTTGTAAATCACTAATCTTTCTTCTTAAAGATTATATGTGATACTGAAAATATATCAGTGGGTGGGTCACAGACCAGAGGACTCATTTAAAAAAAAAAAAAATAGAAAAAAGGCTGCAGACGGCTGGTTTCCATCTCCTCCCTGACTGAATTAAGAAAGATGTTTTTCTCCCCACTGCTCTTCTATCTTCCTCCTTCCCATTTTCTGCATTATGTTTCCTCCTCCAGACTGTGGCAGTGGAGCTGAATGCTGATGAGACCATCGGCAGTCTGTCCCCAGACAGAACTTTTTAAGGTCATTTCTCCTGGTTCTCGATTGCTTGACCTGCTCATTTCTCTTCACCAGCTATGGTGGGCTACCCAATTATACACTGTTATTTTTATGATACTTGCTTGTCCTTCCCAGCCTTAATCTTCCTTTATTGCAAGGAACACTCACAGTCTCTGTAGTCTAGTTAGAGCTAAAGTTCATAAGAGAAATGTTTTAAATTGACAGTTTCAAACGAACGATCAGGAGCACACACGGTGATGAGGTGGAATGGGCTTTCCGTGGATGTAGGTAAAAGTGAGTCGTAACAGCTGGTGCAGTGATGGTCTCTCTGCTGGTATGGATGAATCCTGAGGTTGCAGATTACCTTTGAAGGGAAGGTCGCACATACCTACACATAGTAAGCATTCTGGGCAGGATTATGTTGGTTTTATAGTGGTGTAGTTGTGTATACAAGTAACATTTTAAAGCATCTGATATAGTTTTCTTAGACCTTGATAAAATATACATCCATCTCTGTTGTTGTTCTCCATTTCAGGCAAAGTCTGTTTTTGTTGCTATATTTGTTGTTTTTATTCTAAATTCTACAGCCGTTCTGTACACAGTCACTTGCTGAGTGAGGTCATCTATTAGTTATTATTATGCTGGTCGCAAGGTTTGTGCAGTGGTCACTCAGAAGAACAGGTGGAGAGAGGGAGGTGACAAGTCTGAGCATTGAAACATGAGCTCTGTTATCCTCTGGTGTGTGAGGTCCACATACTGTGAAACAGCATCATAAACTGGCAAAATAAATTCCCTTATATCAAATTCACTTCCTCATTCTAGCAAGGATAAGCTCAGCATCAATAAAAGAAAACTGCTCTGAGACAGAATCTGCAAGTTACCTGTGTGGACGTGCAAGTCTTCTGTATGGGACGTTTCTCAAGTCAACACACACAAACTGTGAGGAATAATCTATATGGACTATCTGTATGGGAAGAGACATGCCATAGTCTGTATGCTCACACTAAAAAGTAGGAATCTTATTTAGAAAATTCGTGATCTGTGGGCAAATAGCATGAACTGTAGGTCTTCTGGTATAGCGATGCCACTTCGTCTTCAGCCCCATCAACCATTTGCTCATCTCGTAAGTAACTACTTGTTGTAGCTCCTACCGTATTTCACAGCCGTGACGATTTGTATACAAGGTCCAAATCACCCCCAGGCCACCGTGCAGTCAGAAGGGAAGAAACTCACTCAAGGCCTGGCTGGACTCACCCCAGCAGAGTTGCAAAAAGGATGGAATTGGCCCCAGCTCTGTGTTTCAAAGCTTTCGGAGTTGTCTGAGCAAACAGGGATGTGAATGAATCATACTTTAAGTATTTACATTGCTCAAATGCCTGAGAAGCTTTTTAAAGGTCAATCTAATTAAGACAAAGTTTGTTTGTACCAATATAAAGTAGTTACTATTATTGGAAATTCATTCCAATGCAATATATGGCATTTTACTTACAGTTTAAATTTTAGTTTTGTATGCTTAATTTGGAAAGAGCAGAAATGATCTTTTGGTTCCATAATGTCTTACTTAAAATGACATTTTAATCAATAATGATTTTTTTTTGCTACAATTAAAAAAAGATTCATTCTTCCTGATGCAAAACAATTAATCAAAGTTTTTGCATAAGAAGGATTCTTTTCTATTGAAAATAAAATTGCCTAGACTCATAACAGCCACATTATTTAGTGTGTCTGTTTTGGATTGCCATCTTATGCAAACAAAAGCCTTTTTTCTATAATTTAAGGATGCATTTAAATTCAGTTTGAAAGACTAAGTTTCATGATGTGTTGCCCTTAAAGGCTATAAAAACTGAGATCTATTTGTGCATCTCCATAAGAATATCAAAGTGAGAAGTAAATCAGTTTTTGTTTTGCTTTCTTTTCATATCTGAATTGTTCTGCCTGCTGCCCTTATGTCTCCTTCAGACAAGCCTGCTGTCCCAAACTTTGCCCAACTGAGGGAAGTTTAGACCTTACAGTCCTTACTGTCCTAAGCTTTATCACCTTTAAAAGATATTGCATTGAGGGGAGGGGACAGGGAGGGCATATTTAGTATTGTTCCACCAACTGCTTCCTTTTTAATGGCTATCTTGTCATCTGAAAGCTTAGAGCCATGTCCAAAGCGTTCCTGTTGAGGAGTGAACCAGAAGCTCCAGGAACAGTGTCTGGCCCTTTCAAGCAGAGAGACTTCTCTCAGAATCAGAACTTACACTGTTGGCAGCAGGGCTTTCTCTTGACTTGAGGTTTTCTTTCTAGTAGTCTTTAACACTGTTTTCTTAATGTAAAACTACAGAAATTTCATGTTATCTGAATTCTGTAAAATCATAAAATGTGATGACACATTTTAAAACAGAAGAAAAACCTTCCGAGTAACTGAGTTTCTTGGACATATTAAATACTTCGGTTTTCCTCCAGATGTTCATTGAGCTTGTAGTTCTCTCTTAGTTCAACATCAGTTGAAGCGGAGCTGTTCATCCTATGTAGCCAGAATTTTCCTCTCTCAATACATTGCCAATCTTCTCTGCCAGCCTGTTCGTGGGTCACGCAACATTGATCCCAAAATATCTGAATAACTGTACAGTAATAAGCTCTCACTCAGTATATTTTAGAGAATCTATCTAAATGTAATGAGAATATGACCTACAAAAAGGAAGATATTAAAGAAACATCCACATATCTGTAGCAGAGATGGAAAATTATGATCAAGAAAAGGTAGTCTTGAAGTTTGGAATAAAACTGAAACTAAGGGCTGTATCCTTTCCTCCGTTCCTTAACGGCACCTGACTCCAGCAGATTGGAAGGACTCATAGGACTGTTTTGGAACTTGGTGAACCACTGTCGTATAGAGAGAGGTTTTTTTTCCTAGGAGAGTGTAATTTTGTCAATCATAAGAAAAGAAGTGATGTTCTTGCCTAAATAAGCATGTGAAATGTAATGTTTTAGCAGCATCATAAAAAATAATTACTATATCAAAGTTGAGGTGTAATTATCACAGGTGTGAACGGAAACAAACAGCATCGTGTTGTCTCAGACATATGTATTTCAGGTATTTACAATTAAAAAAACCCAACCCTCTCAAGTCTTTTTCCCTGTTGCAGTGAGCCTATACACTGTGTTGTTGCCAGGATTGCTGCTTTTCCAGGCTTGCTGTTTTCAGCATGGTGAGATGTCTCACTCTGCTGTTGTCCTTCATAGCTGCCACCTTCCTTCTGCATTTCATCCGTGTGAGATGCAGATAGAGGTCTGGCACGTCACTGAAGTAACCAAAATAGCAAAAGTACCACTGTAACGCTTGAATTCCAGATATACTCTATCCAGTGGTGTTACATGAAGGAGCTAAAGATTTCCCCTGATAGCCGGCCTATCTGATAGGCACCAAATGGATTAGGTACCTCACTATCTGAGCATTGGGGACATAAATACCAGGTTATGCTGTAATTCAGAGGACATTAATGGGATGCTGAGCAGTACCTGCTCGTCTTGGCCGGGCTCTGTCTCTGTTTTGTCCGTGTGTTGTAGCGGCTTCCCCGCACAGTTTTCCTCCTCAAATGGGTGGTGTGAGTCTGGGAAAGGTCAGGCTGGTGTCCTTGCTGCTCACACTGGCTCCTCATCTGATGGTTTTGTAAGAGAAAGCAGGATTAGTGTTATGTTAGTTTAGTGTGCATGTGAATTGCATCAAACAAAAACATCTTTTCATGTGGAAAAAAATTTTTTTTTTTAGATTAAAACTTTATCTAATGCGTGAATAGTACATCGATAGCTGTTAATACCCACTCTTTAAACATACAATGTGCACCTTGTGGGCACAGCTGGACTTTTTTCTCATTTCTCTTGATTTATGTTCTAAACTCTTGTTCAAGGACTGTCTTGCTGTGGTTCATGCGGTGCTGTGGGTGGACAGTCTCTGATCTTGGGTGAGACTTGTTGGGGCTACCAGCAACTCAAAATTCAACTCCAGAAGCCAGCTACCATCATGTGCAGCTTGGAGAGATGAGAGCTGAAACCATACCTCTTTGCTGAATGAGCACACAGTGTAAGAAGCTTGACTTTAATCTGGCTACTGTGAATGGTGCATAATCAGATACATAAAATAGGTCATAAATAATCATAGTGAAACATCAGCACGTATTTTCTTTGTTAGTTTCTGTGGCTTCTGAAAGAAGTACTGTATAGATTGTAGTATAAGAGTAAAATAGCTACTGAAAGGCTCTTTGTAGTTGCTAACTTGTTTGTTGCTCCTTTATGTCTGTTCTATACAGCCAGACATGATGAAGGTGTGTGCAAGGAAACTTAATTTCTGTGTGTCTGCTGTCCTAGAGGATTGTCAGCAAGGTATGCAAGTGGGAATAGCTCTAATGCTTGTATTTGCATTTACAACAGTGTTTTTTTTCTTCCACCTGCTGCTAAAAAGCTTTATCCCATTTCAGATAGTCTCTTGCCATGCCATATAACCTGAAATTCTCTCCCTGACACTCCAGTTCCCCTGTCTCATGCAGCAAAGGGGAAAATCTGGGGAGCAGAGTGCGCGGTCTGTAATGGCTCAGGAAGGGGAGGATGGCTTATTCAGGTTCATACATGAAGAATTTACAAAAGATGATCTCAATTACCTACATAAATTTCACAAGAACATGCGTTGAAGACCCTCGCTCCTGGAAAGAAGTGTCAGAAGATATGTATTAATTTTTTTCAGTAATTTGGTTTTCTAATCAAAAGATGGGCAAAAATGAAAGAATTGCTTTCTTGTAGCAGGGGCCCTGATTTCCAAAACACTGCAGCAGGGAAGATGACAGGAATTGCTTTTGAGTTGTTCTGGTAATAATGACTGTAGATTGAATTATAATAAGGTCAATCTCTTAAACATTTCACTTTAAAAAAAAAAAAAAATCTACTTTTCTATTGGGACATATGTTTTAGCTCCGTGGCATGGCATTTATGTGGAAAATGATACAAGATAAGACATGGAGTGCTGTTTAGAGGAAACATTGTAGATTATAAATAGATTAAAGATTCTTCTGACAGAGGAAATTTTCAGTACATGTTTCAAACTGGATGTGGCTTTTTGCCAGTCTGCCTAATGCTCTCTTAGCAATATTAGGGTCAGCTGACAGACAGCTCTACCTAGATTTTAGAGTTAATACTGGAGATGTTACTGTAGGCTACTTCTTAGACTTGTATCAAAGAAAAAAATGGAAGTTAGTAACAATTTTAAACAATTGTCACCCATGCAACAATCTCTGAGTTTAGGAGGAAAAGGTAAAACAGTATAGCTGTACCTCTGACCTACCCTGTAGCTTTAGCAGACATGGCCCTTGCATATCCTTAGTCTAAAATCAGGTAAATTTTATTTGAGCTTGAGATTTTCTTCATTTACTCTTTTTCTGTCAAATTTAACTTGCACATAGGTAGGAAGTTATGAATGAACACTTATATACTCCAGCCATCCTTTGGCATTTCCAACACAACAAACGTGTTAG
Source organism: Strix uralensis (assembly GCF_047716275.1). Classification (NCBI taxonomy): domain Eukaryota; kingdom Metazoa; phylum Chordata; class Aves; order Strigiformes; family Strigidae; genus Strix; species Strix uralensis. The sequence goes on from NC_133981.1 coordinate 11,603,065, forward strand.
ACTAATTTAAAATGTATTTAGTTACCAGACCACACACTTGGTTTCCTGCACCCCTGTGTCTGCTCGTCTGACCCTGTATGGACTGAGTCCTTCAACTTGCGGTGGAAAATTATCCCAGTGTTATGAGTACCTGTGTGTATAAGGATACAAGAGATGGTGGTAATTTATTCCTGCTGTGCACTTGTATAAACTTGGTGTGTGTAGAGGTTAATAGGCCATATGGGTTTCCTTCTGTCTTCTCCCAGTGTTTTCTGCAATAGTTTCATAGCTTGAAAGCTATGGCAGCAGTTTAAAACTGAGGTAAAGGACAAAACTCATGTTTAATTGGTTTGGGAATGCTAGCTGTGTTTTAAAATGTAAGTCTGTGATTATTTTCTGTGTTCTCCATTTTGACTTTGCTTTCACCTTCTAACTGAAAATGAATATTATTGCCCTTGTTTACTGTGCTGTGATCTATTTAGCCAATACAATAGACAATTCTGTTGTTAGTGTAGGATTTTCAATAATGTAAGGAAGCTTAAATAATCATTCTTACTAAAATAATCAAAAATTTGTCATAACGCTTTCAGAAGCTACAAATCTGTTTCCAGAAGTTTCTGCAGTTGTAATAGTGGTGTAATTGATGGCAATACCTTTAAGCTAATGAGCTTATTTTAGGTGACTAGCTTACATACATTGTATATGTATATTCAGGATGTACATTTTCATGCTGGGAGCCTAACTCATTTCTACTGCTGGCTTTTAGGACTTTGGGATAAATTTACATAGATAATAGCAGAGATATTCAGAGGTGCTTCAGCACAACATCAGCAATTGCTGGGCTGTTCGAGTGCTTCTTGGAAGCTCGCTGGGGCCCTAAATGGCTTTGGAAAATGTGGTTTTAGCTATTGAACACCCAAATCTTCTGTCTGGCCTAGAAATCTCATCTTTAGAAGTCTAAACGCTCGGAGTGTGTACTTGTATGTGAATAGTGGGTTAAGAAATTTTGCACAGTACAAGTTGCAGGGTATTTGTACAGGCTGATCAAACTGAATGCTTATCAGAGGCTCTTAAAACAGACATCTGCATCTTTCATCATAGTAAGTGGAGCTAAGTACAGTTGCAAAGCTTCTAATTATTGGTATGTGTGAACTGAGAAGCGAGGCTGCCCTCTGCACATGCTAGATACAGCTCACATTGAGTAGATGTTATTAAATCTGTAGAAAACAACAAGGCGTAAACAAAATTGTTAGTGAAAAGAAATAGTCTTTGATAAAATTCTGCATCTAAATTCACTTTGAATTAGATTATTTGAGGAAAAGGTCACTATTTCTCGTAAGAGGTTTTTCTGTGATGTTTCTACTTTACAAAAGATGTAATACCTCTCTGAGATATCTCCTGCCGTTTTTCTCTATTAGCCACAATGGCTCTCCAATTATATTGCACCTTGAACCTTTCCAGGAGACAAAACCAAGGTTTCATATTCCTCGGGAATTAACATGAACTGAACTGATTTTAAAACTGAATTGTGGTAAATTAATGCTAACCCACCACCTCTCTGTAGTTGCTTTCCAGCACGATCGGATCAGTCATTATTGACCAAACACTGTGTCAGGATTTAATTCAAAAGCTTGGTTCAAGTTCAGGAAAGTGCCCCAGGGTGCTGAATATTTCCCTGCGCTGAACATAATTGACTCCTGTTAGACTTAGTAACAAAGCAAATTATTTTATATCAAAATAATAGGTTTAATAAATAACTCAAGTTCTTTGGATGAACTGCTCGGCAATGAGTTTGTGTTTTGTGGGTTTTTAAGAAACACAGAGCATTCCTTTGCACATCCACTTTTTCTTCTGCTCGTTCCCAGTTCCAGCCTCTGATATTCAGGGAGTTTTTCTGTCTGTTTTGCTGTTAAAATCATAGAATAATGTAGGTTGGAGGGAATCTGGGGGCCGTCTACTCCAGCCTTCTGTTCCAAGTAGGTCCAGTTAGGTCAAGTTACCTGGGGACTTTTCCTTTTGAGTTTTGAGTGTCTTCAAGGACTCCACAACCTCTATGGACAACCCATTGCAGTATGTTACCATCCATTGTAGGGGAAAGTATTCTCTAGGACAAATATGAAAATATTTACCGGTCTAGCAGCAGTAATTAGCCAGCCTTGGAGAAGACGCACAGATACTCACAGTAGCGTTCTCGTGCTCTCATCTTTAGTGTAAAATTGAGTAAATTAGTGTTAAGAGTTAACACGTCCAGCAATTGTTTCTGGTAGATATTTAAAGTTGTTTTCCAAGAGGTTGGTGAAGGATTAATTTTGAGGCACTTTGGATCAGCTTGTTATCCAGCAGAACAATCTGTAACAATACCTTTTAGCTTCTTTTGCTGCTGTTTGCATTTAAGCATACTTGTGGATGTAAATACTTCTGTGCAACGTGGATAAACGCGATGGGCAGCTCCACAATTACATATTTGCTGCTTAAATAGCTTCATATCATTATATATTGGAACTCAAGTAAAATATAAATAGATAGTGGTGATGTAAAACTGCTAGATGATCATGTATGATATGGAATTAACAGTTTTTAAAGTGACTTAGGCTCTTAGGAAGCTAAACCTCAATTTAATACCTAATTATTTCAACAATTATGAGAATTTTGCCTTTACACATTTTCCCAAAAACCAAAGCAATACATTTCTTTTTTCTTGGCACCACTTTATTTCTTTTTTAGTTTGTTCTTAAAAGATTAAACAGTCTAGCTGCATTAATTAGGTTTTCTGAGATTTTTATTTGCGATATGCAAACTGAAGGCTGAGCGATTAGCCAGGAATTCAGCAGCCTATAAGAATATGAACAATGAGACATCTTTTAGAAATTAAAAATTTTCTCATAGTGCTGCCAAATGTTGGACTTCAATTGAATCCTTACACAAGGGGACTTCCAAGAAACGTTGTTTCCATTGAAGATGTGTGATTGTTCAAGCCTATTTTGCAGCTCTAAAACATGTGCTAATCAGAAACTTTAATGGCTGTTATCTGGCCTTAAACTCTTTACTAAAACTAGGTGTTTCTTGCAGGCTTTCAGTAGCTCAGCCATAATGAAGAAGGCAGCTTTAGCTTTTTAGGAGTCTGTGTGTTGTAACAACAGTGAGCACCGCAGCACCGGAGTAGTGGTTGCACAGCTCCAGAGTAGTGGTTGTGTTGCGAATCTGCATCTACTGAGATAAACCAGCAAATAACCAGAAGCTAAGTATGCTGAGGAGGATAGAATAGTGAAACAAAGGGCAGGAGAGGGTATACTGACCTTTAGGACCATCTTTTTAAGAGTTGTGTGTGTTTGTAGAGGCTGTAGTAGCTGTATAGAGGTAATTTCTCAAACCATTAAATGACAACAATTCATCTTTTAATTGGTAATAATAATACAAGCTTTAAAAAAAGCTTTGAAATTTCCTGTTTTTCACTGCTGAAATACCGATTTGACCAAGATCAGCATAGTTATTCTAAGCACATGCTGCGTTGGGTGCTTTCAACATAAGCCTGGTACATTTACTAAAAACGGTCTCCTTGTTCTCCCAAGGTCCAAGACAGCACTTCCTCAGTCCTGGTGTCTCAGGATGAAATGTTGGAAAACAAAAAGTCAATAAAAAGCCGCATTAGACTAAGAACTTCTTAAAGCCCTGGTATATGCCTGTACCTTTAGATGACTACTCTTTTTATTATTATTATTATTATTATTATTATTATTATTTGTTTTGGTTTTATTATGGTCTGTGTCTTTATCCTCTAGAACACTTTTAGGCACTTTTAAAAATGTCAGCTAAGGTATGCTTGGTAGATTGAGAAAGAGATCATTTTATGAATCATCTTTTTTTTTTTTCTGAAAGAAATAAAATAACAAAATTGATTCCTTTACTGATCCTTGTCTTTAGGTGGATCTTGTTCTCTACATGGATCAATAAAAATGTGTCTTTAACAATGAGAGGATAGATACAGGGGGCAGAAAAATTAGTCCATTCATCAAGGACACCATGAAAGAAGGACTATCGTGAAGATGTTACAAATATTAACGTGTTGTTTTGCTCTCCCATGACAGTGAAAGTACCATTAGTGATAAATATTTCCAGTTTTACATATCTACAATTTTAGTAGCTGCAAAAGCTATTTTTATATAATAAAATTAATGGATGTTCTGAAATTTTGTACACGTGCTTGTTTCAAAAGGAGTATTGTTATATCTTGCTCCGTCCATCCTTTCTGAGTATGGAATAGCAATTTAATTTTAAACCTGAAGTGTTAAGTTTTAATTTTTTTCCTTTGCTCAGTCTCCTACTTAGTCATACATAAATCAGAAGAATATGAAAGAACTAGTAAAAATGGCTGTATCCTTCTAGAGCTGTAATTTGGCTCCATGAATTATTAATTATTAGACCAGTATAGCAACAGCTTTTTCAGAAGTCAGTGTAAATGTAAAAGGCTCACCTTATCAGCCAGGATCTAAGCAGTGGCAGTAATGTAATTCTTACCATTTAGCACTTTGTGGTATGTTGAAAAGGAATAGGATATTAGACCATTTAAACTTTCTGAAATGTAACACAAAGTAAGGAAGTGCCTTTTTTTTTTTTTTTCTCTGAAATAATTTCAAAGAAATGAATACACATGGATTTCTCAGGGGTTTGGACTGGTGGAGATGTTGAAGCTGTTCCATTTGTGAAGCATCACTGCGAGGGAGGCCAGCAGCTCAAAGAGCACGCTTGAAAAGGAAAGGCTTTAGCTGCTTGTATTTGTTAGAAGAAAAGAAGAAATCCAGGGAGGCTTGAAATTAAGCTAAAATGGATGAAAGGTAGCACTTACCAAATACAAAGGCATCTGGTATTGTAAGTAAAAGTTTCCTTCCTAAATAATATAGCTCTCTAGTTTAATACTGCAGTACTACATAACTCTGGTGTTAATTTTCTCGAAGCTGTACCGATAGTGGTACAAGGGGACCCTCGTGTTGTCCTCTGAGTTAACTGGTCTGGCTAAAAAATTTTTTTGTTTCTTGTCTTAAATGACTTTGTGTTTGGTGTAGTCCTAAAGGTTCTTTTTAATGTCCTTCTCAGATATAATCTGCCTCTGGCAGTTCCAAAGTTGAGTGCAATAGCTGATTAATTGAATCCCAGCTTGCAAAATTTAAGTGCATGTAATGGAAAATTGAAATATTTCACTTTTCTAATTCTGAAATTTAACTTTAACGTTTTTAGTATTTTAGCAATACTGTTCTCCATATCTAAAGATAAGTTATTAAAATAAGGAGTCTCTCTTGCAATATATCATAATCTATTTTTAAAAATATGATTTAACTTATAAACAAATTAGGAGAGGGTATTGAGAAACTGATTAGGTCTCTTTTTGTATTGAGGTTTTTAATAACCATTATACTACAAAATTTATGTAAAGCAATATTTCAGGGAGAAATCCTAATGACATTCTAATGTGAATTTTACCTGAGATTATTTCACAGTCCTGTGAAACAATCTAGTTGCTGTCACTTGTTTCTGATTTACAGAAGCTGTTTTGCTCCCATCTGTTGATGCAGACAGACCAGGCAGGGTTAGTAAAGAGCACTTCATCAGTGACAAAGAGCGTGTGCAACACTGGTTGCAGAAAAGTAATTAGTCTACAAAAATTCAGATTAAGTTTGTACGTTCCTACCCCAGTTCTCTTTTTAAATGGCAAAGGTGAAGAATTTGATAGGTGATACTGCAACATAAGTTGGAAATCTTCCTTTAATTTTCTTACTCCTCCTTGTTGTAGATTTTACCTGAATTTTGGGTACAATATATATGCAAAACACAAATTTCCTAGGGTAAATTATTAACAACCATATCTCTTGCATGTTTCTTTAAGCTAAATATACTCATGTATTAGCAGATTTAATAACTTGATCTAGGGAAGTATTTGTGAGGACCGGACTCACGTCGGGAGCTGATCTATTATAGCTTTTCCATCCCCATTTCCTATTCGGGATAATTAGCGAATTTTTAGAGCTATTTCTTAAAACATACGGGAAGGTCTGGACCAGGAATTACAGTGGGAATCGTTCCGCTTCGAAGAGCCAAGGATAACCTCTGGCTTGTGGCCGTGCATGGATGCAGTTCCTCTCTGTGCTGTGGGTAAAATGTTACTTGCGGAAGCAGAGGAGGAGGAGAGGTGGAAGAGTTTGTTTCATTTGGTATGGGAAGTAGTTTTTCTCTCATTATTAACTGCACAATCATGCTCTGATGACGCTTAACATGTGAAAGTAATCACGGCACTTTCTTCATCTCTGGCCAGTGGAGAGAGGGAGTGCATTAATTACACACTCCTTCCAGGTGAGCTGCGCTTGTATGCAGCACATTACCCAAGTTAATGTGACAAAGACCATTAAGAATTATTTTCTGATGAATTTGAACTATTTTCATTACATCCATTTCGGCTACGCTAGCGTAAGTTTGTGCAAAACAGGACAAGAGATGGAGAGGAGGAGCTGGTGTCTGCAGCAGAGGCAGCTTGCGGGCTGGCGTTGCAGTGGGTTGGACCAACGGTGCTTTGCAAGCACCAGCCCCGGCAGCGCCGGTGCCCGCAGCAGCCCTGGCAGCACCTGTGCCCTCTCCCGCTGCCCCAGGACAGCCGGGGTAGGCAGCCAGCATGGCCTGGGTGCTCACCAGAACTGGACCCTCTCATGCAAGAAATTGGAAAAGTCCTTTGGTGGGGAAGGCGAAAGATGGGGAGGAGATTAAAGATATATTTCTTAATCTCGGAAGCTACAGTGTGCACAAAAAAAATGGCGTGGCAAAACCGACCAGCGATGTGCCGAAAGGTTGTTAAAATGCGATTGAAGCCTACTCGGGGCTGCGTGCGGCTCTGTGGGAGCAGCCTGTGAAAGCGCACCAAAGCGTGTGTCGGCAAGCCTTTTGCGAAGTGTTAGCTCGCAGCAGACTGATCTGCCAATAAATAACACTAAAGTTTATAGGCTTTTAAATGGATGAAAACAAATTTGAATGTTTTTTTTCTCATCAGTGCTTTTAGGGGTGCAATTTTTTTTCCTCAAAGAGCTGTGAATTTAAGATATGTTCAGACATATCCTGTGGCAGCTGCTGGGCTGTAACACCACAGAGAAGAGGAGAGAGCTGGTGACCAGCGGGGTCTGTGCTGCGCATGGCTTGGAGCTGCTGCCATTGCGTGACCCTTCTAGGGTCAGGTACGCGTGGGTGCCAGGCAGCCATCTGCCATCTCTCTTGCCATATCATTCCCAAAATGAATGTCCTCCCTTCCATCCCAAGGGGTGGAATAAGGTTAATGTGGTTTACAGCCTTTTGCATGTATGTCGGTGGTCCAGCTCCAAGGTTACGTCTATGCCGCGTGTGAGGATGCCATCGCAGAGTAGATGGCCATACCTGAACTCACGTTAGCAGAGCTGGCTGAGTGACCACCAAAGTAAAGTCACCACAGTGTTGTCTTTGTCACAGGCTGAGAGCTGCTGGGGCCCTGGGTACGGGCACGTGTTGCACAGATACCTGTGCTGACATGCCTACTATTTTTACTTAGCTGTGATGGCAGTGATGGTAATTATGCCTTTGATGGATGTGCCCTGAAAGCTTTCTTATGGATCCTTGAAACTTGGCCTTGGTTGCTTCTTGGAGCTGCTGGCCATAGCTCACTCGAAAAAATGATGCAAGCACCAGATCTTGGGTATTGCCCCAAACGCAGGGTCTGGAGAAGCACCTGCTTTCTTCATGTGGAACAGAGGACCTCAGTAGTAATACTACAAAGACTTGTTTAATCAGCGTGTATCACAGTTGAGTAAAGGGTGGCGATTTTTCATGTTGCATTTTAGCTTTATCAGAGCTACTGTTTGGCTGAGTAATGTTTTTTCAACTTTCATGTAAAATCTGTCATCTGAAGTGTTTTGTAACTACGCCTGGGAGCCTAGGGCAGAGGTGGGAAGTGAGGAGAGGGAGTGAGTGCTCCTTACCCCGGGATGACCTCTCCTGGCTGGGGGGTCACCACCAGGTCTGAGCTAGGGAACGGTCTGATAAAGCTGCACGGAAGTGGTGTGCAGGCTTCGCTTCCCCAAAAAACACCTCAGCGAGGCTTATGTGGCTTCAGTACGAAACATAAGGCACATAGAGACTAGCTTAAGGGGCGTTTTAAAGTGGACTTGTCTTTCAGAGATGGCGATTGGGATATGGCTTCGTATTTGGTGGTAGCTCCTAACAAGCATCCCTGGAAGATCTCGATGCTGGGAGCCCGGCACCGTGGAGGCTCCTTGGTGTCTCCATGGCCCCTGGGTGATGACAGGCAGTGCCCATGTCCTGGTGGTTTGCCTGCATTTGGAGAAGACCATTTGGAGTGCAACCATGGACCCATAAGCTTAGATGGTTGAAAGAGATTCATTTTTGCAAGGCACATTATCACGCATCAAAATGCATTTCCAAGTGAAGACGTTACAAATAATTGTGCATGGATGGCTTTTGAATCTCACAGATTAAATCTATTAGGAAAGTCTTACTCGGGTTTCTGCTGTGCAGTTTTGCACAGAGAAAGTCTTGTTCTGCATTTGGAGAAACAATGAGAAGTATATCCTTTAGGTGGTGGAAAACATGACAAAATGCTTATTGTTGGGAATGGAAGTACATCAGAAAATACATGGCTATTATCCAGCTGCAAGTTTCTCCATTTAAATGCAAACAAAACAGAAAAATGAAATGCAAGTTTTAGTTTAATCAACTTTCACGAGTCTTCTGGGAAGCCCAGAAGTATCTGAAAGAAGCCTCTGGGACTTGTTTGGTTTAAATATGAATTTTGAAGTCTGCTTGGTAATAGATGGTATGCTGCGTTTGGTTTAAAAATTAAGCTTTGCAAGTGACATCTGGGCCTAACTGGAAGCTAGCTGGCAAGGGGGAAGGCTAATCAAATTAACTGTTCATTTCAGAGGTGGATTAAACCTTTCTTCTGCTAAAAATGTGTCTAACATAACAGTTCTTTGCTCAGTGCATTCTACAAATAGTAAGTTAAAATAAGACTTACCCGTTATAATTATTAAAATACAGAGAACAAGTATGGGTAGGAGAGATGATTAAAAAAATACACGGACAGACTGTACCAGGCAGTATACAGGAGACTTCCATCACAGTGGAACTTTCAAGAAGTTAAACTAAATAAAAACAACCTCTAGTTATTCTGTCCATAAAATAATTAATTTGGGGGAGGGAAATTAATGATTATTTAAGTATGATTTTGAATATCATATTGTTAGACACTTGATCTATAGAGAAGTTACAGGTATAAAAAAAATATTAAAAGTTTGTGTGTTTTAATTAAAACAGTGGAAGAACTGAGGAGTACAAAAGGTATAGTGAACTGAATTTTTTTTTTTTTTTCAATCTCTGGCACTAGAATGGGCTGGGACATTTTTGCATTGATGTCCTCAGTGTTACATTTCTCTTGAGACCAATTACAAAGGTTCAGAAGGTTGTTTTTATTTTCCTTGCTCTTGATGCCTTTTTAATGAGGCCTCCTAGTAAACAGCAATCATTATGCTTTCCTGTTGTATTCCTGTCTGCCGCCTTTAAACATTTATTACTAATACATGTGGGAAATGATTTATAAATTAAATATTAGGAAAATGTACTTTTAAAAAACAGAAGTAGTTAGGAGGTATATTTTATAATTGTCATTGGGGGAGTGCGAGAGGAAGTCATGCCAATATTTTGCTAATGGAAGCTCAGTGAAAAGGACTGTTAAAGCATCATTGTGGTTTTATGTAATAAATAGAGATAATAGATGCATGGAGTTTTCAGTGCATGTATCTAGGCCTGTGGCTCGATGTAATAAAATCTGAATGCAGGGGGAAAAAAAAAGCCAATTGTGTAGAGTTGCCCAGGGAAGTTTGAACACTGCCGTTCTCCTCTGCAAGTGTGTGTTGCCCCCGGGCTCCCCTCCTGCTCTGCACCAGCGCTGCCAGGTCCTGGTCCCACAGCATCCCACCAGCATCGTGCCTGCCAGCTCCAGCTCCTGCCCTGGCACGTTCCTCCTCTTGCTTTGCCTCCTCAGTCACTGGATCTTCCAGATTCAAGTGATACTTGCAAAATATTCTCTAATCACCAACACCAGCTAATCAAGCCTAATAACGCAATTATTTTGGAGTTGAAGCATGAGTGAGAAAGCCCTGTATGGAGTCACTCCATCATGCTAAATGCTCTCGTGTTGGTACGCTGCCTGCTGCAATATTGCTCTTGCTGCCTTAGAAATACCGAAGTCAAGTACAAATACCGTAATTGTTTAAAGATGATGTATCTTGTTACTGAATTTTATTTGTTTACTGGCTTCTTAGTTAATGTATTGGCAAATGCTACTTGCTTTAAATTGTGACTCAACTTGCTGGCAGACAGGGCTGTTTTCACCCGGGTTTGAAGAACCTGTTTTGCTCTTTCATGCTTTGGTGCCAGATTCACAATAAGGTTCATGGTGAGCAAATGGAAATCTGAGTTTAGTTTTTGTTGTTTGGCTTGGTTGTTTGGTTTTTTTTTTTAGCAAAAGTCCTTGCATTTGGCTGCCCTACACCAGCCTTTGTCTCTCTTCTACAGGCAGACTCCTGTGAGGTGTCTCTGGTGATATCCTGTGGCTGCATCTCAGCTGATGTCCTTCCGTTGTCCTACTAGCAGGCTTAGATAGCACATCTCATTCCACGTCTGTGGTAGCTTTTGTGGGGGGAATTAGATGAGTATGTTGATAAAGCTCACCTATATGTGTGTGTGTATATGTATGTATCCAAAATTTGTTCTGGTAAATGATGCATTTCTGGCAGATTTGTGTTTCGGGGAGGTCTCTGCCAGCACAGCAAATTTGTCTTTGCGTGCCCATATTATGGTGGAAAGCTTGGAGGGGTCCTGGTCCTCTCCTAGCATTTGTTCTGGTGACTTGAAGCAGTGTTGGAAGCTGATCATAGGGAGGATGTTGTTCAAAGAGAGTAATTTTAATCACAGGTTTTGATTCCTCTGGGTCTGGAAGCTATTGTTGTGGGTACTCCTAAGGACAGGGATGCAGAAAGGGCTTATTCAGCGTGCTTGCGAATCTGTCTCAAGCAGATCTCTTCTTCATTTCTTGAAATTTGCATTTGTGATTACCACCACTTCTCTCTGCTGCAAATTCAGCTCCTTGCTCCTGTTCCATCCTCGGAGTTTCTGTTGAAACTGGCTGAAGCTCTCGCGTGGCTGGGCCCTGTCACATCCCTCGGCTGCTCAGAAGTAATTCAGCTCAGTTTTCTGTCTCTCAGATACATTATCCCTCTGAAAAGCCTTTTCAGAGATGTTGGACGAGAGGAGCAGTTTTTGCTGCTGTACTGAAAGGTGTTTACTACTTGGTGATGTCAGGCTGGTGGCACTTCATTTCCAAGCCAGGACTGTTCCAAGAATATGAAATACTACTTTGATGATTTTCATCTTTTATCTTTTTAAGTAGCTGATTTCATTCTCATATGAAAGCAATCGGCTCAGATAGCTAATCAAGCTGCATAATGATGAAAAGGTCAAAATAAAATAGCGAACTACTGGGATTCACAGCAAAGCCTGGGTTCAGCTTTCAGAGAAGTGCAGACCATTGTCAGAACATAAACTCATTTTTTATTTTTTGAAAAGAAACTAGGTTACCATTTTTTCCTGTCCTTTTCACTGTAAAGTCATGTTGTCACCCACAGATGTTGTCCTGAGAAAATAAGAAGAGTGAGTAGCTGACATCTCTTGTAAGGAAAAATTACACTCAGAACATAGAGGTCCCTAATTATATTGGAGTAATAGCAGACTTGATGCTGCAAGGGTAACATGCTCAACAGCAGCCATCCGTTCTCCAGACAAGGTTGACAACAGCCTCACCAGAATGCAAAACTATGTCTCTCTTACAGCAGTTTTCAAATTCCATTGCATGAGTAGAGAGTATGGTATCACATTCATCCAACCTCATCACATCAGGCAGTGAAAATAGAAAATTATGTGAAATTAATAATTTCTTGATGGTTTTAAGATGATAACTGTCTCCAGATATCCTCTTGAGCCAAATTTGGAAGATCTATTGTATCTCTTCTCATCTCTTACCCTGCCAAGCTGGTGCTTGGTGGAGGTTAAAGCAAGGATTGGGCCAGTGAGGTGGTGCCATTATAAAAAGTTTAAACTTCTGTGTGTGTAATGAGAAGAGACTTTGTTGAGCTGGAATTTTCCCAAGCTTTTCAGAGACGTGGGGGTGGCATGGCAGCGTACATAGTCGGGTTGTTACAAGGACTTGTGGTGATGTTTATTTGAGAAGGCCAATCATTTATTTTTTCGTTCTGCTGTGTGGGATTTATTTTTAGTGTAACTAATCAAATGAGTATAGAATAGAATAGCATTGGTGAATCAAACGAACCTTTTCATGAGTAGAAGTAGCTTGATTTATTAAGTGGAATTGTAATCCAACATGAAGCATTTGATTACCCTCACACGCACTAATCCTTTTTTTATGAGATCAGTTTGCCCTGAAGATCTGTACATGGTATTTCTTTGGCAGCCTTTTTCCTTAAGACCTCAAAATGGTATAAATGATGAGCTCAGGCTGTTTCTCATTGTGTGGTTTGGTTTCTAACACACAAGGTACTGGATTTTAAGCTTCTCAGACTTTTCCCCAGTAAGTAGTATTTAATAGTTATTGCTGCATGAACATTGATTTTAATTTTACCAAAATAAGTGCATTAAAATGTTTACACATTATTATTTATTGCCAGCTGTTTTGTTAGCGTTGGAGATGGTGTTTTTTATTTATTTCTGGGTATGGCATAATTAATTTCATGAGCTTATCTGGAGACTTTCTTGTCAGTTATTCATAGCCTGACTACTTTGTCTGCAATCTTCAAAACCATTTACTGTGTGATGTGAAATATTTAAGTGTGTTCTTGCATTAAGATTTAGAATTATGTAACTGTCTTCTGGTATTTATAGCAGTCTGCTACAGTGGGAAGCAGTTCACCTTTTATCCTCAGTGGCATAGGGAAGATCAGCTTTAGTGACCCTGGGGAATAGGTTCTAGCCCAGATCTGGTCTAGTTCAGATCATTTGTGTGTGTGTATAAAAATCACGTCGTTGTCCAGCTGAGCAGAATATCTCAGCTCCCCAATGAATTTTTTTGTGACTCTCTGGATTTGGATTTGAAAACTTTGTTCTTTTCTGCATTTGTGGAAAATGTGCATAATATTTTACATAGATCCACATTGTTCTTCTGCACTGAGAAATGCGTGAGGAAGTTGAGGAGATGTGTGACATTTTTGTAGCTTCCTGGACATTCCCCACTGCAGTATGGTAGCAATAAACTCCAAACTGAGATGAAATGGTCTGAGACTTAAGTCTGGTTTTACCCAGGACTTGGGTGGTGTGCCTGTGTGATGGACACAGTTGCTCAGCCCTGTCACCCCAGCTCCTGTCTCCCTGTCCTCCTGCTCCACATCCTGCCTTTGAACCCATCTACTTTTGCTCTCAGCTTTTCATCAGTGGGGTTAATGGCAAAAGCATGGTGGCACATGATGACTTTTAAGACAGTATTAAAAAACACTTCCAAAAATAAAGCCTGAATTAAGAATAATCAAATTTCCAGAGGTGATTAAAGCAACTGTTCACATCTGATTAAAGGAGAGAAAAATTGCTTGTTACCTCTTCATCTACTCAAAATTAAATAGCGCAAATTGAGATTTGTGTGTGATTCATACCAGTCATTTATAAGATCAGATTCATTAGAAAATAGCTATAAAATCTGAGAAAACCATAGTTTTTGCGTATAAATTGCAAACAAAATGAGATTAAGATTAGCCTTTGAGTCAATCATACTTAAGCAAATTATTCTAGTCTTCGTCAAAATTTCATAACTGATTCTTGCTGCAAGATGCCTTTAACGCTTAAAAACTTTGGTTCCTATAAACCCAGTTGTTGCACAGCTTTCCAGTGTTGAGTGACGTGAGATCAGGTTTTAGTCCTTCTTTAATTAAACTGACATCTTTAACATTTAATGTGGTTTTGTAAATTTAACAGAAAAGCTGCACAAGTCCTACATCTTGCATATACATGTATATTCTGACCCTTAAGAATAAATATATACCTAGAGAGGATGGGTATCTACTGTGACCCTAAGCACGAGTGGGCCATACTGGTACTGCTGAGGTTGGTTTATGAAGGTCCCTTAATATCCTGCTCAAAACAACATACAAATCATTGTCAGCAAGAGTTTGTGCCTCTTGGTTCTTATATGTGATTACAGTTTACAGTTGAGCGTGCAGTAATTATGCAGTTTAATCAGTTTCTGCACAGATATCAACCACTTAAAACATTTCTGAGGTTATCAACAACACTGGATATCCAACTTCAAAGATTTTCAGAGAAGCAAAAAAGAAATACTGTAGTTCACAAATGATTGAGTATTTTTTCTTACTTCTTTTTTTGCCAGTATTTGTAATATATCATGAAAATGAAATAGAATTAAACCCAAGGAAATAAATTACATTTATTTTAAAGCCCAGGACTGAACATGCTATTCAGCATCTCTCCATGGCAGACTTCATCCTTTCCTTTCAAACCAGATCTCTCTCTTGGTAAGAGTGTCCGAGTGCCTTGGTGCTGTGGAAGGTTGGACAGACACACGTCTTCCTCACTGCATTCCCAGAGCTGCCAAACCTCCACAAAATGCTGAAATCCCCAAAGAGTCTAATTTCCCAAGATTCAAGCCCAGAAGGGTTTGGCTAGCTTTACGTGGGCTCTAATTGAGCCCACGGTTTGTCCATGAATTACCACCTTTAGTTGCTGATGAGTGTCATGAGGTGGGATACAGCGACACGTGTCCCACTGCCAGGGCGCAGCTCCCAGTGAATGCAAATTCTTACAGAGGCATGCCTCAAAAGAAATTTTGTGAGTGAAATGAACAGATGTACTTCAAAAGGGCTGAAAATGGCAAATCAAACCTTTTGCATTTTGGTGCTTTCATTACAGAGAGGGGGAGAGATGCACTTCACGCTGCTGTTTTCCATAATGTACCCAAGGCAAAAAAGAACTGATAAATTACAGTTGTTTCTCTCTGCTTGGGGATTTCTTCACAGATCCAAAACATTGGTGGTTTTCTGCATGTTTGTTTGGTTTTCTGCAATTAGAAGCTGTAGCCAGATTTCATGGCAGTTTGAGTTGGTCTATCATGTAGGAGTAGTGAGAGGAAATTTGTTAGTACATGTTTTGATTTGCTTTCCTTCATTCCATTTTCCTAAAATGAAATTTGACGATGTGATATTTGGAGCTGATGTAAAAGACATTCATTTAAGTTCTTCTAATGCATTGTGCAAACTGCTAGGATTTTCTTACCTGGCCTTGCTCATGCCTTTGATATCATAAAAGAGAAAAATGATACCTGTGAAAACTTGTCATTCAAAAATCTACCTCAATGGTAGATTTAAAAAAAAATACATGAAAACTTTAAAGTATTTTGTTAGAGGACTGAAGTGGCAGGGATCATTCAGGGAAGGAGGCTAATGGGTAGTCTGAAGTGCCTTTGGAGGAGCCCTCCAAAAGGATGTCTCTCTCCAAAGCCAGAGCCTGCAGCTGGCTGGCTCTGAATATCAATTTGGCATTTGTCCTATCATGGATAAGGGCTACCATCTATGTACATCTGTAATAATTAGAGAAATTATGTCCTAGAAAGTATATCTTGTTCTGAATGCTGTGCCTTTCTGGGAATTGATGGGGTTTTAGCAGGGGATGAGCAGCACTTGGATTTTACCTCCTGCCCTAAAAATGGAGGCTGGGGGAGACCTTGGACTGGTGGCCACATGGGCTTCCCATGGGATGCTCTCCCCCACCAAAGCAATGCCTGCTGCCTCATTTACTTACTTAAGGAAATACATTAATGTGACTTTATATAATATTTAAAATGAGTTTGTATGGTGGTAACCTCCAGTGTATGCACTAAGCAATAGTCTCAGCTCACACAAACATTACCACTTGGTAATTTTTCCTTTTCTTTCTGGATTTTTTTATTTATAACTGTGTTTCACAGCCTTCTTACTGAGAAGGTTATTCTGATAATTTTTTTTCTGCAAATAAACTATTTTTGAAAAACAGATCCTTCCTAAGGTCAGTCAAGTGTCAAATACAGAGTTATGGATGGTGTCAGCTGCATGTGGAAGCACATGCTCCATTTATTCATTACAGCTGTGAAAGCTTAGCTGTGCAAATGCCAAGTGCCGGTTGTGTACCTGTCACTTTGGAGCTTTTAATGAACATTGATCATGTTCACCCAGACATTTATTTGAATAAAGTGAATGTGAAGTAATTTTTAAAAACACAGTGTGAGCTTTCTTTTTTTTCGTAGTATTTTATAGTCTTTAGGATGAATCTGAAAAGACAATTATCCAATAATTCCCATCTCTGAAAAACTATTACTGAATGAGAAAAGGATCTGCACCTTCATTTTGGTCATCTTGGAAGGGTCATTTAAACTTTAGAGTATGGTTTCTCAGTATACTATATGTTTATATATAATTACATATATATTTAATTAGTTCCAAACCCCCTATTCTCTGTAGTTTAAAGTTGTCTTTAAGTAGTCCCTTATATTACTTTTGGGAAAACAAACAACTCCCTGGCTCTTCGTGCAGAACTTAGCTATGTAATTTGGGGAAATAACCTTTATTTCTTTGCTTGCTTGAGTGAATGGTCTGGCCTACCAGATTTCTCCTGCTGTTCTAGGTGATATAAAATGTGAAATGTAGAAGTGTTGCATTGCCAAATTCATACTAAGACTCATGGATCTGTAGAATTTGTGCCCCAAAGCACCGAGTGCTCGGAGCAGACAGATGGGGACCCAGTTAATAAACTACATAATTGCATCCTCCTTTAAGAGCTGTTTCCTTCTATGCTGGGCACAGCTTGCCGCATGTATCCTATAAGACATACAAAGTTGAAATCATGGTGTGATGATGGAGATATATAAGATCTTTTGGGAAACCCATAATCAACAAATAATTTTCAGGAATCCCATGGAGAAGAAATCTGTTATGTGGTCTAAAAATGCCACACTCATTTTAAGTCCTGTTTTATTAAATATCAATTTCTGCACGGGCTGTTTCAGAGAAAGTACCTAAAGTAGATGTGGATACTGTGGAATATATAGTGGTAGCTTACATTCCTTATTGTAGTATAGCTGTAGAAAAGAAAAACCCATAAATAAAGTCTTTCTAAAGAAATTTAGTGTGAGTTTCCTAACTGAAAGAAACTGTATGTCTGCAGAAGGATGAAAAATATTTAATATATTGATTTTAATAAAAACTTTCCAATGTTTAGTTTAAACCAATGACTCAAGTGAAGTCTGCAACCAAATAAATTGATCTGCGGGCTCTGCATTTGTGGTGACTGTAGTAAAAAGAAATAAATCCATAGGTCATTACTGCAAGAATAAAGCTAATATAATTAGCTTTGGAGTCACTCTTAAATGTTGTTTACTTAATGATCTTGTAAGGTGCTGAGTTTTCACAGATGAATTGTGTATTTGAAAGTAGAAACCTTATAATATAGGTGGTTTCATTTCTTCAGGAGCTAAGAGTGCGATGCAGTAGAGTTTGAGCTTTTTTTTCCCTTGATTTCCTTTTCAGATTATTTTAACAATAACCTTTTGAATTTGTGTTGGCTTGGAATTTGTGGAAGACAGGGAATATCAAAGTAGAGCAATCAGATGATAATCCTAATTACCTAAGTTTGTACTGGCAGCATCTAGTGTATTTTTAGTTGATAGGATCAGAGTTATCATTACCGGTAATTTGATAAATTTTGTCATTTGCCTTTGAAGAAATTATTTTAGGCTTTTTTTGTGAGTTAACCTGCTCTCTTGAGAGTCAACCAGCAAATAACTTATTCAGTGAAAATTCCTGACAATTTTTAAGTAAGTGAGAATAAATATTTCTAAGATTCCTGTGGTTATAAAACTTGACAATTTGCCCACAGATATTCTCCTCTTTTAAATGTTGCATAGTGGCATCAGTTTGAAATCTGATAGCCAGCTCGTTGGGTTTTTTCCAAGGAGCTCTTCAAAAAGTTCTTCAAATTTAAGTTCAGCTCTTTCTTAGTTTTGAAATATTTTGCAGTATATTATATTTGGGCCATGGGCTTCCATTGTTAATGGAAAAAGCAGAAGAAAGCTCCTGAGGGGCTGGTCATGCCAGAAGTCAGGGAGCGTGTGAACCTTTCCAGTGGGGCTGGAGCCACCTTCTCATGTAACATTGTGGAAATCCAGTTCCTGCTGCAGAAATGTGTAGAAATCTTGAACTGCTTCAGAGCACTTGCATTTGATTGCCACTTGGCAACTTGTAACAGCAGTTTCCTTTCCTTGTATCACTTTGGTTCATCGTAAGACGTAATTAATGAATGCCTTCAGCATTGCCTCAAACATGCCTATAAAGTCTCTTCCAGTAGCCTACAGGTCTACGCATCTGATCCCTGATGATGATCAACCAAATTTATAGCTTTTCAATTATGACTTGAAAACTTTTTTCATGCTTATTGTGGCATTTTCTGAGGCTGTAAGTGGGGTTGGCAGGGAGGCTGTTGACCTGCCTGGCCAGAGGAGCCCATGGTCCATGGTGGTACCAGGCAGAGCCACGACCTCCCCAGCAGATTCCTGGCTCTCAGGGACTGTGTTTCCCTCACTGCCTCCCCTCAGAGCAGCTCTGCTTCACCAATTATTTGCTAGAGAGAGGATGAGTGATGCTGTGGAGCAAAGGTGCGAGCTCCCAGCGGAGATGTGAGGGCTGCGGTTGAAGTCTCGTATTTGAATCGGGCAGACCAGGAGCTGGAGCTGTGCTGGTTGAGTGAGCACTCTCACTGCAGACTGATGTGCTGGCATGAGAATGAGCTGCTCTTCTACTTGGGTGGGGAGACAGTTATTAAAACATTTTTATATTTTTTTATGATGCACATAGAACCAGTTTTGTAAACGAAAATTTTATTCCTGGGATGCTTAGTATTAGGAAATCCACTTTTGCCTGTTTGTGTTCAAGATAATACAGCGCTAGGTCCAGCACAGGTTCTGGCTTAAATAGAGCCTTGTATTTCAGTACTTTTAATTCATATGTAAGTGAACTAAGCCATCAAGAAGGGACAGGATCTTAAATGACCTTTGAGAAGGGAATGGATAATTAGTGAGGCGGAGAGCTATAGATAGGTTATCAGTCCATGAATAGGTCCAACGGTGGCAGCTCCTCGGGAGTTGTTGGCTGGAGGGTGAGGACTGATAGCATTGGCGCTGTGCTCTGCAGCCATGCCATGCATGGAGCAAAATCTGCGTGTGGAGTAGCCAGCAAGGTGTTCAAAGCAGGGTCCCACCCTGCAGACAGAGGATGGTACTTGCTCAGAGATGGGAGATTTCTTACTGTTGTTTTTCTTGTTTTCTTATTCTCCTTATTCTGTTTATTCCTTTCCCACCACTCAATGTGAAGATCTGTTTAATGTCTTGATGTGTTTCTGTGTCTTTTGAAATAAGTACAGCATGTCACCCCAAGTGAAGCCATGCCCACAATTCCCCCTCCTCTTGTCACTGCATTTCTTTACAAATGATCGCTACTCCTTCAGCAGTCACTTTAGTGTCTCTCATTGTGGTATTTGAAAATAAAAATGATCTTTTAGAAGTGTTATTTAACAGGGAATTTCCAAGGCACTGCTTAAAGTAGAATCTCACCAGTTGGACAGCCAGGGAAGATGGATGGGTTTTTGTCTTCTGCATTGGTGGAGCTGATTAGTGTTTTTGTCATCACCAAAGACCCCCAGGGCTCAGATTGACAGTGGCTCAGTTGTTTTGTATCCTGCTTCTCTGTACTGCAACGTTCCTCCAATGGTTATAGCGAGTGAGAGAGGAGAATACTAAACATCAATAAATGAGTCATATATGAAGTGTTCAACATGCAGTGGTCTCTTTTACAGTAAGCCCTGTTATTATATAAAATAAAAGTATATATTCTGTCCAGCTTTCCAGATTTCCCCATAAGGTTGGAAGGGAGACAAAGATCAATCATTGATAAAGATAGCCTATGGCAGTGGGTAGATGAGACTGTCAAGTCATGTGAGAAGGCAGTAAAGCAGACCACAATATTAAAATATTTTGATTCTTAGAGGCTTCTACTTATAGTCTTCGACTTCTGCAGCCTGAGGCTCTTGGTTTATTTGCAGCCTGAAGAGGTCTCAGACCTTGAGTGCACTTTTTGATGTCACGTATTCATTTGAAGAAAGGCTGGATGGGAATGAGCCTGCAGAGCAGGAGAACCTCTTCTTTCTATGCCCAGTGCCAGAGAGGAAGATGCTTATAGGAAGAGCCTCAGGCAGCAGGGAAATGAAATTATCGATTAAGTGTGCAACAAAGCTAACTGAAATATTTTAATGATATTTGATTCACAAGGATTGTATCCACGTTTCATTTCTAAAATTTTGGTCAGCTGCTGTGATTTGCAGAATGCAGATCTGCTCACCTGGCACTGAACAGCACGTACAGCAAGTGCTTTAAAAAAGAGAAGCTCCAGTGTTTTCTTTGTGTGAATTTCATGAGTCGCAGGGAGCAAGTTGCCGAAATTATATATATGTGTGTGTGTGTAATACATCACGTTTCATTTCTTATCTGACTAACAGAGGGCTGCGAAATGCAAATAACAATGACGATGTGGCAGATGAAGCGTAGCATGTCTTCCCAAAAACATGGGTTTTACACAGTGAATCAGACTGAACATTATTCTAGCGAACTGTAGTGTCTGTCTCTTAATTTCCAGCCCCTGGTGACAGTGAGTCAGTGCAGCTTGTCAAAGACTTTGGAACAAAAACAGAGCAGCAATGCACCGATCCGACGTTACCGTGTGGGACCCCAGCTCCTAGGACTCAGCTTCTTCATGCAAGAGTGTGTGATTTGACCCTAAAACCATCAGTTCCCTGTCCTTTGGGGAGCAGATCTGGTACTGCTTGGGTGCTGCAAAATGTCCTTTGTTCCAAGCACCCATTTGAGACCTAATGTTGGGCTCAACTCGCGTAGAGCATCGCTGAAGGGAAGATGATTGCTTGGAAATAGATCTTGCTCTGTTTTTATACTATCTAGGGAATAACATAACTATTCACCAATTTAGAGATCAAGTAGAGGCACAGATCTTGAAATAGCTGGAGGTCTTTTTCCTAAATTTTTTTTTAAAAAAGCTTTACTTTTGGTAAAGGGAAAATAACCCATAACTGGAGCACTCAAAATACCATTTGTAAGTTACTTTGTCTTTTTCAGGTAGAAAATATTGCAGACATTCCACCAGATATAAAGTTGGAAATTTGTTTAATAAGAGTAAATAGAATTGCCAGGTCATAGTTATGGTCACAGAGCATTAGCTTTAGTGCCCACATGTGCACCGTGGAGTTTATGGTGGGTTCCAAGGTGTGATTCATTTAGAAGTTACACTGCAGATTTATAAAGTAGATACTTCAATCAGTTTGTATTTAACAGCTCATCTAGAGGTAATTCAGAATTTGCTTTTCAGGTTAGATTGCAGTAATGTTCTTTTATGAAGAGTAATAGAATGACAAATTTGGGGTAGTGCCATGATTTTTCATGTTCCAGTTTTATCTCTGCTACAAACACGGGACATACCATAACTCTCGTGTTCTGTTCTGTGGCTTGAGGTACGACCTTTTGGGTGGCTGCAGAAAGAAGAGGGAGGTCATGGATGTGCTGCCCCGCTCCCTCCTGGCCTTGGTGAAGCACAGTGGTCTTGGTTCTATGGGATGTCTCACCTACGCACCTGGCCCTCCTTCAAGGTCCCCCCTACCCCATGGGGATGACCCAGGAGGAGCGGTGTGGCCTCTGACAAGATCAATCTATGGATTTATTTGTGCATTTTTGCTTCCTTCCAAGGTGTTCACCAGCCAAAGTTCAACGCAGGTCACTTTTGTAATGTAGATTCACATTGTAACAGCCAATAAATAGCTTTGAGCATGAAATGGTGCTTGTGTTAGTTTGAAATAGCTGCAAAGCAGTTTGAGGACTTTCTGGGTCAAAGGCATTACCTGTTGTGATTTTAAGGCATCTTTCCATCATTACCTTGAAATTTGCCAGTTTGCTTGAAGGCTGGTAATAACGTGTTTGTCTGAAAATACCTGCTGTTCCCAGCTAGGCTGTTTGTGAAGTTTGGAGAGTCATGGGAGTCTGTAGAAGCAGTTTAACACAGACAGATTTTGGATGCCCTCTCAGGTACCCAGATGTTTAGGGCTGCATCTCTGAAGTTCACAACACAAACATGCAGGATTTGTTTTCTCTTTGTTGGTGGTGTTTTTTTTAAATCCCAAAGGTACTCAAAACTCAGCTAACCTGAAAGGAGAGTCACAAGTGCACGCACCATGTGAAATACAGGTTTTATTCAAACATTTTCTTTCAATGAGTTATTGAAGCAATTTATTTGCCTAAGCTATAAAATAGTTTGTAGTGGAAATGTAAATAACAAAGACCAATCCCTGCTGGTACAGTACAAAGAAAATACTATTTTGGGGATCTCTTCATTCTCTGTAGTTGATTTATGGGCTCCTTTCCTAGGTACTGGTGGCCCATCCTGAAGACAGGAGGAAATGGTGCAAGAAATGGTATAATTTGTAATGGGAGCCTGTGGTTTCTGTCGGTCTCAGCATTCCCCTGCTCCTCCCAACCATCCGTCCCCCTCTCTCCTCTGCTGAGGTTTGTGAATGGCTAGGAATTTGGGGAGGCAAAATTCAAAGCTGAATTATTATTTTACAAGTTCCCCGTGTAATGTGCAGTGCTTAAGTGATGCTGTTGCACTTAAAAATGAAACAGTGCATCAAGGAGTATGGTTCAAGTGAAATAATAAATCAAAATAAATAAAAAATTAAACTTCCTGATGCCCAGTTGTCCAAAAATTTTGAATGAACAAACATGTTCTAAATGAACGTCCTAGCATCTTTTTTAAAGAATTGGTGTTTAAAAACAAATAATTCTTCACTGACGGAAAAAAAATTGCTTCCATAACATGCCCAGTGGTGAAATGACTGCTTGAAGCAAACAGCGCTGGCAGAATTTTTCTCTTTAAGTGGAGAAGGTCTCTGAGCTGTAAAAGCTGTTGTGTGGTTAACTAATTTTGTTTAAACTGAAAGGAAAAGCAAAGCAGAGAATGTATTTTCCCTGGTGAGCTGATATTTCTGGTTGTTTATGAGCTCCTGCATATTGTCACTTTTGAAAAGCAAAACAGGAGGAATATATGTAAGAGAACATAGATCATCTGGATGTGTAACCTGAATTTTATACATAAGCTAAAAATAGTTATAAACCAATGTAGAAAATGGCGTGTTTACTAGAACTGAATGAACTATTCCAGAAAAGAAAAAAAAATGCCATCCTTTAGTGCTTTCTCTTCCTTGCTCTTCATGCCATCCCTGGAGTATTTACCCTCAGTACCGCAGCAGCACGAGGCGAGGTTCTCATGGTGAATAAATGTGAGGGAGGCGCTTTTAATTTCCCCAGGTGCCAGCCAGGATTAGAATTGGAAATAAGTGAACAATATGAGAAAAACTCTCACAATGTTTCTCCCAGGTAAAACCATTCTCTGTCCTCTTGCCAGAACCCAGTAAATAACTGTCCTGGTACATTATCCCCATAGTTGCCTCATTCATCCTTACTCTCTTTGCACGGATACTGTCTGACATTGAACTTGTGTCTGGGAATGTGAACTTGCTTAAAAAATGAATAGGAATTAGTTATTCTTGGATCAGTGTCTGTACAGGTAACATCACTGTGGGTCATGCTCCCTGAGCTGGATTTGGTGATGAAAAGCAAAGCACTCCCATCCCTCTGATTTTTTAACACACGTTTGAAGTCTCTTACTTTTATCATTTTAGGCATAAGGTCTGAGCATTGAGAGGTCATTAAGAGAGGTGACATGGCCACAGCAGCTGCCTTGATCTTTTTCTTGAGGTGCTGGTGAATGGTCTTGGACAGTAGAAAAACAAATTTAAGGTCTGATGGTCCTGCTAGGGACTTAACATCTGTATTATGTATTCCCAAGAAATATTCAGGAGGTGAAGACTGGAGCTACATGTACCAAACTGACACACGTAGTACAGAATTTGAGGTTTGTTTGCTGTGACCAGCGCTTGGGTACCATCAGTATATTGTACTACTACAGCTGAGAGAAAAATTAACCATGTTGCTCTAAGTTCTGCTTGCGAGGTAGCAATAAATTCACTTGGAGAAGATTTAATTTCAATAATGACCACTGAATAATTTATTCACCTAATTTACAAATATTTTTATGGAAAACACTTGAGGTTTTAATTATGCACTCAGTAAACGATTTATGCATATCAATGATTAGAAGTTTAATGAAAATCCATGTATTTCTGAATGTTTTGTTCACATTTGGGAGCTAATTCCACTCTTCAGGCACCTGCAAAGCTGGCTGCGTTACTGCCACTGGGACAGCAAAGTGGGGACCCCCCTGCCCGGTCCCCTGCCTTGCTCTGCGTGGGGAGCCTGGAGTTGGATACTTCATCTTGTGCAAACATTTCCTTCCCCCCCTGCCCCTTTTTGAACTGTCATAATCTTAGGAGTGGCATTTTGATTATACTTTGATTCTTAAAATGCACTTCCATGCCAGATTATGCCCCATTATAATCAGTTTTCTTTGAAACACTGTTGGCATGCTGTAGATTTGTGTGTGGCATAACCTTAGGAGTGGCATTTTGATGATATTTTGGTTCTTAAAATGTAATTCCATGTGACAACAGCCAGGGAGATTGTTAAATGCAGCCTAACTATAGATTGCTGTGGCTGGTACAGTCTTGCTCCTGATCAGTAATGAGGGAAAAAAAGGTTTATAGAAGGGTTTAGAAGCAATGCAGGTAATCCTGCTTGAGATAGTCCGCTCTCTGGTTTTCCAAGAGTTTTCAGTCTTTCCAAAGAAATCAAAGTGAAGTTTCAGTGAAATAATTCCCCCGTCTTCAAGATACTACTCCAAAATTATCTTTGCAATTTGTTCTGTCATTTACAATATACCTTAGTAGGTAGAGACATTATTTAAATGCACAGTAATGTCTACCATTCAAAGTAGGAAAATAAAATCTGTTTGTTTGAATCTGCAGAGAACACATATTAGATAGAAATAAAATCCAAATATAATTACACAGACATAGCAACCCAGGCAAAATCCAAGCTGTTGGTGTGCTATAGGAAGAGTTTCTTCAACCAACAAGTAGAAAACTCTGGCAGAAAAATCTGGCAGAATGTCTCTGGTTTTCATTGACCCTTCATTAGGTGAACTTCTTTTTCTAGCCAAGGGGTTAATACCGTACTCTGGGACAGGTCAGCAGCCTCTCTGGCCTCATTTTATGATTTTTGTCAGGAATTGCCACAGACCACTTTTTTTGTTGATCTTTAGGAATAAGGCACAATTCGTGACTGAGACAAAGTAGACTATATTCTCAGTCCAGTACCAATAGTGATAATGCCTCCCAATTCAGTTTATCCTAAACACTCAAAAGCACTGTAACCATGGGTTTCCTCTGTCAGATAAAACATCCAAGACTGGCACAAGTATTTAGTCAGTACTAATTTTCAATCAATAGCTACTTTTCCAGTCCCTGGCTGTAATGCCTTTGCCCCAAGAGCAGACTCAGGGTAGCTCATGCCTCTCCTTCCAGGAACTAGTCTAGTCTCCCCCCAGCACTCTGGCTTCCAGTCTAAGAACAGCTCTATGACAGCTCTTCTGTTAGCTTTTTAAATTTCCTCCTTTTATTCTTTGTTCCTTTCCATAGCACCCGCTTTCTTCTTTTTCTCATCTCCCATGCAAGAGAAGAGTTGGATTTGAGATGAGTTGTGCCTGAATTTGTTGCATTGATTCTAGATTTTCATTTAGATACATAACCATAGAATGAATCATAGAATGGTTTGGGTTGGAAGGGACATTAAGATCATCCAGTTCCAACCCCCTGCCATGGGCAGGGACACCTTCCACTAGCCCAGGTTGCCCAAAGCCCCATCCAACCTGGCCTTGAACCCTTCCAGGGAGGGGGCAGCCACAGCTTCTCTGGGCAACCTGTCTCAGGGCCTCACCACCCTCACAGGGAAGAATTTCTTCCTTACATCTAATCTAAATCTGCCCTCTGTCAGTTTAAAACCGTCACCCCTTGTCCTACCCCTGCACCCCTGATAAAGAGTCCCTCCCCACCTTTCCTGTAGCCCCTTTAAGTACTGGGAGGCCGCTCTAAGGTCTCCCCAGAGCCTTCTCTTCTCCAGGCTGAACACCCCCAACTCTCTCAGCCTGTCCTCACAGGGGAGGTGCTCCAGCCCCTCATGGCCCTGTAACGTACTGCTAGTTTGTCCCAGTTTCTTGCCCTTTTATATACTAATAAAAGGAGTTATATTATGTAGAAGATGAGAAAATAAACAATTAAGCAAAACAATTAAATTAATTCTCGTCTCAATACTATGTATTAAGAGAACATTTCAGGGTAACAGTTGTACATAAATTTGAAATTTTGATTAAATAATAGTATTTGTAGCAACAATAAAGAAAAATAAGGGAGTAAGAGAATTAAAGTGACCTTGAATCCAGGTACGTTATTACTGTATAGATACTGTTTGACTTTAATTTTTATTAATGTAGATAATGGCTTACATGGGCCTTATGGCTGCATTACTAGTGCTCTAAAATTTAATTAGATTTTTAGAGCAGCCGTTAATGTCTTCTCTAGGATTATATAATTCAGTGGCAATGCCAGAAAACGTCATCCATTTCATTAGACTCTGAAAAGACACTGATTCAAGGTATTTTTGTCTACTATTTTGAATTCCTGAGCCTTTCTCATAAAATAAATAAAGTGCAATCACAACTGCTTGTTATCCTCACAATTTAGTTTATAGCTGACACACTAAACCATGGAAGGAAAAATGCTTCCTTGGAAATATTTTTAAAAAGTTTTTAGGATTAGAATTTTTGCTTCTCCTTTTGTTAGACCAAAGACTTGGGGTCAGTTGTAATCACTTGAAAGAAAACTACTTCTAAGGTGAATACAAGGCATGAATATGTATGTCCCCACCTCTCCTCACCAGCTTGATGGTCATCTGCTATATGCCTGGTGTATGTGTGTGTCACTTCAGGAATGTAGGTGATAGTGGTTTATTTTCATTAGAAAAGAAAGTAGTGGTGATGTTTTTTATTGTCCTGTCAGTCAGAAATATAAATAAGTAGAAATGCATCAGGATCCGTATTTTTAAATTAATTCCAGGAGAACTTTCTGACAAAGCAGCTGTGGTGGTACTGGAAAATATACTGGTATTAGAGTTGATGCAATTACAGGCAATGAAACAAATCTCAATCCAAAAGTTTATAGATAGTATCTCAGTAATTTAGTTCCAGTTAAGCATGGTCAAACAATAGAAATGTAAAGCTAGTGCCAGGGATGTCTTCTCTGTATCTGATGTGTACAAGGCTAACCAGAATAAGCCGCAAATGGAAATTTGTCACGCTGACAGTATTTTTACAAGATACCTGTGTAAAATACGCATATTTTAATGACAAGTTATGGACTGATGTGTATAGTTTGCACTGTGTGAAGGACCACTGAAGGGCCCACTTTGGCATTGTTGAACTGGCGTTGGTTTGTGTCCTTGACTACACTCACTGGAATTGAGAGCGGTTCTCCCTTCACCTCACTGTGTTTCCTGCTCTCTGAGGTAATAGTATGCATGGAAAAGCTATAGGAAATAATTAAGTGTATGAGGTATTTTGTTCTAAGCTTGGTCCTCATCTGCCTGTGTGCAGCTTCCCCTGTTTTCAGTAGTTCAACTGAAATTTGTGTTTGCTGTTGTCCAGAGCTGAGCTGGTAACCTTCACTGACTTGCTAATTCAATCAGTTTTTGAATTATGCGTGAATGAACTTCTGAAGTCTTCCTTAAATAAATACAGAATAGCTTTTGGCCTGTAAATTATCCTTGTTTATGTTAGAAACTTGAGATGGATGGTTAGTTTTCACTGGTTGCATGCCGCAATCCAGGATTACTTTTAAATCTTTGATTAGATGAGCACAGCTTTCAGAATAAACTTTCTTGCTGGAAGTGTTTGAAGGATATGAGGCAAGGAAAGATGCAGAATAGTTTGAAAGCATGTTTAGGGGAAGAGTGAGGATGATAAAATCTGATTAGCTGATGAGTAAGAAAGAAGTACCTTATGCAGGTGAGTAAGGTAAAACCCATGGTTTCTTAGTGCATGCTCTGTATTAAGAGAATATTGGAGAGGTTTGCTGCTGTTACCTATTCACATGTGCCTGCTAATGAGGAAAATGAAGAAAGTGCGTTTTCTGGCTTGGTAAACTTTGAGTTTTGTTATTCATCATGTCATAGTGATGACTGAGAGTGTGTATTAATGTTGCAGAGTAGAGATGTTAACGGATCACAGGATCAAATGTGTTGGTTAAAGAAATTATAATGATAAATGACAGTGACCTAATTTATGAAACAATCCTCTAATATAAAATAACTCACTAATTTGTAATTATATGATTAACTCACCAAGAACAAAATCAGTCACAGCAGAATCATCAAACAATATAACAAATTGCTGCAGGTTTTGCAGTAGTGCCTTGAGTGCTGTGCAACCGCTCATCCCTCCACTGAACTCTACATGGGAATCCAGTGTTGAAAACTAAGATGCAAATTCAGGGGGCAACAGTTAAATTATTTAATACCAGCTTTAACTATCAAATAGGTGAGGAAGGTGTGTCTGGCATGTAAGAAATTGTCTCTGAGCTTTGAAGGAGAAAGATTACACGCACTTTTGCCAAAGGGTTTCCGCAGGGCAGGGAGTTGGTGCTCGAGAGACCTGAGAACCCCTGGGACATCTGAGGCACTGGTGTGCTGCTGAGTCTGCCTTTCTATGTCACAAACTCTGAGAAATGAAAATAAATAAGAAAAATTGGATGTTTAACCATTAGAAACTTTCCTCTTGGAGAAATACCACTTTTAAAGAACTAATGAAACCTGTAGTGCTTAACGGTGGTCAAATCTGTTATTGCTGGAATTCTGTAAACTATTTAGAAAGAGAAAAGCAGATAGTTTCAAGTGGCTTTTATAGATTTCAAGAACAGTGGGTGCATCACTAATTGTGAGCTGCATTACCACTGTTGGCAGTTGCAGAGACAGAAGCAAAACTCATTGATAGATGGCATGGAAATGAGAGACCATGATACGATTAAGGATCTGCAGCAGACCGTTCAGCGGGTGGGTTCACATCCTCTCTGCTGAAAAAACACATCTTGCATTTCATCGTGTTGAGTGGCTGGAGCTGGACTGGTGGTTCAGGAAATGACATGAGAACTATTTATTAGCCAGGAAAAATCAGCATCCAGTGACAACTATTATTCATTCAGCACTATTGATTTAACTTAAGGCCACGGCAACTTGTTTCATGAGTAGTTCTGGCATCATTCCACGTGAAGGATGACTTTGCCAAGGAATTCGTTATTAAAAAAACTTGCATCAACCAGACGAAATATCTGAAGTGCTGTGGGAGATGTGAAACAGAAGTCCTGCGTTTATTTTGAGATGCCCCTGATCAGTAGTGAGAGCTGCCACTACTCACTCAAGGATCAAGATTCAACAAAAAGAATATTTAAAACAGACCTCCAGTGCTTGTGAAATTGTGAGTCTCTCTGATACCTCTGTATTTAGGCACTTAGAAACTTTGTTTTATGTCTACCATCCCCATTTCGGCTTGAAAAGTTTCAGTGTAAATGGATTAAGGTCTTTAGAGTAAGCCCCTCCATAGAAGTGATCTGCCACTTCTAGAAAGCTTCACTTGCCTCAGAGGGACTCTCCTGCATTTCAAATGTAAATAAAAAAATCATTTTTAAATCAAAGAAATCTACTCTGTAGTTAGTAGAATTTCTAAAAACATGGTTAATCCTAAAAAGCTTTTCTATTTGATATTTAATAGAGCTGAGTTAATAATTCATAATTTAATGTATCTGATTAATTTTTTCTTTTTCTCAGAATGTCTTCAAAGCATGTAACAATTATCTCAAATGTACTTATTCAAAATGACTCAGTGACCTCTCTTTCTAGATTGCTTATTCTTGATTCAATTTTTCATAGCAGTGCACAGTTTCTATTGGTTATCATTCATTATTTCTCTTTGCTCACTGAGTAATCACAAATCCAGTTTAAAAAAAACAACCTGTGGCAGGAACCCATGCTGAAAATTCATTTAAAATTCCTTTCTGCAAAGTGTAGTTTTAAAATGCATTTTCAGTAACCTGAAAATGCACAGACATAGGTTGCACATCATGCATAGAAAATAAACTCACAAGAGAAGATACTGGAGATTGAACTGATTTTAATACTCCAAAGAATATTTGTAGCAAGCGTTAAATATCACTTCCCTGAAGATGTATGTAACTAAATCAACAACAAAGATGTTGTTTATACCTGTCCTAGAGATCTCTGTGCTTGGAAGAAAACAAAGAATGCCAGTTTTCTTCTGGACAAGCATAGAAATAGTTGTGGTCCCTGGCTGACGGTGGCTGTGCTGAGCATGCAGGCGCTGGGCTGTATGGGGAGTGTGCTGGGGTTGGGTACCCTTCCTCACAAAGCCAAAAATCTTTTCCTAGTGTGTGAGCAGGTCTTCACATCACCCTCCCAGCAGCCCTGAGGAGGTGATGGAGGTAGCCCAGCTCACACAAGGTTTCAGAGTCCCTTGCCTGCTTTTGAGTCCTGACTGTATGAGTGCCCACCTCTGCTCAAGTCTGAAGCAAAATCTGCCTTCAGCAGGTGCAAAAGTAAGTGACACCCTGGTTCAGGAGGGATGCCCCATTATTTCACTCCCCAGAATGGTTTTGGGGTTTTTTTGCCTGTGTTAGGGTCCACAGGTGTTCAAATTTGTAGAAGATTGTGTGCTAGGAATGAGCAAATCCTAACTCTTCTAGTTTTCTGTCAGGTCTCTTAACTGGACTGGAAACCTGCAAGGAATTGGGTTATTCATTTCTCCAGGGGAGTTTTAACCTTCCTCCTGCGTGTGGTGGGGATGAGGGACGGCACAAACACTAGGAGGCTTGAAGGGGCTCACCACCGGAGCAGAGCAGAGTGTTGTGTTGTCTTTGTTCAAGGTCAGAGGCAAATGAGTTACTTTGAAGTGTCGGATAAGCTACCTTGTTCAGGAGCTGTAAACCTCAGGATAGGGTCCCTGAATACCTTTCCTTACTGCCTTGGAAACAGGACACCTCCAGCCGAGAAGGACCCAGCGTTCTTTTAAGAAAATCAAGTGATGAAATCATGTTGTCCTGGGAATTGGTAGTGCCTCTTTATCCAAGTGATGATCTAACCATACAAATTGCATAAAGATAATTAACCTACGCCAGCAGATGCACTGAAATGTGCAATGCCCTTAATATCAAGAATTTGATTTACATAATATATTGCTAAGTGAATATGTTTATTAAAATAAAGTTCAGGAGAAGGACAGTGGAATTACACCAGGGCTGAGCTGGCCAACAGTTTAATGGTGCATGTGTCTCATTATATGGAGATCTTTCCTTTTATTTCAGTATGCTATTTATTTTACAATTTAACAAAAATACTGGAAAAAACCTTAATAGTCAAATAGATGGCCTTAATGTGATGGTTTCATTAAAACTAAGGATTTTATTTGGCTGTTATCTTTCTTCCCCTCTTACTAGCAGTCTGTGGTGGTCATTTGTGGTGGCCATGCTAGCACACCAATGCAGTTTGTTAATGAATTTTCCACAAATTAATTTTCTCCACTAAAACAGCATCAATAAACACGAGCAATTATTTTATGTGGAGTAGGAACAAAAGCAAGCATAATAACTTTCTTGACTTTATTTTGTGGAATTAAAAGTACTTCTCTCTTGGCCTTTTTTCATTAGAGGCCTCTACTAAATGATTGCAAATAAAGTAATGGGGACTAGCATGAATTGCTAGATGCAGCTAATAATGCCTTGGTTTAGGCTATTGTCTTACCCTAATGTATTTCCAGATGTCACTGAATTTTATTGCATTAGATCTATTGATAGCTTTAGGTGGCTTTTTTTCTGGTTATTCACAGTCACATTTAAATAACCTTTTTCTAAAAGAAGCATTTTTTTCCAGCTGAAGCAACTGGAAGGTATCAGCATCAAATCTGATAAATGGATACCCCATGGTTAAGAAAATTACATAGGCTTAATACCTAAGACAAGTGAGAGGCAATCTCAGCAAAAGAATCTACAAGGAGCAGGATTATCATTCAAGGAAAAAGGGGTATTAACACATTCCTTGTAACTCTATTAGGAGGGAATTGTCCTCAGCATCTTCATATATTTATGGAGGTTTAAAAACCCATGCTAGATAACTTTTGGTGTAGACTTTAGGAATATGTTTGTTTAAATAAATTAATATAGGTCAAACTTTATTAGTCCATGTAGCTTTAACAGAAAATTTAGATAGTGAAAGTACTCACATTTACATGGTTTTGGATATTAATTTCAAGTGTGATTTCCATACATATGCAACTCCTTCTCCAAGGCACCCTAATAGTGTATTTGCCACATCATCAAGGCCATACCATCATTTTCAACTACAAAATAAGAAACAATTTGTGACTTTTTCACCACTGCATTTACCTAACCTTTCAAAGCGACTGGTCTGTCCAGTGCCTGCAGCTGCCTCGTACATGGTTGCAAGTGTGGTAGATCTCCTGTGCTGGGTCTAGGGAATTGGTAGAAGTGATGAAACATTCAGAAGAGGAGGCCAGGACTTGTGTGCCTTTTTTTGCTGATTTGGATCTGGTAACACACATTTGGTCTCATAAATACACACCAGTGTGCTGTGGTTTGTGTCAGCACTTGGAGTGATGGAGATGTACCATGTGGACCCTGGGCACTGTCCCCGTGGCCCTGGCCATTGCTGCCCACGTTTTTGGGGGTCTTTGCACAGAGAAGACCAGAGCACCTTGTGCTTTGGGTGGGTGCAGAGCTCAGCTGTGTAGCGTGTGTGCGTTGTGTGCGATGAGTCCCAGACACAGTGACTTTTGCTTTTGGGGTTTCAGCTGTTAGCAAGACTGATATTCATGTGGTGTGATTTTTAAGAAAGTAATTTTAAAGAAAGCAATATTTTTTTCAACAATATATGGAAAATATCAGGAATTCTGTTCAGTGGTGGCACCCGTTTGTAAATATACTGTTTTCTTACGTATCTGTTGTTTGTATAGAGAGCAGTCATGGCCTACAAATGGGATACGCACCGGCTTTTGATGGGCTGATACGAGGACACATTCACCATTATGGTAAATATATTTAGGATGTCCCAACAACAGTAAGTGTTGCTGTGGCTCGGGTGGCCTCCCTGGGGACACGCCACCCGCTGAGGGCCCTGGCCGTGTCCGAGAACCGTGGTTGCAGTCTTTCCCTGAGGGCTGCGAGGCTGCTGGCAAGGAGATGAAAAGTTAAAAGCTAATTTTCAAAGAGCTCTCATGAGGCTGAGCGGGAGAAACAGTGCCATCTGCTGAGCCCAGCCCCGGGCATGGCCAGCCCCGGGGCTGTCTGCCGTGCCTTTTCGGAACAAGAAATGTAATAGCAGGTACAGACAGTTCTGAAGATTAACTCTCAAATCAATACATGTGGATATGTAAATATGTTGCCTCCTTCCTCTGCATGATTTTAAGGGATGTAAGAAACCCAGTGAGGGATCATAAACCTATTTTTGCATAAGACCCTACCATAGTAATCTCACATGTAATTGGATCGTCCACTGAAGGAATCTTTTTATTATTTTTATTTATTTTAGGCAGTCTTCTTTAGGAAATAGTGTTCTCAAAAGGCAATGTTAGCGAAGGCACAGTAATGTTAAACAGAAAATAAATTTTTTGCATTCACCTTGAGGGACTTTAGAAGTTACAAATTATAAAGCCAATAAGAACTTCCATTTAGAAGACTTTTGACAGGAGGAAAATGAAAAATGAGGCAAGAATGTTTCCGAATAAACTTATTGCAGCTCATTTTTATAAACATGAGCAGAATAGAAGTTGTGTACAGGTACAGTCAAACATGCCAACTTGCATAAAACAAAAATAGCACATTTTCTTTGACTACTGTTTCTGAATGCCTGGCTTTAAATACTCAGTCTTAAAGCTAATGAACAACTTCTGAAGACAATATGCTGAAAGAAATTCTAGCAGCCCACATAGCTCCCATCTGCTTTTGAACAGAAGCATGGTCTGCATCAGACATTAATAACAATGAAAGATGTTTAACTGTGGGTGATAAGTGAGTATATTTTGGTCCAGTTTAGGCTGAAGCTATCAGTTAATTTGGCACTGAGTGTGAATTTGGTTATTTGGAAATGCTAATAATTTTAGCTTGCAAAAAGTAAATTTTGCTTTGAAATTTTGTTTTTGCATCTGAAGAAATTATTTGTAATACCTTCCCACTCCTCACTTCCAGTAGAGCCAGAGTAAGTGGGATAGAGGGATTTAAAGTAACTGGTATAGGTTTAAGAAACTAATTAAAATAATCCTACTGTAAGTTTCCTAATGCTCTTTGGATGGTGGAGTGTCTGGCTTTTTCTTGCAAAGTTTTATCATTTGAAATTGACTCAGTCCATCAGTTCAGATATTGTTATGGGCAAGGTCAAAAGCATCAAGTGTGCAGGTAGTTTGTAATTGGCTGTCTGCAGAAAACAGCAGGGAATTCAATCTATTACACGCACTTCGATGCACTAAACCAACACTCCATGAAGCCATCAGAGCATAGAAAAGGCTTGCTAATCTCTCTCCAGTAATTATTGCAGGTGTGCCATGCTTGTATCAAAGGGGGCATTTGTCACCTGATGAACTTAAATGTTCCTAGTGATTTTTTTTTTTCTATTAATAAAGCACATTTTGACATTCAGAGACTTCATGTGACATTAGGGAAAGTATATTTAAGGAAAATCGCAAAAAAAAAAAAAGTTATTCTGATAATCAGTGATGTTCTTGGGAACCAGGGATAATTCTAGCAAGCAAAACCAGCCTGAAATCTCTCACTCTCTTGTTCAGATGAGTTATATTCTTCCTGTGTCTGTCGAAGCAAGGAAGTAAAGACATTGACATCTGGAAGCCTAGAGCTGGAAGATGGTTGAAATTTACATTGTTTGAAATAAAAACTCGATTTCACTATGCTAATAGAAAATTATTACTTCAAGAATTTAAATGCAAGGGAATTCAGATTTGGGGGGGTAAGGAAATGAGGAAAGCCAAGGCAGAGTTGTTATGATCTAAAGTAGTTGGTAACTATTGATTTTTACTTGTTTGAAAAATAGCGTGCTGGCTGTTTTCTTCTGCTCTTGGCCTTCGGTATGAGTGGGAGTCTTAGCTCTTTGTGCCTGTGTGCCCTCCAGATATACAGCACACCCTTTCCCTGCCTCTAGCCCCTAAATGTTACCAGTCATTGACAGTGCTGAGAACTGAAGTGACAGTGGCCGTTTTTGTGTCCTTTCATCCAGCCATAATCTTTCTTAAGTGCTCGATTACTAAGACAATGCTAAATATATTTGGTATCTTACAAAATATTCAGTTCTTGTTTCTATTCTCATTTGTTAGTATTTCATGACTTCAGAGGAGTAGTTTGTAATCTATTATTTTGAAGCATTGATCACATGATCTTTTTATAGCTATTACTTATATAATAATGTGAGGCAGCACATCTGATTCGTGTTACGCAGTTTAGTGATGGTAAATTTCATGTTTATAAAAAGGATTTGTTTGTTATACTGACAAAATCTGTTTCCTTGTGCCTTGGATCACTTCTATGTGTTTGTCTTCTATTTTTTTCTTCATTCTGTTTTGTCCCCTCTAAGAATTACAGCCGATGAGGAAAGGGACTGTCTTTTACTTTTGTGTTCACACTCTGCTTAGCACGCCTAGTTAATGACTGAAGTTCATAACTACTGTGCAAATAGAAACAATAATTGAGCTATTTCAAATGTGCATGAAAATATAAAGCTTCATTTCCCACCATCAGTTACTCAGCTAAGATGAAGATGGGTACCCCTCTGTGGATTTTGCTCATCAGCAATATAGAGCATCGTGATTTACTGCTGCTGGTCCAATGACCATATTATTTCAGAACAAAGACAAACCAAACTACTTATTCCTTAAGTGTTCCTTCAGTGATATTCTTTTATCCCCATCTCTGATGTACTTAACACATCTTAGGAAAAAATTGGACTACGTACCATTGGTTATCATCCAAATGGACCTGCAGACATCTTGATAAGCTAGAGCATGTTGGATGGTTGAACCTTCACCTGCCTTTAATACTCTCATTCAATCTTAATCAGCTGCTATGAAAGTGGTATTCTGCCTGTGAATTGCAAAATTTTCACTGGCCTTAATGGCAGTATGAAGAACCTCATGAAAGACTCAGTGGCTTCGCAATAGCTCTGTTGTCCTGTGGAAGGTGACGGGACTGGCTTATCCATCTCCCTGGTCATACAGATCTGGAGCTGAGCTAAACCTCCTTCACGTCTGTTTCTCATCAAGGACATAAATTGTAAAAGCATTGCCCAATGTTAATCATAACAAAACAGATAACCCTAATTAACAGTTAAGAAAAATTTCCAGCAAGAAGCCAGTGCTGCTTTAAAATATAGTCTGAAGTGACTTTTTTAGTAGGAGAGATTCAGATAAATCTCATAGGCAGAACTGATCTGCCTGGGCAAAAGGTGCCTGAAATTATTTCTCAGTATTTTGTCTACAGTGTTATTTAATAGTGGTTTCTCATAACTATCATCCCATAGCCATATGCATTTCCTCTTCCTAACCTCATTAGGGATGTCATGTTCCAGCACTGATTCCGGGCTGAGCAGCTGCCCAGGGCCGGGCTTGAGCATCACTCTGCCCTGTGCAGCTCCTCAGCTTCACTGTGCACTGAAGCACAACCTGGTTTTTGCTTTTGGAGTCTTTCATCTGGGATGTCTTTCTGCATTCCTTTATTCTGTGTTTTTACTCCTGTTACCAAGCAACTTTTTCAGTTTGCTTTAGTTTCAGTTTTTGGTTTGCTTGCCTGTTTTAAAGAAAAAAAAGATGTATTTTTCTGCTTTCCCTTTACCTCCTATATTAGCTTTCTTCCCATCTTCCTGTTACCACTGATGGGGATCTTTCCGCTATACCCATTTTTTTTTTTGCTGTTTTTATTTCTACTCAGCTCTCTGAATAGAATAGATCTCTTAAAAATAATTTCTTTACCTAAAAGTAAATTAAGTAAGCTAAAGTGTCACAGATCATAGAACTTACATTAACTTCTATGCTAATTATATTGCATTTGACTTACCCAAACAGTTGTACTCAGCTCTTACATTACTTTTTCAAAAATTAATGCAAGCTTTTCATGTTGCTTCTCTGGGTTTATATTGCAAATTTACTTTTCAGTGGTAGGCTTTTTCTTATTTCCTGTCACCAACCTGTTTATATCCAGAGGCATTGTGCTCTTTATTACGCTATATTAATTGCAGTCTTGAAACCTTGATTTAAATAATCCTCATCATTTTGCCACATCTAAAACTTTGTTTATATTTTCTTTGTATCAGCCTTAGTAATTATAATGTTACAATCACAGGTCAATAAATATATTTTTTTAAAGTGGTGCCTATTTTCATTTACAGAAAACTGCTTAAATTAGTCCTTTGTAGCTCTCTCCAAACTTATCTGTGGTGGTCTGCAAAGATCTTTGACATCTAAGCCTCACATTTTCTGTGATCTTGTATCTCTGTTTCCAGTTTTTTCTCCTCCTGTTGACATTGTTTGGTTTTCATACTGTAGTTTCAGATATTATTGCTGTATTTCTAAGTCAATCAAATTATCTTTATCTTCAGACTAGTCCTAAAATTTCTGGAGTACTTCACCATATTGAAAAACAACAAAAAAAACCCTCCAATCCTATTTATTAAAGAATTTGCAGCAGTTGAGACGTGAAGGTATGTCTTGTTCTCCATCAATATGGAACAATCTGCCTCTCTAGCAGGCAGCGAAGCTCTCAGTGTATATTTTAGATGTAGTTTGTTGGCAGAAGTTACAGCTTTCATTAGAACTGCTGAAATTGAGAAAAAGAAAAGAAGGAAAAAAAAGACTTTTGTTCTCTTGTTCTTCTTTAGGTTTTAAAATGGCAGCATTCAAGAGAAATGCAGGTTGGGTGGAAGAGTTCAGTTTGCTGAAGGCAGTGTTTGAGTCCATCAAACTCATGAATTGTAGTTGGCAAGACTACTTTTTAAGGCATTTTTAGTCCTTCTATTAGAATCGAGGGCAAGAGTTTAGAGGTATAGAACCTGTTTTGCAAAGAATATTCTTCCACTGATAAGTGGGTCTCTGTCCTTTAATTGTCTCTGTGTAAACGCGTTCCCATCCATGCTACTTGGTCTCACCCATGTAATTTTCTGAGGCCATTTGGTGTGTTATGTTCTTAAACATACACATGTAGGATCCCTGGGCTTTGGTGCTTTTGTGGTGAGAACTCTAATGGGTCAGAACAGGAGCTGAGGTTGTGTTCTCGGCACACTTGTCCATGTCTGCTCTTTGTTTAACATTAAAATCCTCTCTGCCTCACCCAATGTCTGACCTACCATGAGGAGAGCTGGGCTGTTTCAGACAGAAAGACCTGTTGGGTTGTAAGATGTTTGACTTCAAGGGAATTAGCTTTCAAGTAACAGCATTCGGTACTGTCACTTCAGTGACCACAGGAAATTATTCCAGTGCTCGGTGAAATTTTCCAGGGAAGCTGGAAGTGTCCTGCTGCAGCCTCTGGCAGGAGCCCTTCACTGACCTTATCTCCCCAGAGTATATCAACCCTCCATTTTGTCTCTGAGACTACTTTTTAATCTGATAGCCAGTATCTTCTGGGTGGAATCTCTTACATCAAACCATAATTTATATATTTCAAAGTACTTTACATTTGATACTTCGGTAATATCACAATTTCCTTCCTATAGATGACACTATCAATTCTATCACAGTATATTGAATCATTGCAAATTTTCTCCATCACAGGCATAAATTAATGGCTGTATTTTCATAATGTAATGGATCATAAACAGGAAACCAGCCATAATCTATTTATGTCATGTAATCTATTCAGTGCTCTTACTTGGTTATTTTTTTATTTTACTTTTTAGATAAACTAGTAGTAGTTGATGGTGTAACTGGAATTACTGTCCTAAGATTGTCAGAGTCATGTTCACCAGCTCCGTTGCCTGAAAAATCTTTATTAACTATGTTTAAATCTTTGAAGCATCTTTGTATTCTTCTTTTAGATCTACAACACAAAATTATAAGATCTTTACGTACTGCAGCAAAAAGACACTAGGAGATGTATTGTGCTTAGTCCTTCAACTAGTGCTGTGTAACCACACAGTTGTGTTTCAGTGGAAGATGCGTTGGTCCCTCAGTTTATGCCAGGTGTAACCAGTGTGTCCAGAAGCTCCACATCAGGGAAGGCTGAAGGGTGAGATTCGACCTCCTCTTAACACAAGGGCTGGCAGCGCTGCAGCTCCCTGGATTTGTGCTCACTGTGTATGTCTAAACCCTTGGTCCAGGGCCACCACTAAGTCAGGCACGTGACAGAGGTGACTCAGTTCTCCGTTTGGCCTCAAATAATCCTGTTTCTCAGTGTTGTCTGACATTCAGACATGTAATAAAACCTATTATAAATTATTTGCAATGTAATATTAGTACATGCTAAGTGTGGTTAATGCAGCATCAGTTCTGCTTGCTTTTGTAACTAATTGCTGCATTAACAGACTTAGTGATTATAGGAACCGTGGTTAGATAAGTAGTCGTGGACAGAAAAGATCTAGAGAAGCAATGTTTTATGATGCTTTCTCAGCCTCTGTAAGGGGTTAATTCTCATTGTCTTTTGCATAACCATAGATCATTGCTAATTTTTAGCTAGCACTACCATTTATATTAAAACTCTGCAGAGACTGGGGGTTTTTTCACACAACCTGTGAAGTGGAAGATGAGCTTTGGTGGGGCTGGGAAGTAGGTGTTGTCTAAGGGTAAGTGTATTTGGAAAAAAGGTGTGAAAATTCATGGCAAAAGCAGCCTGGAGATACCTGAAATGTGCTACATTTAGGCTTTCTACTTGTATGGACAAGCTGCTGATCCTGGCAAGGCAAAGGGTTTTCAAATCTAGAGTCAAGAGGTTTAGGTCTGAGAACTGAGCAATTCAAAGACAAGCGGGCTAAGGTTGACCTAAACCTACAATGGAACATACCTTCTTTTCATCTGCAAATAATGTTTCTAGCATCTGTATGTAGCCTGGCTTTCTGTCACCAGGCTTAAAGTACTGGTGCTTCCAGGAAATCAGCTTTAAGGTGAAGAAGAGAATTTCAGCTTTGCTGCAGGCAGTTGTAGGCAAAGTGAACGAGGCTCAAAATCTTTTATGTATCATTGACTGTAAACAAAATGTCCAGGCTAGGACAATTGAAAAATAGCTATATTGTATTTTATATCAAAATGCGCTTCTATGAAATGTCTGTAAGTGGTACAGTGTGTGATTTCATGCTTTATTGTTCCTCAATCTGTTCAGTTTACAGGGAAAAGGTATTTTTCATTCTCCTAGCTGCTACCTTTGCCAACGCTACGTGAGCTCTGAAACTCAAGCTGTGATCTTTCTGGCTTCTGCATTTCCATCAGTAATAAAGAATCCACAGGACAAATTCTTCTCTTAGTTACACCTGTGAAACCCCATGATCTTCCAGGATTTCACAGGCAAAACTGAACAGGGAATAGCAGCCCCTTTGAAAATCAAAAGGACAAGAGCCATCAGAGAAAAGCTGCAAGCTGGAAAAGCATCCATTTAGACTTGTACAAAGAGGAGTTTAACTGAGTGAAAGGTGAAAACATGACAATGGAGAAAGTTTTCTGAGAGTGAGATTTACAGAACCGTAGGATGTTATCTCAAGGAGGTGGTGACAGGTCTGTTTCTTGGATATTTTCAGTGAAAGGGTGGAAAGAAGATGTAATTCATCACAGCTGGAGATAATTCAGGCATTTGGGGAACAGTGATTTGAAAAATGGTCACAGATTTACTGTATTTTAAAGTCTACTAGGATTTTTTTTAAGTAGGACAACTCTTTGTTCCCCTTTCTTTCATGTTTTTTTTCCCAGAACATGATATTCCAACATTCCTGTGACTCATCAGAAGTGCAGTATGATAAGAAATGCTAAGCCAGTTATTTCTATCTATTGCATTCCAGTCATTCAACATAATTTACCTAATGTGTCTTCTCCAGCTCTAATTTGTGCAGTTTGGCATAAAGTAGATGCCATTAGGTTGTTATCAGGAGAACTAAATGACTGCCAAGGTGCCATTCAAATTTGGGCTCAGCTTACACTGGCTGTGGTGGCATGTATGGCATGAAAGTTTTTGTGTTA
The DNA here is from genome assembly GCF_047716275.1 of Strix uralensis. Classification (NCBI taxonomy): domain Eukaryota; kingdom Metazoa; phylum Chordata; class Aves; order Strigiformes; family Strigidae; genus Strix; species Strix uralensis. Next base: position 11,644,521 of record NC_133981.1, read on the forward strand.
GCACAGAGCAGGGAGTGACTCTCACATCCTTACTGACATGGTCATTGTGAGGACATGCGAGATTTGGGGTAGGAGATGGATAGGCTAGGTTGGAGAGGAAGGATGGGGACTCCCAGCAGCAGGGAGGGTTGGAGGCTTGGTGAGCCCCAAAGAGATCTGGGCACTGACAATGGTGAAAGAACAGAATCGCCCAGGTTGGAAGGGATCTCCAAAGATCATCTGGTCCAACCTTTGACACGAGTTCTAGAACAGAGGGTAATGGAGCCGAGCTGAGATGAGATTATTTAGCACCCTGTCCAACCACATCTTGACTCCATGATTCAATGTATTTGTTTTTCACTACAAAGCAATACTCTGCAATTCAAACATTTGTAATAGCTACTATAATCAAGAGGTGGTTTCAGAAGATTTTCTGGGATCTGAATTAGTTATTTCAATAAATATGTATGTACCTATATGTATATATCTCTATATATTTTAAAAATAATACGAGTTTATGGTAGTAGCTTGTTTTGTCTACACTGGTCCTTTTTTTTTTTGCTTCTAATGTTTGCAGTCTCTGGAAGGCATTCAGATTTGCAGTCTCTGCGAACTGTTAACTTGTGCAAAGCTGAACACAAACTGTAGTGTAAAGTTTTCAAAACAATAATGTTTTAAAACCAAAACTGTTCAGCCAGTGATCTGCAATGATGGATACTATTTCATGTGAGAAAAACACAGACTTACAAATTAAACCAAACCTCAGATTAGGGTTTATTTAGGATGCCTTTTTGTGTGCATACTGCTGAGTACACATACTGCAGGGTGTGTATGTGAACTTATTAAAGTGTTGTTTGCTTCGCTGTGTTGGTGCCCTCTCTCAGAGCAGAGGAAGCGGTGACATTGCAGGCAGCTGCCCCCTCAGATGTGCTGGCTTGAGACCCCCAGAGCCCTCCACTTCCCTCCCACACATCTGCTCTTGACGCCCCAGCATGGGAAATACATCCTGAAGTGCACCAATAGGAAGGGTAAATAAGGAATAAACAAAAAAATACATATTTGTGGCCATTTACAGGCCACCTGCCAAAAATGAAAAGGAGTTCAGAGGCAGTTATGGAAAATTCTTACAGCATTTTGGCAGTGTTTAAACCAGTTAAGTGTAATGTAGGCCTAGATTCATTACTCTAATATCCTAGTGAGGGTTTTTTTCTGTAGATGCTCTAGCTAGCACAAACTTAGAAAGTTATAATTCCCTAAGGGGACTCAAAATACTTCGAAGATCTTAAATTTACAGATGCTGGAATTAAATCTGCTAGTATTCTGAGAAGGTGGATAAATCAATTTTTCAAAAGTAGAAAGAAGCCACAGGGAGATCTAACCTCTCAGAAACACAGATTAGATTACTTTAGGACCCAAACCTGCATCATCTTTTGGTATCTTCCTGAAAAGCAACTTCTGTAATGAAGAGAATACAGGGATGTTATAGCAAAAATACTGGAAAACATGAAAGGATAGTAGCACATGTAAGATATTACCAATGGGCTCATTCTGAGCAACACAATTATCTTTGTAATGCTGTCAGGGATTGGGTACTTCAACCAGTTATTGCTTAAGGAAAAATACCATTTTGAGGTTTTAAAAACTATGTCTTCCAGCATTTGCATGGCTGAAGTTTCAGTGGAAAGCATGCTTGAGAGTTCGTGTGGATAGACAGACTGCCTTGATTAGTGTCCATCCACATTTTTTCAAAAACTGAAGCAGCAGCAGAGGCCAGGTTTTCCTTTTTAGGATTTACAGCAGTCTTATCTCTGGTTCAGGTTTCAGGCCAGACCCTTGGGCCCATCACCTCTGGCTCCCTAGAACAGTCCCCATTGCTGCTTTGGGCAGTACCGTCCCTCCTGGATGTCTCCTCCTGCATCTGCAGTCCTGTACATCACTGTCTTACAGTTGCAGCTGCAGCTTATTGCTTGGGTTTGAGGGCATCACTTTGAAATACTTTGTGTTTGGTTTATACACCTTTTACATACTTTTTTTAATAGTCCTGCCCTTCTTTTGCATGACTCCTGTCTGTTATAGCCTGCGTGAAGGTGTCCAGTGCCTTCAGACACTTTTCTGAGGATTAAGAGCAGTAGATGAACATGCGTACAAAAAGACTGTTGAGCTGCTGGTCCTCTGTATTGCTTTTGTATGGCCATTTATCACAGTGTAAAGCTTGTATAAAATACCCTCATGCAGTTGGTAATGTTTCCATCTACCCTGAACACGTTTCTTCATTGAAAGTCTGAACTTATGACAATGCAAATTAGCACCATAATTATTTTCATATGTGTGTGTCTATTGTGATCAATAGCAAACTGAAATGGATCCTGGGAAAATATTTATAAATTGAAATAATGAGATGGTATTTTTTTTAACTACATAAGAAGTAAAATGTTTAAAGTGATCCATTGCCACACACTCGAGTGGAGACAAACGCATCAGGCTCTTGTGCTTGGGAAACTGATGTGCTTCCAATTACTTCAGTGCCAAGTTTCTGCTCTGAGTGACTAAAGGCAGGAAGTCCAGCAATATATTTTATTAGCAGAATGGTATTTTAAAAGTGTCACCCTTAGCCACTGGAGAGAAAAACTCCAAAATGAGAGAGATGCACAAATGAGTATGAGGGATTTTTGCACAGTTACCTCTCTGTGAGTAAAAGGAGGACTCATATTTTCACATCTGCCAATCTGACTTATTTCATGAGCTTTAAATTTCTCTAATAATTTTTGGGGATGGCAGATTCATGAATTGTCACGAGTTCTAGAACAGAGTTATCCAAATCACAAAGGCTACTTCACTCCATCTGCTGGTGGGACTTAGTTCATGAGCCAAATTCTATAATTCTTACTCAAATCTCATTGCCATCTAGGAAAAATTGCAGGCATGAATACTCTGCAGGTTCTTGCTTTTCCACATCTAACCATTGCCGTGACTCAAAGCCATATTTCTTGGGAACCTTTCCTACCAGATGAAACAAGCAAGCTCACCAGAAGACAGACGGGGTAATACAAGGTGCAGTGGCAATGTCTCTGCAGGAGTTCATGTCTGCATAACATACAGGGCTGAAAAGAACATAGGAGACAGCTTTTGGCAGACAAGCAGAGGAATTTCTTGCAAGCAAAGACTAGCTGTAGAGGTAGGGCAAGTTTGGTCTTTCTTTCGAAAATGATGTAGCTTCCTTTTATCCTACTTTGGTCCCTAAAGAATGAACCCAAAATACAGAGGGTCAGCTCATGGCATACAATTTTAGAGGCCTTCTTGGCTCAGCAGACCTTTGTTTCATCTTGTCTCTCATCATCTGTGTACTTTGCCAATTAAAAGACCCGAAGCAATTAAACTGTCTATAATTATCCATGATATCACGTTGGCTTTCTGGGCATTAGCCAAACAGCACATTTAACAATCACTTACACTTCAAATACCGTAATCAGCAATTATCTAAAATGCATAGTCTTAACAATTAGCAATTCAAGGTCTTGTTTGCTTGAAAAAGTGAGCAAAAGTAATTCCATAGCATAGAGACTTCCCTTTCATACACAATCACAGTGTATGTGGGAGGTAGCATAAATCCTAACTTTGATATTAGTGCATTAACATCAGCTTCAGTTGAAGTGGCTTTTAGGAATGATGGAAACAACTGACTGTCACAATATTATATAAATTGTATGTGGGCACCATCTCTGGTAATAGATAGTTTGGAATTCATAGATATAAAGGCACAATAAATAATACAGAAGGGACAAACCATTCATCTTAGTGTTGCCATATTGAGACTTGCTGACTTGCATTAGCTTTTGTTTGGCACGCAGCTTTGTCTTTTTACAAATTATTTTTCTGTTATGAAATGAAACATTTGCAGATTGAAAAAAATACACTTTTTGTTGTGGTGGAATGATGAACCAGTTATCTTAACAGTTCAATATTTTCTGATAATCTTAGAAATGTTATTTGTTCAAGTCTTAATGGAAGAAAAATATGGGTAGCATTAAACGAATGAGCTTTACCGAGCATCACTATTCTGTCTTTGATTACTGTGATCCATTTGGTAAGTCATCAAAGATGTAAGAGAGAATAAATCTACCCTTTCATGACCATCGTCTTTATATAGTCTAAAATAACACATAGGGTAATTTTCCTTCTTTTTCTAAACGTAAGTGCTTTTTTGTGAATCTTCCAGTATGAATTTTTTACTTATACAGTATATACTTTCAGTTGATAGCTCTCATCTTTTATGGGAGAACTTGCTGAAGCTAAGTAATTAAAGTTATTCTTGACTTCTCTTATTTACTGGAACTGACTTAGCTGAATCGTAAAAGAATTGTACTTTGAATGTTTTCCTGTATGGGTTGCTCCTAGCAAGTAATTCCTTAATGGCGTATACAACAAAAAATCATTCTGGAAAGGAATCTGGCACTTGAATTGTGCTCTTTATTCAGCATTCTTGCCTTCACCAAGCTGAAGTGATACGTGGTAGATGTATACCATGAAGGGAGCAAGTGCTGGTTTATCATAGTATTGTCCAAACCCCTTCTGTCCCATTTTGTTTTCTAAATCTTATTTTAAATCCAATATTGCCATAAAAAGATAGTATTATTCTGTCTCCTGTAACCACCTCATCCTCTTTTTCACATGGTCTACAACTTCACCTTCCCGTCTTTTACAGGAGGGACTGGGATGCAGTGAGCCATCACCCCTAACAGACAGTACAGTGATTACCTGAGGTGAAACATATGAAAAAAATATCCGTGAATAAATTAAAACCCCACACTTATATTTTAAATTTTTCTAAGGATTTTCTGCACAAAGCTTTGATGTTCTACAGAAATGCTTTAGGCACGTAGAGGTGAATCCCGACTGAGGGATCTGGGGTCTGAACTGCAGCAGCATGCTGTGCTGCCTGGGTTAACGAGCACTTTCAGGTCAGAGCTATCTCGGGGATCTCTGTGGAGCAGAACAGGGATATTCCCTCCTGCTGTAGCACTTGTTCTGGTTAGAAAGTAGTAAGATGTTGTGGATGGTGGGCAGGATGGTTTTTTTAGGGGTTATATGGGGGCAGACCTGTCTAGCAGTGCAACGTGTTCCTGGTGTCCCCCGGTGGGTCAGGGTGTGTGGGGCATCAGCCCTTCCAGCCTTCTCCCCTCATTTTTATTGAGGGCATTTAGCCTGTGTCCAGGGGGTAAATAATGCCAAAACTTAGTCCAAACAGTGGCCTAGATCTTCTGTGCGAAACAGTTTTCTGTGAGCCCAGATTGGTATGTGTGGGATGTTAAGCCATTTAAAAAAGACTGAGAACCAAGACTACAAATCCTGACACTTGGTATAGTTTATTAATCACAGGGTCATTTTTTTCCTCACCTGGATTCTTCAATTATTTTTGTTTTAATTTTATCACTATAAAACCAGATAATTATCCAAGAGTATAGACAGGCTTCTTCACACAAACTACAAAGGCAAAAATGACACTGCAAAGCTAATTTAGTCCCAATAGGAGAATGTGTCCGTCAGAGACACAAAACTTCTGGAAAACATGAAATGAAATTCAGTAACAGGAGGAGACAGTTTTAGCGAATAGGCCCAAGTTCACTGGGTGTAAAGTTTATTTTAGGAGAGGGCTCCACCTTTAGGAAAGGAATTACCTTTCCTTTATAAAACAAATGTGGGAGTGAGCACATCCACAGTTCAGATGACAACATGATGCTGCAAGGAGAAAGCAGGTTTTGGGCAAGGGGCTTTCAGCCTCCACAGCACCTGGGAGAGTTGTCCACACTTCTGTTGTGCTTGTGTTAAAATAACTCCTTTCTTCTACACAATCTCCCAAAGCACTGCCACAACGCTCAGATAGCAGAAACATCCATTGCTTTTCACAGTCTTACAAAATAAGGGATTTAAAACATTGTTAGGTGAGATTGCTGTGGTTTGTTCATCAGACTTCAATGCTTTCCTTTGAGTCACAATCTAGTTTTCTCTATTTTTTTCCTCCTCTGATAGTGTTCTCTTACACAGGATCCATCAGTTCCTGTTCTGTTCGTCGGTCTTATAGGTATGAAATGAATACATAGTTTCTTTTCAGTAATGTTGTATTTACTTTATTGCAATGAATTTTACTTTAAAGAAATCATTGAGACATCATAGAATTTAAAGTTTCAAGTCTTCGTGTCTTTGATAGCCTGTCTCCGATATCCTGTCTTCAAGGGAATATATCCCAACAGGGATAAACAGAACTAGAAGGAATTGTGTTTACTAATTACCACCACCATTTAGAAACAAATACGAGTCACAGGGCACCACAGTGAATCCAACCCAAAGAACAATAAAACATGAATTTATATAATTGCTAAGGAAATGAAGACTGAATAGAACTTAAAGGCAATTAAAGTCTTTATTTCCATTTTATTACTGAATAAGTACTTCAGGATATTTTCATTTGCTTCATTTTTTGTTTGCTCATGGGGTCTGCTTGTTAATATGACTGGGATGTACAAGAACTCCTTAATTAACCTGTTTTTGTGGGCATCTCACAGTTTCTGTGAAATATGTATGCTGACAGCTATGTAACAATAGTAAAAATAGAAATGACAGATTTGTAAGCACTGGTCAATTAAAAAATGTTCAAGAAATGCAGTTTTTGAATTATTGGACCAGGCTTCTCTGCAAATTGGAATTCAGTTCAGTTAATTGAATTCACTGGATCTATGGCAATTTACATAAAGTTATAATAAAAGCATGGTTATCTTCTCAAAAGCTGCAGTTTCAGAATAATATATTAAAATGGAATAATATAATTTTTATTTTATAATAAGTGAATGCAGAAATATCTAATTGTCACACAAACAAAATTGAAACATGTATTCTACTCTCAATTACAAAGAATTTGGTATGCAATAGTCCCCGGCAATGTACTGTGAATACTGTATGGATTGTATGGAAGCTAGATGTTGGTCTCTTTGTCTATCACTTTTGACGATAGTGCCAGTCTTTTCCTGTGTCTCAAGTGAATGCCTTTGATTTACTCCACTACGTCTTGCAGAAAGTAAATATTGCTTTTGTTGAAGCCCTAGAAGCAGTGATGGTCCCTCTTTACCCTGGCACCCTGGGAGAGGTTGTGCCGACTCTGGGATCTGTCCTTGGGCCCCCTCTGGGATTGGGGATGAGAGTACTGCAGGTGTCCTCCAGATACTTCCTTTAGAGATTCTACTCCCTGACTTTTCCTTAACTATTTCTCCCCATCTGTTTGATATATGTGTTTATGTACATCCTCAAGTTATTACTATTGCAATACAGCGTTTTGTTCTGGGGCTGAGTTGAGAGGGTTCAAGTGCAAGTTTTACTGATTCAAAAGGACCGTGGGGAAGGAATCTGTTTACTTAAACGTGGCAATTAAATTTTTGTTATGTTGACCTTATGAACTAGTGGATTTGATGCTTGAATAAAACATGCATAAAGCAATAAACCTGCAGTGTATGTAGGAGAAAGATTTATCTATATTGCTCCCCTCACTGCAATAAAAAAAATCCTGAAAAAATGTAACGATGCATGAAGGTATTTTCTGTTGGTGCCTTTGAGGGGGAGACTTCAAGAAGTCTGCTCCCCAAAGACTAAACCTGCAAAGAAAGTAAAGGTTTATGCAGAGGGAAACGAGGTGATGCTTCAGTGGGTGCAGTCCCGTCCACGGTTTAACGGGGCTGCGACGGCGGCACGGGCTCACCAGCCTGCGCGGCACAGCCTGCTGCGGACACCCCGCATCCACTTTAATTACAGGGATTTCTGTAATCATCTTTCAGTGCTGATAGGATTATAGCCCGCACTGAAACTTGTGAGCAAGTATATGTCTTGGTTTGCCTTTTTTTTTTTTTTTTTTTACCCTGAATTTGAATGGGTTCAGACAGTAGATGAGCGAGCAGGATGGCTCTCCTGGGCGGGAGGGGGGTCAGGGTGCCCGGGGGGGCTGGGTGCTGCTCCCTCCCAGGCTGCTGCCAAGATGCAGCTGATCATCATGGAGGTCCCCAGGGGGGTCCAGAGCAGCAAAGCAGCCCCGCTGCCCATCCCGGATGAGGACGCAGCGGCGGGGAGCGGGTCCTGTGGCTGATTCGCTGTAACGGGTAAAGCGAAACTGGGCCAGTTCCCCCTACAGCACTGTACCAGTTTTCCTCCACGTCTGCCCGTGGACGGGGCCCCGCCAGCTGCTTTTGGCTTTCTACGCTGCTGCTCTTCGCTGCGTCAAGCTGGTGAGACAGAATCGTCTGCTCAGAGCTCAACGGTTCCTTCGGCTTTTCTTTTACAGGCACGTAATTGATTCATTTAAGCAAATTAGCTGTCCTTTAGACCAAATGCTTTCTGCAAAAGATCTTGTCGCGCAGGATAGCACTGCATCATCTCAGAGCCGAGCATCAATAAAACTCTTCAGGAGCAAGCATGAACTGTTCAGCCAGGTATATCAGGTGCAAAAGTAGGACAAATTATTTAGCATAAGGAGAATTTTTCTGGCTGTTGCATTCTCCACTAGAACGTAGAGATTACTTGTTGACAGAGCAGCTATTCACCAGAGCCATCGGGATGGAGGGGCGGGAAGTGCAGCATCTGATGCCTTTCAGTGTGCTTTAAAACTTTTGGGGCTGTTTGTGGCTTTGTTGATAGAATGTCAGCAATATTGATTTGTTTCAGTTAAATGCTGAGAAGTGACTTAAGAGAAGCATATGCTTTACCCAGGAAGACTTTTTCACTGTGGTTTCTTGGAGAATTATGAAAGCAGAAATTAGAGTTGCATGATAAATGGCTGAAATGTTAGGTATTTGCTTTTATTCTTACAAATACTTCCAGATGCCTAGATAACACTATACTTAATAAAATAAAGCATGAAACTGTAAGTATACTCTGAGCAACTTAAATTACTCGCAAAGATGCATTAAGCTAACACTGTGTTTGCAGCAAGAGTTGTCATTGCACTTTTGCAGTACCCATCGATGGCTAAGAGCTGGACTGTTCTCCTCCATGTACTTGATACGTGCACTGATGCTTACTTCAGCCTCCTGAACCCTGTCTGGCCAACAGCATGAGTCGATGCCTCTAATACTAACCTTACATTTAGGTACTGCTGTGGTTTTTGCAAGGCTGTGCAATTTCTAAGTGGTAGTAGTGACATTTAAGATTGACAACAGCATGTATCCAGGTGTATAGATTTTGGGGGGGCATTGCATGATGTTAGTAAATGTCACTCTATAGTTTCATATGCTTTTCAACACACTGGTTTAAATGTTCTGTCTGTGGACTTTGTTTTCTTCTGGCTAAAGCTCAAAGCCTTGGAGTGCTGTGAAGCCACACTGAACTGGTTTTATTTGAGGGCCAGAGTAGCTGCCTAAGTTGCATGAAATTCTGCGGTGAAGAAGGTACATACAAAAAAGCAGATAATTTTTCTCCTGAATAGGCAATAAGTCTCAAAGCAGAGAATACCACAGGCTGTGAAGTATGGAGGTGTCTCGCTAGTAAGAAAAGAGTATATTCTCATTAGATTTGGCTGAGGAGAACAGCACAGGAAGAAAAGAGCAGCAGTATCTGGTTACCTATGTGCTACAGATATTCCTGGAGCCAAGGAGTCCAAGGGGGTAGAGTACGGAAAATGTAACATACAGAGAGAGAGATGGTGAAATATCAACACGGTGTTAGGTATGTACCTGAGGGAGTTGGCATCATACCCTGCAAAGGTACACTGGGGTTTTATTATGAAGCTTTCCGCTTTCACAGAAAACAGTAAGTCTGAATTAAGCATGTGCAATGAGTATGTTTAAGGTTTGTTGTTTTCAGCATTTTTTTCCTAATTGAAAGAAGAACTTGCCCTCATTTCAGAATAAAAGGCATCCCCAATGAGCACCAGTGAAAGGGCCGATGTGAATATTATGATGATAATTTATTTTCTTAGGAATGTTGTAATTTCAGCATTTCTATAATGATTATAAGCAGATGCAGGAAAGAATGGGGTACTGCTTCAGCATGCATCACATTAGCAAAAACCAGTGTACTTAGCAATGTGTCAGGCTTTTGCAAATAAATACATTTTCCTTTAAAAGCATAAATAAATAAACAAACCCACACTGAGGTCTTGCTTTTACAAGACCAAAGCTTCTACATTAAGAGGTTTTTTATCTTGTTGCTGAAACTTGACCCCATTGCCAAACTTTCCTAGCACAATTAAGCAACATTTTACCACTATAATGTGAATTCTCTAAATATTTTTATGCCTCTCACTTACTTTGCTTGTACTTTAAACAGAGAAACCAAGTTGATTTTGATGCTGGAATGAGCTATGGGGTAATCTCCTCCATTTCTGGTTTGCATTAAAGAACAAAAATACTGAGTACTAGAAGCCTTGTGCTGTTATTTATGGAGGAAAAATTTGAAACATGTTTGAAAACCTTGATAAATAAAGCAGTTGCAGTCCCCTTGTCAAACACAGTCTAGCTTTATTGAAAGCAAAAGTTGAATTATTAGAAAATGTTCCCCATACTGTGCGTGTGGTAGCTAACAACATGGTTCCTAGCAAACCAGTGCATTTGAAAGCCGAGGGTTTGTGTTGGATCTGCAATTGCTTAGAAGTGTGCAAGAGGGAAAACGGGGAACTTGGAGAGAATATCAGTGAGAGCCCTACTGCTGAGCAACAGCAGCACATCTACTATCAGCACGGCACAATCAAGCGAAGGACTGGCTCAACTGGTCTTAAGAAGAGCAATACATCAAGTTAGGAAAAGTGTGGAAACATGCGGGTGTCATGTAAGCGTGTGGCTCCTGCCCAAAGCTGGGGAGAGCACCTGACATGCAGTGCATGCTCCAGCATTTCTTGCGTGAAGCTCTCAGATTGTCCTTGGGCGGCTGATCCTGCATCTCGCAGGGTACCTGTGGTGTGGTTCCCTGTGCTGTACTCCTCTTCTACAGGCGTAGCAATTGAAAAAGGGAGAGATTTGGACAGGAGCACCCAGCAGGTGGAATAAAATGTGAAATTATCTACTTTACACTCAAAAGTATGCTGTCAAAATTATGTACTGAAAGGTTTCTTTAAAGATCGCATAAAGTAATCCCTGGTATTCTTAAGCTACTGAGAAACATAATAGAAAACAGTTTTTTCTGTATGCTTTAAATGCTTTATTGCACATAATTTGAATCCCTTTATTTCTGAGAGCGATAGATACCATTTCAGATTTTTTCCGCTTTAGCTTAGTTTTGGTAATGTCATTTCTGATTAAACTTATATGGTACATTATATTGAACCATGAAATAGTTAAATTTTTTATGAGCTCAATGAAAATCCTATTGCTTTTGGGTTTCAAAGTATCAACAGCCTAGCTGAACAAGTCAGACCTAATTAAGAGAAAGCACTGATGCAAGAGCTGCCCTTTTTTACTGCATTCTTTCTGTCTTAGAAACATATATCCATTTTAAAGCAAAGTATACTTCCAGCTACCCAGACTCTGTTATGCAGAGTATAGCAATGACAGGGATCTTTGATTTCTTTAAGCTGTTAATTCCTTAGCTGCAATTTTATGTATTGACTTCAGCAACATCATACATTTGGCTCTGAGCCAATGAATCAGAAGATTTTTGAATGTTCAGCTCAATACTGCTTAGTTAATAGTTCCAGTGGTGCACCAGACAGTTTTATTGTATGGTAGGAGGCAAGCTATAAATCACAGGTAAGACCTGCCTGTATTTATTGCAGAGAAAGCCTTTGTTAGAAATCTGTTTTACTACAATTAAAAGGCACATATTCTCAAGGAACCTATAAAGTAGTTTTGCTTATAAAGCAAAGGGCTGAACCAGTATCAGCCTGGTTTTGAGTAAGGAAAACCAGTGATTTAATGCTAGAGGAAAGCATCAGAAGGATACCAAAGAAATAAAGTATATCTTATGGCAAGATATAAAAGGCAGTGGTGTAGATTTTAAGGAAGGAGATGGCAGAATTTACAGAAGCTGACTATCCCAGGCAATTGGCAAATGGACTAAAGAAGACAAATTTAAGACTTGCCAGAAGGAAACCCTATATCAGGGGATAGAAATTCAAGTGCTCTGCAAAGAAAATGTAAATAAGGCAATAGACGTCTAAGAGGACTGTGGTCAAATGAAATGCAGAGAAACAGCTTCATGCTGAGGAGAGAGGATGTGTTTGTATGTGGAAAAATAACAAGTATAAGACTACTGGGAGGAATTTGGGAACAGCTGTCACATGCACTGGTAAGTTACTGTATAAACAATTATGAAACTTCAATAGTTTATAGTGAGATGTTTAAGAGGTAATTGCCTTAAGCTAGTTTTTGATGCCCAAACATGTTAAAAAAATTCTGCATAAGCTAAAAAATATAATAAAAAGCAGATCCCATGCTTTTGTAGTAGGTGGAGGTTTACTAGGATTTGGCTGTTGAAACGCAGGATCTTTGCTATTTTCTGTGCAGGGGTTTCCTTGTAGATGTCAGTATGTGAGAAGAAATAATGTACACAAAGTGCACAATCAAAGCATGGCAGCTTCTCCTGATGAGTGTGAGGGAAGCGTAGAGTCCTTCTAATAGGCAAGGACATTTTTGTGCATGGGTGATGACTACACAGATACGGGTAAATGCATTTGGTGAAGAGACCTTGTGCTTTAGTTTCTTAGCTGAAGAATCAGAACCTGAGTAATCTGGCTGAGTTGCAGGCAGTTAGTAAAATGTGTTCAGCTGCTGAATGTAAGATTCAAACTAAGCAAGGCTACTAATTAGCCATAGTAATGATAAACCTATTTCCTTGTAGCTCCTCTGGAAATTCAGATGTGTTGAAGTGTTTAGTTGTTTGTCTTAGCTCTGGATGTGTTTGTAGAAAAAGGGAGCTGCAATGCCCAAGAGATTCTGGACTGGCACCTTCTTTGCCTTATTCCCTGTAGGGAAATCTACTCTATTGTTGTTTCAAGTTTTTTCGAAAGGAAATACCTGGTCTGCCAAGCTTATAGGGTACCAAAAAACTCAAAACAAACACCCTACATTATAGCTAAAATCATACTAGCAAAGGGAAAAACAAATTGATATTAAAAGTGACAAAACTCAACAAATACATTTGAGTGGATGTGTCATGTTGCATTTGTGATAATAAATGTTATAAAATTACTTCAGTTTTCTGCAGTTTTCATCTTTATGGATTATTGTGTGAAATACGTGATGAAGCTAAAGTACCAACCTAGATTTTCATCAGGAACATAGACTCGAGGCTATCTTGTAAGTTGTCCACAGGGATAGAATTGGTGTCCTACTGTATAAAATCTGCAGAGTTTCCTGAATTCTTTGCCCAAGTAGCTGCAGTTAATAAAAAACTATCGGTTGTCCCACAACTGTCTGGGAGGTTTGTTCACCAGCAGAGAGAAATGACATTGGAGGGAAGACGACAGGATCGTTGCTGAGTTGTGCAAAATCAGCAATGTTGCTCTGCACTAATGCTGGAAATATTGTAGGGCCTTCTCATTTGTGCAAGGTGTGTTGTCTTTAGGAAGAGCATGGCACAAAATAAGTCAAACCATAAAGCATGCTATACTAGACTACATTAATATTTTTGATATGTTCAAAAAAATTTAAATTGCTGTGAACTGTGGAATTTAGGCAGTATTGGTTTCAAAGCATATTGTCAGTGTAGTGTGTATATTTAAACATATGGTTTAATTTATCTTCTTAACTTGACAAGTGCACTGATTTATGCACAAAGCTTCTATTCTTAGCTAAAAAGGCAGGGGATGTGGCTTAATGAATTGTCATGATACTTTCCATGATGCTGAGTTCAGTTAGTCCTTAAACTGTGAAGTTCATGTGGTCCACTCTTCCTCAAAATGAAGGATTGGTTTCTAAAGAGATTTTTAAAATTTTTTTTCAAAACTGAACTTAGAAAGAATTAATAAATTTGTGTTAAAGAGTAAAAGGCTCCACACCATGTTAGTTCTGCCATGCAAAGGCATTTAGGCACAGCTCTGAGGTTTTATGCAGCTGAAGATTCAGTTAACGGGCACCAGTTTCAAATACAACTTCTTTTATAACTTACAAACTGGTTCACCTCTCACAATTTAATAAATAATTCTGGAAGTATCTTTAACTTTTGCAAGTGGGGCATGAGAACCTAATCAGGTTACATGGCTGGTGAACTTCCTTGCGTATAAATTATGGATTTGAGGAGGTTTGATGAAGTTGTGTATCTTTAACTGTCTCTGTGCATGTACTCACCATCTGCTCTCGGGAGAGGGATGATAGAGGGTCATTAAACTATAATGGTATTTACTGGAGTGGAAGCATCGGAGACAGCTGGGTGACCACATCCCAGATTGAAGAAACAGGAAATAATTTAAACTCTCTTCAGAGGCTGGAAAGGGTAAACACCATGTGAAGCAGCAGATAACGTAGGGGTATGCTGCAGCTCTCAAACACAACCTGGGGAAAAAAAGTAGCTAGGGACCCACAGGAATAAGGAAAAGTAGGGTGACAGTCTAAAAGTAATTTATCCTTTGAGTCCTTCCAGCTTCCTCAGGATGAGCAAGAAATACAGCTGCTGTTCCCCAGGGGAGAAATCAGCAATTGGTTTATGAATGTTGGGGTCCTGGCCTGTACTGATTAAAATGAAAATACACTATCTGGTTGTTTCTTAGTAGCCTAAAAACTCCTGATTATACTATTTTTTTCACAGTATCAAATAGAGGTAGCATTTTAAAGTCAAAGACCCATACATGAGGGTTAAGACGGTTTTTGCATTTTCCAGACACACTAACAGTGATGTGGCCTTAAATGTCAATTGACTTAGAATATCTTTTAACCTTACGTCTATATGAGGGTTTAGTGTAGTTCTCCCACAAGAAATCTCCAGTGATCTCTGTGCTTGATATTAGAGTACAGTTTACTTTCAGCCTATTATTCCCTTAAATGCTATTTCTTCCCACATGTTTCCTAGACATTATGTATGCTAAAATGTGTGTAAGCATCATCACACAGTCTTTTTAATTACAAAATGACACTTGTAACTTCACTACCTGAGCAGCAGCTAGGACTTCAGAGAACTTCTGTCTATGAAGGCTTTTTCCTCTGCTTTTCTACTGGCACTGCAACCAAAAAACTGTATTTCATAGCCACACATACCAAATTTTAACAGTCTGTTCCCAGGTTGAGATTAGCGATTATGGATGAGCCTTGTGATAGACTTTCAATGGGCTGCTACATGTCTACCCTCTGAAAATCAACCTCTTGGAAAGTATATCAAGGTAAATTCTCCAAATGACTATGATTAAATTTTGTTTTTTATTAGCTATGACCAATCTTGGCGACATATGAAAAATCCATCCTGCCTAGGGATGGGTGAAAGCATTATGCTCAATTTCAAACCCAAGTACCTTGAAAGTACAAGAAGATCTCCTGCCACAGACAGGCTTGGATGAGCAAGAACCAAGAGGAGCCAGGAAAGAAAAAGTAGTTTAAGGAGCTTTTTGTTTCATAAAAGAAGTAATAGGCTGTAGTGAAATATACTGAAAAAGTAAATCCAGTTGTGAGGGATGTGTTGCAGAGCTGTGGAAGTTCTCTGATAAATTGTCTTTAACATGTAAGTTTGACCACTTCTGCTGCACTCTGCTCACTAATCCATCACTTATACTGCCGCCTCCCATGTCCCAAGCCTGTGAACAGCTGGAAACATCATCTTCTTTATTATACTAGAAACAAAAAATCCTTTTCCTCCAAACATACCTATCATATTTCTTAAAAATGATTCAACAAGATGAAGAGTAAATAAACCAGCTCTCTTAGTTGAAGACACAGAAAACATATTTTGTCTTAAAATCTTGTCTAGTTTGAAGTATAATTTCTTATATTCCATCATGGCTAAAGATATAAATTTAATGAATTAAGGTTTTCATCAGTTTGTTGAGTTATGCACACCTGAGTATAGGTTTTCTGTTTCCCAGGATGTCAAATTTAATGTGCTGTGTGTATTACAGCAGTTCAATATCATGTAAACATTATATATTAGCTTTTTTCTTTCTCCTAAGTTTTGTACCGTTTAGTTTAGCAACTAAAATGGTTGGAGGTTGAATTTGAGAGATGCCAGAAGTAGATTTCCCATTTGTATTTAATCTGTTCAGCTCAAAATTCTGCTTGTGAGGCATCGATGTGCAGTTGTTCAGGAGCAGTCTGGCATTCTGTGGGAGCGTGGTTCTGCGCAGGGTGCAGCTTTGCAAGCAGTGCCACCGTCACATGGCTGGCTGCTAAACCACTGGGCCCTGGGGCGGTCTGCAGGAGTTCATGCTACAGAAAGATGTCCTTCCATAGACAAGAAAAGTGCAAGAAGAAGAGAGAAAACTGTCTGAAGAGCCCATAAAACCATGTTTTATGGGTTTCATGTTCCTAATTCTGGTATTTTTGAAAACCATCTAGTCTTTTGGTATCATCATTCTGTCCTCAGACTTGCTGCAGTACACATATAGACTTACTGAAGAGCTTAGAAAAAAAGCTTAAAAATGGAAATGCCACATCCCCACTTAAAAACTGGAAATGCAAAATTTTGGGTTTATGTTGCTTTTATTCTGGAGCAGAAACTTCATTCTCCTTGGCATTGTGGGTTTTTGTGAGCTGGGTGGGCACTGCAAGGAGAACGCATCTGATAGCCCCCACTAAAAGGTTCTTTTGCAGCTTTGCATATCTCATTGCTGCAAGGGACAGCTCTGGGAAAGACATTCATTTTTTTTCCCCACTGTCACAGTGTGATGACAGCACCTATCAGAAAGGGAAAGGATTGAGTGTTTTTTCAGAGTTTTTCAAACAAAGGTATATTCCATGTTAGAATTTAAAAGGTGATTCTTAAAAACGAATGATGGTGTACTTGGCTTGACCATCCAAAACGCTTTGGTGTGGCGTGGAGAATCTGGAGCTGAGTGAAGGAGTGCTAGATGAGATGGTGGCAGAGCTGGAGGGAGGAGAGCCTCAGGTTTATGCTGATGAAGGTCTCCTTATTTTGGGTTGGTTTGAATTATCCTTTGCTTCCAATTCATTTAGCATATGTCAGCTGAGGCTTTGTGCTAACGCTTTGTGGTTTTCCGGTGAAAGCATTGGCAGTACGACATCTCAGAGACAAGTCCTTTAGAGTGGGACCTTGCTTCACTCTTTGGACACAAAAGGTCCGTTCCTGTGCTCCAAGGATGTGCTTGTTCTGCAAGAGCAGAACAAGCAGTACTAGCAGTGCTTGAGAGGCTGATAAACCAGGGTTTGTGAAAAGGCTTGTGGAGCATATAGAGTTTGGGGGGGTTCTAAATGACTGCGTAGGCTGAGTGCTGAGTATAACTCTTTGCAAACAGAAACAAAACCTCACTGAGCTGTTTAAACTCCAGTTTTCAGTTGTGTTGTGCAAAGTTAATTTATGGGCTTTTTTTATATCCAGAAAATATTTAGCCATTTTGAATAATCCCTCATTTTCTGTGCCTGTGCATGCACCTCCCATGCCCCATGTTGCCAGGAGATACCTCTCTAATCAAGATTGTCAGTAACAAATGTGCTCCTGTTTCAGAAAATGAAATCGGCAGAATCGACTTTCTGTCTATGAGGATTGAGGGCATGTTCCAGGCAGGAAGCAGGTCAATACTCAAAATATTACAGTGAAATAATTTGAGGATGTGATTTTCCGGGGGGTGAGGGGGTGTATTTCTTGGTTCAGAAAAAAGTTGTTTGCCAGTCGATTAGCTCTACCCTGTGTTGCTATTCTGCATGTACAAGGTGACAACTTTTATTCTTTAAAGCCTGTCAATTTTGGGAATATTTTCTACTTTGTATGTGGCAAAGCTAATCAATCTGATAATGTGAGTTCCAAGTCAAGGGTGAAATTCTTGTCATTTATCATATTTAAGTTCATTCCATAGAAGTGTAGGCCAAAAGAAAACACCAGAGAGAGAAGTTTTGCAATAGCTTGCATTTTTGGAGGTGAGTGTGCACCATGGGCAGCACCGTGCTTTGGTCCCCACAGGGACTGATGGCTCAATGGACGTGAGGAGCAGCCGCTCAGGCCTCATGAACGCTGTGTTCCTGCTGGGATGGGTGACTCGGGGACTGTGGATCTAGACTGTGGTCACGATCAGGAGTTTATGAACTCCTGTCTAACACCCCCAGACTCGCATTGCAAAATCAGTTCACTTGGACATTCCTGGAGGAACACTACAAGTTATTAAGAATCACTAACTGTAGTCCCATGCATTAGAAGTCGCAGATTATGTTGGAAACATGCATTTCCCTTCGTTAGAGACATCACAGATCATCCAGTCCTTCTCTTTGTGGAGCTGAAGCTGTCAGCATGCGGAGGTCAGCACACCACTCCCATGTGCTCCTAAGCGAAAGCATTGCTTATCACAGGCTGTGAAACATCTGCAGTGTTGCTTCCAGGCAAAAGAAAATTTTCCTGGTGAAGTTTTTGCAGTAAATTTTGAATGTAGGTCAGGATTCATCGAAGTTGCCTGAGTTTTTAAGTACACTTCAATTATCCCCTGTGTGTTTTTTTATAGTTTCTCTGAACTTCCTATTTAGCTGAATGAACATTCCTCTGAAGGAAAATGTGGAAACAATCAACGGTCATGTATTCCTCATTATAAAAAGCAATAGCTTCACATCTGAGTTTAAAAGCATACAGAGCTCTGTAGAATTAACTGATCTCTGTAGAGAGTTTAATATTCTTACAAACCTAAAAGTCTGAGGGCTGCTGGGCTTGAGAACCTCTGCAGAAGTGAGCAGACAGAAGGAACGGACAGATAAACTTAGGGACATTTAAAACTAGTAACTTTATAGACTGAAATTAAACATTTTTATATCTCCAAACTGAAAACAATTCAGTCTTGTGATTAGCACTCAATACCGGTGCCTGCTGTGCCTTTACTGTGATTTTCTTTCTCATGCGTAGTGATTTAAAAAAAAAGAAAAAGGAAGAAATAGGATTTTTCCTGCTGTGTTTATAACTATCAGCTTTGCCGCTTTGCCTTCTGTCTCATGTTTTCTGGGGAGCCACAGCTTCCTTGTGCTCCTCCTTCCACTGCAGAGGCCGGGATATGTGCATTGCTTATAGCATCTCCAAGCAGAGCCCAAGCCGCATCTCGGCTTATCTCCTGCTGCCCAGCATCTGACTCGTGTAATGCTGCTGAGCTCTTACAAGTTCTCTTACAAGTATCACTTTGATTGAAATATTTATCTTTCTCCTGTTTTATCTATAACTTCTAGCTCACTTTGGGTATTTCATGGAGTTCCCCTTGATAATGTGGTAGTCGTAAAATACTGGGGAATGTAATGGTTGTGCCTTTAGCTGCTGCTTTAATTAAAATAAAATGAAATAAGGGCTCCTTGTTAAATGTTCACTAAAGTTTATAATGGGTATGGTTCTTTTTCAGTGGGTATCCTATACATAGAACTGATTTAACTGATAAAATCCATGATGCAGGTATTTATCACATTACAGAATTTCTTCCATCTAGTTTCTATTATTTCCACTATGGTCCTATCCAAAGCCCATTGGAGCTAATAGGCTTCTATTAGCATCAATGATCTGTAAGTTAGGCTGTAAAATGGGCTATTTCTGCTCACTGGTTATAGCTACTAGTCATTGTTTTAACTGTCTTAACAGGAGATAAATTAATATACTACTGTTGTAACTTAAATTGTAGAATTTAAGTTTTACTACATGCAGTAAATTCTTATCTAGCTATTCAAAAGATCACTTTAATTATATGGCAAGGGAGAACCCTAACAGAATCTGTGTCTGTCCTCCTTGTTCACAGCTGGAGTCTCAAACCACCCCTCAGGCCTGGCTCTGTTGCTTTTTGTCTTCTACCAGCTGTAGGGTGGCTTTGCCTCTGCTGCTATGGTGTCAGTGCCTGCTCACACTCCTCTTTTCCACCCCAACTGTGTATTTTGATCTTGGTGCCTGGTTTCTTCTCTGATCCCAGGTTTCTCACCTACCAGACTGCGCATCTGCCTCATGTCCTTATTTCTGCCTGCCAGCAGTGTTGTCCTTGGAAGACTTTCCTCCCCAGGTCCTCTGGTACCCTTCTGGAACACCCAGCCGTGGTGGGTGGCTTCCCCCATCCTGGTCACAGAGGGACTGCCCACCTTTGAGTCCTGCCAGGGGTCTGACACCAGGCTGCCAAGGACACAGCTGAAGCCATGCGTTAGGACTGCTCTCTATCATGTGCTGGAAAACCAAGAAAGATCCACATGCTGTTAAATAACCTGACTTCTTATCCTGCTTTTAGTCCTGGCTATATCATAGTGGTGAAGGGTCTAGAGCACGAGTCTTATGAGGAGTGGCTGAGGGAACTGGGGTTGTTCATCCTGGAGAAAAGGAGGCTGAGGGGAGACCTTATCACTTTCTACAACTACCTGAAAGGTGGTTGTAGCGAGGTGTGTATCTGTCTCTTCTCCCAAGTAACAAGCGACAGGACAAGAGGAAATAGCCTCAAATTGTGCCAGGGGAGGTTGAGACTGGATATTAGGAAAAAATTCTTCACCAAAAGGGTTGTCAAGCACTGGAACAGGCTGCCCAGGGAAGTGGTTGAGTCACCATCCCTGAAAGGATTTATAAAAGACATGTAGATGTGGCACTTAGGGACATGGTTTAGTGGTGGACTTGGCAGTGTTGGGTTAATGGTTGGACTTGATGATCTCAAAGGTCTTTTCCAACCTAAATGATTCTCTGGTTTAGAAAAGGCTAAACGGGAAAAGCCTCAAACAGCAGCAGAGGCATCAGGGATCTGTCTCTTCCTTTGGAGTGATTTAGGGAAATGACTAAGGTGACAATTTCTGCATGATCAGATTCGTAGCTTCAAACCTATGAATAAAAAGATATTTTTACTCAGACATGTTTTTCATACCTTTCTCAGTCTTAATTTTCTAATTCCATACTCTTTGTTTTCTGGTTTTGGACTCTATTTTATTTTCAATTCAAGATGTTACAAAAGTTTTTTGAAATAAGTTATCCCAGAAAAGCCTAGAAATCACTAAGAAGTTTTGCCAAATAGTGAATGTATTAAATTTGACAGCTTCATCTATATAAAATGAAAAGTGAAAAATATTGACTGTGGCTGGAAATGAATTGATACATAAAGATAAGATGCAGATGAAGGTTGAAAAGTTGACAATTAGCACTCTAGGAGATAATAAAATGGGGTTAAGCAGGGTTTAATGGTAAAAAGGAATGTTTTGACGCAGTATTAAGACGCATGGTTTATATGTGATTGAATGGGTAGTTAGGCCTGTCTGCAAGCTGGCAAGAGTTGAACTCCTGCTACCTCTTTGGAGAACAGGCTGAATTGGTGTGAACTCATCCTGTTTCTTCATGCTGACTCCATCCGTGCAAGGTGGGAGAAGAATCTGCTGTTCAGGAAAAGGCTTAAAAAAGGGAAGGGCTTTAACATCTGTACCCTGAAGATGGCTTCAGTGTCAGAGTATAGCATGTATATCAAGACCTCGCCTCATGTCCCTCCCTGCTTCTTTCCTTTCCTTGCATGCCCTCCCCATGTTGCAATGCTCTTGTGCTGGGTAATGAGCAGAGGAGCTTCAGACAGCTCTTCCTGGACCACTGCTGTGACTTGGGAAGGGAAAGCAGGTTTCAAGAGGCAATGGGAACATGCTCTGCTCCTTACAGCTGCCTTCCCCAGGTCTTCCACTTGCAGGAGAGGAGGGTATGCAGAGCCCTAAGATGGGGATAACAGGAACACATATTGCTGTTCACGCGTTTTGAAGCTGTTATACATAAATCAATGCTGCAGTCAAGTTCGCAAACCTGATTTCCTTTCATCTGTTTCCTGTGACAAGTAAACCAAGGGCTTAATGTGATATCTCAATAAATCCTCATGCTACCATGCAGCCATTCCTGAAATGCCATGCGGCTCAGATCATTTGCCATAGTTATCCACCGTGGAGATGGTTCTTGTTTTGTCTGGCCATGGGGTTGCTTCCTCCGATAATTAATATTCCAGATTAAAAACAAAACTGTGTGCAGTGCCCCTTTCTTTTGCATGTCTCTGCCAGCTGCTCGGCACTTACCAGCTTGACAGCCTCTGGCGATGAGGGAGTACACAGCCAGTCTTATTTTATTTTTTCCTAGCAGGAGCTAATGCTTAGTGCAAGGATGTCTTTAAACAAATACACTACTTCTATGAAAAATTGCAGAGGCAGAAAAAGGCAGTAATATCGCATAATCTGCA